>NC_091480.1:10069484-10436976 GCF_036971445.1 Narcine bancroftii
GTACATGTGAGGGCAGACAAGAACAAAAAGCGCATTGAAAGCTCCTTGTGCATCACACAGACGAGTAGGCGTTGGTGGAACATCAGGCTACAACCTGCAAAAATTTAAGAAGCTTGAACATCACCAGGAGACTAAGTGTTCTTTCCGTCTGTCAATGGTGCGGCTGCAGTGTGCACAGTTGGTAAACGTACCGCAGTCACACAACTTAGAGAGCACTTCCCAAACCGGCGATGAATTAAGGATCAAAGCAGCAGGGAAATTACCCCTTCAAATAACAGAGCATCCTACTTTAGAAATGGGCTGCTTTTCATTCATTCTTACAGCTTCTAAATCGAGCCACAGAGTCCATGCAGCAGGGGACAGGGCCTTCAGCCCAACTTATCAATGTTGACAGTTCTAGTCAAAGGACTCGCAACAGGCTGTGGGAGACTGGCTCATGTGAACTAGGTATCGGAACCGGGATTCAAGAGGGGAAAGAAGAGCCCTGGATGACGAAAAGCTGCTTCATCATGTAGGAGGCTTGGACCTGGGCTCAGGTTGCCAATGGGTTGAACTGAACTGGAGTCTTCTGCAGCTGCGGAGGCTGAGGGCAAATCCACAGACACTCCTTGACTTTGGGAGGACTCTGTTTTGCTTCTCTTTCTCTGTCTGTCAGGGGTGCCAGGCAATGTTAATGCAGAATTTTTGTCTGCCTTACAGCAGACTAAAGGCAATTTCATGTACTATTACATTCTATTTATCACATGACAATAAATCTGATCTAGGCTCATCCCATTTATCTACGTTTGGTCCTTAATGGGGTGGCCAAACTTTTAATTTTTAATTTAGACATACAGCACAGTTACAGGCCAATTTGGCCCACAAGTACATTCCAGGGGGTGCAGGTTAATTGGACGGCACAGACACATGGGCCATAATGACCTGTTACCGTGCTGTATGTCTAAATTAAAAATTGAAAGGTTGGCCACCACTGTAATCCTTTCTACCCATATATCACTCACCATCAACCACTGATTTCACACCAATCCTACATTCATTCAATTTAAAAAAAAAATTGTCCCACTTTTTCATCAACTCCCCGCAGATTTTGCCACTCACCTGCACAATAGTGGCAATTTACAATGGCCAATTCACCAAACCAACTCATGCATTTTTGGAAAGTGGGAGGAAAATGGAACCCCAGTAGGAAACCAATGTGGTCACAGGGAGAGCCTACAAACTTCATAGAAACAGCACCCAAGCCATTGAACCCGGATCGCTGGTACTGTGTGGCCGTAACACGAATGCTGCACCACTGTCATCCAGCTGTGCCAATGTGTCACCTCCAATGTGCGAGTGAGTGTGTGAGTGCCCAAGATGGCAACACCTGTGTTCATCAATGGCCACAAGTGTTTGCAGACTCTGATGAGAAGCAGATCAATGCAGGGCACCAGAAAGAGGGAGTCCACCCCCCACCCTCACTGAGAAGGAGAAGTATAGGCGATGACCCGACAGGGCGGTGACCATGACAAGGACTTTGCAGCTGAGGAACCCACGCAGACTGCGGGTGACTCCCAGACGGGGGACCTGCACGGGCTGTGGGCTGCTGGAGACCAGCTCATGGGAAACCAAGCATTAGAGCCGAAAATGGAGAGGGTGCTGAGGCTAAGAAGGGTCTCCAAGGAGCCTCAGACGCTAAAGACTTCCTGATCGTGTTGGAGGTTTGGACCTGGAGCTCAGGCGGCCGATGGATTGAACAGGAGTCTGTGCAGCTGTGGAGGCTGCGGGAGCTCTGGCGGCGAATCCACGGACACTCAGTGTCTCTGAAGGGACTCTCTCTTTTGCTTCTCTTACTGCAAGGGGCACCGAGCAACACTAATGGGGATTCTGTTTGCTTTACAGTGGGCAAAAATTAAAGTATATCATGTATGTTACATTTTTAATGTGTTATAAAGTGACAATAAAAGGGACAGTGCGCGAGTGTGCATGTATGGTGTAGTTGAAAATGTGTGTGCGTGTACATCTGTGCATCTGTTTGCATTATATTTGTTAACCAAAGTTAATTAGTTATAGTTTAGAATATAAAATATAAGTTCCCTCAGGCTTGGAATGTTAGTTCCCCTTTACTTCCTATCGAAGCTGAGTTTCTCCAGCACTTTTGTGTATGGCACCAAATTTTTCCTTTTGCCCGAATCAAACCTATACTTTTATTTTTGAATATTTTATTTAAAAATTTCCATTCATGTACTTATATATTGTACAGAGTCAATACTTAGTTAAATTTAAAATTGCAATGATTACATGGTATTAAACCCCCTCCCCTTTTTCCCAGCCTCCCCTCCCTCTTAACCCCCCAACTATAAAAGTTGTAATGATAAAAAATAGATATAATATGTTGTTATATAAAAGAATTATATAAAGAAAAAAGAAGTATAAAGAGAAAATAATATTGCCCTGGATTGCACAAAGGATTGGCTCACGCACTGGGGTCTTGGAGTATTTATTTTAAACGACTTTAGGGAAGAAGATTGTTACAGCTCTTAAGAGGCCAGAAGTACATTCTTACATATTTATCCCTAAACTTTGCATATACGGGCTCCAAATTTGTATGAAAGTCGAGTATTTATTTCTCAAATTATATGCAATTTTCTCCAAAAGCATACAACTTTGAGTTTCCAAATGCCATCTTTACATACCCAAATGTGCATCTGGTTTCCAAATATCTGCAATACACTTCCTTGCCTCTGCTAAAGCTATTTTGATAAAATTTTACTTGATAAAATTAAAGTTTTAATTCAGGTCTTGTTCCTTCTATATTCCCCAACAAAAAAATAAATCTGGATTTTGTGGATTAACTATACCAATAATCGGTTCTAAATACTTTCCTAAATCTATTCAAAAATATCTAACTTTAGAACATGACCAAGGAGAGTGCAAAAAGGATCCTATTTCTTCACCACATCTAAAACATTTCTGATAAATCCGATTTCATTTTGTGCAATTTTTGCTGTGTTAAATATAATTGATGTTAAATTATTATATTGAACTAAACTGCATCTAACATTTATAATATTTGACATATGATCTTGACAGAGTTCTGCCTAACTTTTCTTATCAGTCGTAATATTTAAATCAACCTCCCATTTCTGCTTAGATTTATGAACTCCCTGTTTAATAGTGCATGCTTGTAGTAAAAGAAACATTGCACAAATAAATTTCTTAGTATAAGCTCTCCTGATAAGAACCTCCAGCTCACTACAAGTCAGTAAGTACATTGAACCCAATTTTTCCCACAAATATCTTCTCAACTGAAGATAAAAAAAGTGTATTTGAAGTAATTCCATATTTAACTCTGAACTGTTGAAACGACATCAATTGACCTAGTTTATTACAATCTTCTACATTTGTAATACCATTGTGAAACCAAATATTTAAAAATTGATTATCTTTAGAAAAGGTATAAGATTGTTTTGAATCAAAGGTGTTTTAGGTAATATGTTTCTTTTTGTTCCAATTTCATTATTTATCTTGTTCCAAATGGTAATCAAATGCTTAAGTAAAGGAGCCTTCTTCACACTAATTATTAACTTTGAATCCCATTTATAAATAAATTCCTCTACTGATTTCTCTCCTATTTTATCCATCTCTATTTTGACCAATGCCAGTTTTCCTGATCCCTCAAATAAAAAGGTAAGGGATTGCTTAAGGTGGTATGTGGGTGGAAAGAAAAAGTTTGAAAACCACTGTATCTCATTGGCTCCTTATGTGCGAGGTTTCAGAACTCCAAAGGAAATGGGCCAGTGACAATTTTTCTGAAACAAAATATTTAAGTAACAATTGAGTCTAGAGCAGTGATTCTCAACTTTCCCTTCCCACTTTCAGCAATCTCTTAATAATGCAAAAATCTTTCTCTATTAATAAACCGTCCTGGGAAAGAAAACAGATCTCCACTCTCAATGGAACTCAAATTGAAAATGTTTCTGATGCTGATCAAACTGATTCCTCGATTTGTAGAGTTAAGGCAAAAGTTTCCAAGATCTGAGTTGGTTTCTATTGGGATGGGCAGCACAGTTGGCAAAGGGGTTATCACAACGCTGTTACAATGCCAGCAACCTGTGTTCAAATATGCCACTGTCTGTAAGGATTTTGTTTGAGGGTTTCCTCCGTTTAAATAGAAACATGTTAAACAAACTGACTGTACAATTCAGAGAGTAAAAAAAAAATCAATGAAGTCCAAAGTAAGAGTCCTTTAATGAGTCCCCGATTGAGTTTGTTGTTGAGGAGTCTGATGGTGGAGGGGGAGCAGCTGTTCCTGAACCTGATGGTGAGAGTTTGTGGCACCTGTACCTATCTCCTGATGGCAGCAGTGAGAACAGAGCATGTGCTTGACGATTGCTGCTACTCTCCGATGGCAATGTTCTCTGTAGTCATTCTCAATGTGGTGGGGGGGGGGGGGGGGGAGAGAGTTTTGCCTGTGATCTCCTGGGCTGTGTCCACTACCTTTTGCAGGGCTTTACACTCGGGGTTATTGGCGCAGAGTTTGTTTAAAGGTTATTAAATGTCCCAGGAGCCAGATGAAATCTGGGGCAGGATATATAGGGCAAGCACCGTGTGCTACTTTAGTTTGTAATTACCACCTTGATCAGCTGCGCTTCCCCTATCTGCCTCAACCTAACCACTTTCAGAAAGATTAGTCATTTCAACATACATTTACTTTATTCTTAACTTCATGGCGCCCCAGTTAAATCTTTCAAGAACAACAAAGTTTGCATCTTTAATGTGTGAGATACTCCACCATGATCTGCACTAAATGGCATTTTAAATCGCAACTTCAAGGAGATGAGAGGCAGAGAGGTTTGAAGCCCAAAACGTTGGTTATGTACCTTTATCTTTGCTCTATAAAATATGTTGTTTGGCCTGCTGAGTTTCTACAGCATTGTGTTTTTCCTTCAGGTGTTTTACACCTCCTCATTAGTCAGGAAGGAGGAGCGGTGCCCACACTTCCTAAGAAGGTTGAGGAGGGCAAGGCTACTGATCCCCACCTTGACAACCTTTTACAGGAGCGCAAGTGAGAGTATCGTTTCTGGCCACACCATTGTGTGGGATGGTAGCTGCAAAGCATCCAACTGGAAGTCAATACAGTGGATCTTTAAAGCAGCCAAGAGTATCACTGGGGTCTCCCTTTCTTCCACTGACAAAGTTTACTAGAATCAATGTCTAAATAGGGCGCAATGAATTGTAGAAGACTCTTTCCATCCAGCGCACAGTATTTTCAACCCACTAACATCAAGAAGCATCAAAATTAGGACGGGAAAATAACTTCTTACCACACACTGTGAGACTAATGAATGGTATGCAGTATTGGTGAAAATCATCCCAAATATTCGGATATATTAACTTTGATTATTACCTCCAGTGTAATTTGTGTTTTTGTGTGTGCACCATGGTCTGAAGAGACATTGCTTCATCTCATTGTGTATGTACAATTGGATGATAATAAATTTGAACTTGGCTCTAAAGGTCAGAGCCAAAGGGAGGTAATAGGAACAAGTTCCCACTACTACGCAAATGCTCTTCATGTCGTGCATCTCAAACAGGCTCCGACAATCAAGTCCAACTCCTGGCCGAGTTCTTATGCCCAGTGGACCTGTTCTCACTGACAGGAGGAAGGGCAAAGGTGGGCCACTGGCGCCTTGAAACCAGTTGCTCCGGGGAGATGGGAGTTTATTAACCACAGATGGTAACTCATCTGATTTCAAACCTCTACTGCCTTGTGGCTATAGCCACTCATGGGAAAGGCTGTGGGTGTAAACCCCAAGGAAAAATCCGAAGTCAAGAGTCCCGCTGTACCCAGCACCAGCCGGCAACTCCTGTGATGCTGCTGGCACCAAACTGTTTTGACTTTTGTCATTCCTATGGACCTTTCATTATCATGGGGTGGAGGAAGGTGGGGGGGGTGGTGTCCCACTGCATTGGCAACAGATAGATCTCCATATCAACTCTGCCCTGGAAAGGCCATTCTACAGTGACTACCAGATGCCCAGTACCCATGGTCGACCATGACTGATAGAGGGCACATCAAGCTTGAACTTGCAAGATCCAGGGAAGTAGATTTAAGACAGAGATGAGAAGAACTGCTTCTCCCAGAGAGTAAACCTGTTGAATTCAAACTTGAAGAAGCAATAGAATATATTTAAGATATAAAGAGATAGATTTTTGCAAAGTAGGTATGTGGTGCTGAGTCCACAGCCAGATGGTGAAGCAAGCTCGACGAGCCAGTTCTTATTTTTTTTAATCATCCACCTCATAGAAAGTGCCTACAACATCAAGGACAGGCTGAGGGTAAATTCAAAGTCCTGCTTTTATGAAACAAGGAAGGTTTGTATTTCTGAGCATGAGCTTAGAACATACAATCTGCTTATCTGCTTAACGGGCAAGCAGAGGTTTAGGAGAAGGGGACGGCCACTTAAGGAGGAGGAAGAATATCTACCCAAAGAGAGCCACGAATATTTGTCATTTTGTTTTTGCTCGAGAGACCTGCGCCAGTTGATTTTCATGAAAAATATTCGAGACTAGAGTTGATCAATTTTGTGAGAAGCAAGAATTTTGGGAATCAGGGAGGAACTGGAGCTGAGGACAAGTTTCAGCACGGATCAGATGTCATGTAGGGGCTATTTCTGTGCTTTAGTGTTCTACGGATCAGTCTCAATGGTACCTAATGGCAAAGCAGATCTGAGGGAGACAGTGCTCTTTTTTCTAATGTTCTATCATCCTTATGTTCAGTTAAATACTTCCTAAAATATAACCAATTATTCTCGAGAGGTAGACAGTCAATTTGCATTCAGCAAGGACTCAGAATGCGATGATGGCTAGATAATCTATCTTTGATGATGGTTTGGGGATAAGCATTGACCTGATACATTTTTCCTGCAATTCAATGGTATCTAAGCTGGATTACTTTCCCCAAGGACTATTGTCAAATCCTCAAACATGCTGCTTCAATTAGCAATGAGGATTTTACTAAATATTTACAATTGTTAATTATCTGCTTGCTTAAAAAGGTTGATGTCCTCTTTGGAACACAGAACTGCAGCAAAAGATTTATACTTTTGTGTGTGTGTGTGGACCACTGGTTGAGACCCTTTGTTGAGACCAGTTTAATGTTTTGACAAATGTTTCAAAACCTATCAGATACAGATTTATTGTCAGAATACATACATGATGTTACATACAACCCTGAGATTCTTTTTTCCTACAGGCCAGGCAAAATTACCACTAAATTGGTAGTACAAAAAATAAACTGGAAACAGCATAAAACATATAAACAAAGAACTGTAAATAGATAATGAATGTAAACAAACTGACTGTGCAATACAGAGACAACAAGAAGAAAATCAATAAAGTGCACAAGTAAGTCTCCTTAAATGAGTCCCTGATTAAGTTTGTCATTGTGGAGTCTGATGATGGAGGGGGAGCAGCTGTTCCTGAACCTAGTGGTGCGAGTTTTGAGGCACCCATACCTCTTTCCTGATGGCAGCAGTGAGAACAGTGCATGTACTGGGTGGTGTGGATCCTTGATGATTGTTGCTGCTCTCCGTCTGCTGTGTTTCCTGTAGATACACTCAATGGTGGGGAGGATTATGCCTGTGATGTTCTGGGCCATGTCCACTACCTTTCGCAGGTGTTTACACTCAGGGATATTGGTGTTTCCATACTGGTCTGTGATACAAAAGGTCAGCACCCTTTCCACCACACCTCTGTAGGAATTTGCCAGGGTTTCTGATGCGATACCAAAGCCCCGCAAAATCAAAGAGTTTCACTGGGGAACCATCACACAAGCTTGCACATTGAGCCTTAAAGTGGGGCAAACTATTTCCCAATCTGGCAATGGCAGCAAGGTTAGTGAAGCGGTTAGAATCTGGCGCTGTCTGTAAGGAGTTTGTACATTCTCCTCATGTCTATGTGGGTTTTATCCTGGTGTTTTGGTTCCCTCCCACCGTTCAAAATGTACCAGGGGTTGTAAGTCAATTGGGTGTAATTTGGCGGTACAGGCTCGTGGGCCAAAAGGGCTTGTTACCGTGCTGTACGTCTAAATTTTTAAAATATGAAATTTATAGATTTTAAAAGGCTGGATGGGGGAAAGATTTGAGCATCTTAAATGCAGAGAGAACAGTAAGGTCACAGTGAGGTGTGTGAGAAGTAAATTCCTTAGAATCATGTCATAGAGAGGAAACTCTGGCAGGTCAAGAATTGGATGAGCACAGATATCTTGGATGGTTGTGGGGCCAGTGGTGGTTTGGGTCGAAGGCAAAGGATTTGACGACATTGAAAATGCTCAGATTAAATTCTGTCCTTTAATTCAAAAATATTGACTTGTCTATTAAACAAGAAAATCTGCAGACACTGGGGTCGATTGCAATACACAAAAGTGCTGGAGAAACTCAACAGGCCACACAGCATCCATCGGGAGTAAAAGACAATCAGCGTTTCGGGCCTGAACCCTTCATCAGGAATCTGGAAAATCAGAATAGAAAGGTAAAATTCAGCGTGCCCCAATGTCTCTTACCAATTCTTACAAAGGCACCATGGGGACATGTTGAATTCCTTGAGGCTTCTGGGGACATAGAGTGCTTTCTTAGCTGTGGGGTTACGTGGTTGGATCAGGGCAGTTTTTTCATTTTAATTTTTGAGATACTGCACGGTAACAGGCCCTTCAACCCCACGAGCCTGTGCTGCCCAAGTGTACCAATTAACCTATCCACCTCATATGCCTTTGGAAAGTGAGAGGTACCTGGAGCATCTGGAGAAAACTGAGCAGTCAGAGAGAGAATGTATAAAAGTTTTTATTGACAGCACCAGATCCAAATCCAGTTTGCTTTCGCAGTAATGGCACTGTGCTAACCACAACATTCACCATGTAGTGTTGGTCATATTAATTCTTAGGATTTTGATTGGGATACCCATACAGTTAGAGGGCTGGATGGGCTAGAGTTCGTTAAATGTGTTCAAGATTGTTTTCTAAATCAATTAGTAGAAGAACCGACTCGGGTAGTTGTTCAAGTGAACCGGTACGGACTTGAAGGGCCGACATGGCCTGTTTCCATGCTGTAAATGGTTATATGGAAGTTAAAGCCATCCACCATGTCCACATCAGCAACATTGATCTATAAAGAGATGTATACTTCTCCCCATCCCATGCCCCCATTTCCTGCACAAATTTTGTTGGCATTGAGGGAGATATTCTTGCCCTGACACCATGACACCTATCTCCTTCCGATGACTTTGAACATCCCATTTCAGGGGCACGGCTAGCGTCACTGGGGGGCACAGTCAGTGCAGCAGTTCGTACAACGCTGTTACAGCACCAGCGATCGGGACCGGGGTTTGAATCTCTCGCTGTCTGTAAGGAGTTTGTATGTTCTCCCCGTGTCCGTCTGGGTTTTCCTTGGGGGGTTCTGGTTTTCTCCCAACATTCAAAATGTACCATGGGTTGCAGGTCAGCTGAGTGAAACTGGGCAGCATGGGCTTGTGGGCCGAAAGGGCTTGTTACTGTGATGCATGTCTACATTTTTTTTAATTTAAAATTTTTTAAAACAATCTCATCACCAGTCTATCCATGGATACATTATTTTTTCCGAATATCTTGCGAGTGTGAAAGACAACTTGTGCCTGAATATTGACTGTTCTGCCAGTCCCAAACAGAGTGAAGGCTAACAGCATTGTTTTCACAGATGTAATCCTTTTTTCTCTAACAGAAACTGTTCTACTCACTCGTGGGAGTGGTACTTCTTTTTTTAAAGTCTAAATCTTTCAGAACATAGCTCCTGTTAAAATGTTGCTACAATCTTTTTATGCAAGCAGTAGAATGATTGAACAAGGCGATCAATACAGCCAGGGACTGTCTTTACCTCAATTACAGACTCTTATTGGGCTTTTACTGGGGGGCAGAAAGGGCGCATATGAAGGATCGGAGTAGATGCCATATCAAGGACGGACAAGTATAAAATCAATGAGAGAAACAGAAAGCCTGTGACAGCTGGTCAACATCCTTGATGAAAAATGAGAGTTTCCAAGTCAAAGACCTTTATTGCTTCAGATTAACAATAATGTTTAACTATTTTCCATTAATATGGTTACAACTCCTTGTCAATTGTCTTGAAATCCCCTCCTGAAATTTGTGTGATCAATTTTTTTCTCATTTGAAGCTGTGTTTCAGTCAGTAATGGACCGGCAAATGATATTGATCATGACGCGGTTTTCTTAAGATGCCTTTTCCTCGATCCTTGTTTAGTTTCCAACATTCTTCAATGAATCCATTGATTTACTGTCTTCACATGGCTGGTTAACTGTTGAAGAAACTGTTTCCAGCCCTCGTTTTCAGACCCACAGGCCTGCTTCATTTCCTTACCCCAGGAAGAAAATGCATCCACTTCATGTGTGAGGGCTGCCCACTTTGGTGGCAAGAACAGGCAGGCAAATTATGACCTGATCGGTGAGAAATTAGGAAAAGGAGAGCTGCATCCAGACCTGGGTGACATGGTTTGGAGTATCAGTCTCTGAAGGTTGGAACACAGGTAGTGAAAGAAGCAAATAGCCTTTTGGCCTTTATTGCAAAATATAGAAGCAGGAGGTCTGGCCTTGGTGAGGCTGCACCTTGAGTCCAAGTTTGATTCTCCTAATCCAGTACTTTTCAAACTTTTTCTGTCCACTGTCCACTTTAACTAATCCCTATGCCTGTGATTACTAAGGGATTAGTTAAAGTGGTGTGTGAGTGGACAGAAGAAGTTTAGAAACCACTGTTTTAATCATTCCTAATTGACTTGTTATGTGCACGGTTTCATAACTCCAAAGGAAATGGGCCAAAGACAATTTTTCTCAAGCAAAATATTTTGGTAACAATTGGGACTACAGTAGTGATTCTCAACCTTCCCTTCCCACTAACATACCACCTTAAGCAATCCCTTACTAATCACAGAGTACCGATGGCACAGGCATTACTTAAAGTGGGATGTGAATGGAAAGAAAAAGTTTGAAAACCACTGTCCTAATCCAAGGAAGGATATTCTTGCTATTGAGGGGTGCAGCAATGGCTCAACAGACTGATCCCTGGGACAGCAAGACTGATACCTGAAGAAAGACAGGACTGAACAGGGCTAGACTAATTGGAATTTAGAAGAATGAGAGGAGATTTCATTGAGACACATTAAATCAATGGGGCTAGACAGGTTATATACTTCACTGCACTCCACCATGAGGTCCAACTGAACCACAGAGACTGCCCGCAGCTCTGCACAAACTTTAAGTGGTCGATTAAAGGAGCCAACAGTGGTTCATTTTAAAATACTGAGACCACGAGGTTTGGGCCCAAGATGGCAGCATCTGCATTTGGCAGCAGCCACAAAGGTTTGCACACTCTGGGGAATCAGAAGACTAGCACAGGGCAGCAGAAAATAGGAGACCAACCCTCGTTTGACAAGGAGAAGCAGAGGAGATGACCCAGGAGATGGTGACAACGACGGTGGACCAGTGAGGGACCCTGCAGCTGAAGAACACAAAGTCAGCCGGCTGTTGGTTACTCGAGGTGAAGAACTCACGCAGGCTGTGGGCTGTTGGTGACTGCGGTCAATGGACTCGCACCAGGCTGCAGACTGCAGAGACTGGCTGGAGACTGGCTGAAGGGCTATCAGGTATCGGAACTGGGATGTCAGGAGGGTGCCGAGGGCCCTGAAGGTTTACTGATCATGTCGGTTGCAAAGGTGAATTCATGGACACTCAGTGACTCTCCTGAGCTTCTCTTTCTCTGACTGTAAGGGGCGCCGGGCAATTGCTTTTGATGGCAAATCATTTGTCTGCCTTGTGGAGACTCAAGGAAATTTTGTGTAATCTTACTTTTTCTGTTTTATTACATGACAATAAAATAATCTTGAATCTTGAAAAGAATGTTCCTGATATTGGGGAAGTCCAGATCAAGAGGTCACAGGGTTCAGGAGAAAGCCATTTAGGACTGAGATGAGGAGAAACTTCTTCACTCAGTGAGTTGTGAACTTGCCGAACTTTTAGCCACAGCAAATTGTTGAGGCCAATTCGTTAGCTACATTCACATTGGAGCTGGATGTGGCTCTTACGGTTAAATACATCAAGGGGTATGGAGAGAAAGCAGGAATAGGGTACTGAGCTTGTATGATCAGCCATGATTAAATTGAATGGTGGTGTAGGCTTGAAGGACTGAATCTCCTTCTCCAGCACGTTTTCTGTCAATGATGTGGGACAGATGTAAGGTTAGCAGTACCTGACCCAAAACCTGAATGGAAAGGAACATCCAAACTTCTTGGAGTCAGAATTAGGAGTGGGAAGGTGGTGGTTATTGACAGCTGGCTGACCAGACAGAAAGCTAATTGAGAACCACAGAGCTTGCCAATCTGTGCTTAGCCTGGCAGGATGCAGTTTAATGCCCATTGGGAAACCATGCCAAGATATTTATCTCAATCCAACCCTGCCGATGATGCATCATTTATATCAGTAGCTACACTGAGCAGCAAGGAAGAGCTGGGGTTCCGGGTGCTTTTGAAGGAAGAGATCGCGCCTGCCAACACTCCATCCAATAATTAAGCAACCACAGCTGCCAATGATTCACATCCTTTTAAGAGAGGTGCAATTTTACTACATTTTGTTTTTCTTCACTGCATGTCGACAATGTTGGCAACATTTATTATCTATTCCTAATTACCAGGCTGTTAAAGGTTTGGTGTGTCGGGATTCAGATGGAGAGAATGCAAGGTAAACTTCCATTTGTGAAGAAGGCAGATTGTTTATAACAGCAGTCTCCCATTAACAGATGCCTTTAATTGCATGGATTTAAAAATCACAGAACAGATAGTGCAAGGAACAAACTCTGAGTCTGAGGAAACTTTTAGAAGGGGGTTGGAAACATTTGAAGGAAAGCAACTTGTAGGACCTCAGAAAGAGATCTGGGCATAGACATACATCCAGCACGATAACAGGCCATTTTGGCCCATGAATCCTTGCCACCCAATTAACCTACAACCCCCAGTACGCTTTGGAAGGTGGGAGGAAACTGGAGTCCCTGGGGAGAAAAAAAACCACACAAACACGGGGAGAACGTATAAACTCCTTACAGACTGCATGGGATTCAAACCTCGGTCCCAAATGTTGGTGCTGTAACGATGTTGCGCTAATTGCTACGCCAACGTTGCCAGTGTGGATACAGGTCCTTCCCATTCCCTTGCTGACCGTGGTCTCATGCATTGCCAGATTGAGATTACCCGTAATTTGGAGGAATGACTCCTCATCTTCCGTCTGGGCACCTTCCAACTGGATGGCATTAACAGCAACTTCTCCGGTTTCCGTTAGCCTTCCCCCACTCTCCAAGCACCCTGTAGCATTCTCCCTCACTCTCCCCTCCCTTTTCCCTCTGTCTCCTTTACTTTAGCTCTGCATTTTCCTTTTTCCTGGCCTCTTCTCCATAAGCAATGAACACCTTTTGTAACTTAGTCTGCACTCCTCCCCATGCCATTTCCTTTATTCAACTGCCTGTCTGTTTTTTCCATATCTTGAAGAAGGGCTCAGGCTTGAAATCTTTACCTCCAATGGATGCTGAGAGACCAGCTGAGTTCCTCCAGCATTTCCATGTTTTTACTTCAGCCCAACTTCCCCACGCCGACTAATATGGCCCACACACACAAGTCCCACCTGCTGATATCCCTCTAACCCATCCTAAACCCATTTGTGGGTGGCACGATTAACGTAATGGTAACTACAGAGCCAGCAACATGGGTTCAACTCAGGCACCGTCTGTAAGGAATTTGTACATTTTTCCCGTGTCTGTGTGTGTTTCCACCAGTGCTCTGGTTTCTTCCCACCCTTACAAAACATACGGGGGGTTGCAGGTAAATTGGGTAGCATGGGCTCATGGGCCAGAATGGCCTGTTACTGTCCTGTATGTCTAAATTTAAATTCAAATCCCACATAGCACTCTGTGCCACTGCAAGATCACAGGTTTGACTTGGTGGGATTTGAAATTGATCATCTGACTTCTAGTATCATGTTGGATTACCACATTACCTTGAACGCTTTCAAGTTTGATAGCATTCCTTCCAGTTACATCAAACAATAGGCTAAGCAATATCAACAGTATGAGTGTATAACTCAATAAATTTATATTTTAATACCAAGAACTTTGGGAAAGATATTGGGCATGGAGAATTGCAATTCGTCAGCGTGAAAAGGTTGAATTAAGAGTTGCCACCAGGATCGGGAACAGTGGCTACCCCTCCACCATTAGCCTCCTCATCACAAACTCAAAGACTCATTTAAGGACCCATACCTTACACATTATTTATGACTGAATATTTATGATTTTTTTTTAGTATTGCACAATCAGTTTGTTTACATTTCTTTAATTTGTCTGCATTTCTCTTTTGTATCCGTATCTTTCTTGAGTAGTTTTTCTTTGCACTACTGATAAGTAGAAATTCTGCCTGGCCCACAGATAAAAAGAATCTCAGGGTTGTATGTGATGACCTCTGAGAAGAAAATTAATCTGAACTTTGAACTTAACATGAAAGGGTGATCTAATTAAAGTCTCCCAGATGAATAGAGAGGCTTGGAGGCAGTGTAGAGAAACTATTTCCACAGCGGAAGGGAAGGGGTACAAAAGCCTCCAGGTTCAAGAACAGTTTTTTTTCCCCCAATGGTCATCAACCTCTTGATCTTCCCCTTGCCACCCTAACCACAAAAATTCTTGTCTGCACTATTGCATCTACCGTTTTTTTTTTTCGTTCACTCATTGTATCTGTAAATATTTATTATCTTTTACTGCACTGGGTAATTTAATTGAGAGCAGTGGTTTTTAACCTTTTTCTTTCCACTCACATTCACCTTATGCCATAGATGCTCTGTGATTAGTAAGGGATTGGTTAAGGTGGTATGTGAGTGGAAGGGAAGGTTGAGAATCACTCCTCTAGACCCAATTGTTACTGAAATATTTGGCTTGAGAAAAATTGTCATTGGCCCATTTCCTTTGGAGTTATGAAACCGTGCACATAACGAGTCAATGAGGTACGATTAAAACAGTGGTTTTCAAACATTTTCTTTCCACCCACATACCACTTTAAGCAATCCTTTACTAATCACAGAGCACCTATGGCATGGATATGTGAGTGGAAAGAAAAAGGTTTAGAAGCACTGATTTAGAGAGTTGTAGTTGTGCATTTTTATATGTACCGATGAACTTTGAAGCTTATGTGCATTGTTCTTAACGTGTATGACAAAACTGATTATTATCAGTGAATTGAACTGAATTGTTTTTATTGTCAAGTGTATCAAAATGAAATTAAAAGATTCATTTAGCATGCTATCCAGGCAATCCAACCCATAC
The DNA here is from genome assembly GCF_036971445.1 of Narcine bancroftii. Lineage (NCBI taxonomy): Eukaryota > Metazoa > Chordata > Chondrichthyes > Torpediniformes > Narcinidae > Narcine > Narcine bancroftii. The sequence goes on from NC_091480.1 coordinate 10,084,861, forward strand.
AGCAAGGATTAGCAAATAAACAGATAAATAGACAAATAAATGAATGTAAGGAGCAATGTTACAGATGTCAAATAGAGCAAGCAAGAGCTAAGCTGCTCAGGCGTACACCCAGGAAGGGTTGGGTTGTGCTAAAATTGGTAGCAACTTGGATTCCCTCTCTCAAAATGGATGAAAAAGCAGGACAGCCAGTTAGAAATGTGAAAACTAAGACAAGGATGGAGGCAGGCTGGATAGATTGACTTAAAATGCAAGTCTAGCAACTTCATTCCTGCTGTTGGCTTCCGTAGTTATGTGTAATGTGTAAAATAAAGTTGTGGATGTAACAAAAGCAATCATCTCCTACTTTGTGTAGAAGATGTTAGTGCTACACATTGATGTTTCTTACTGTTGGAACAGCATAAAGGATCTATCCTTATTTGGAAGATTGGGGAATCAAGTGGATAATGTTACAGTCAGCGTTCTGAATATAGACAAAAGACAGAGGTTGATTGCCTCCAGAGGACACTGATGTTAAGTTGGGTTTAATACAGAGATGAAGAGGAACTTTTCTCCCAGAAAGTAGTGAATCTGTGAAATTCTCTGCCCAATGAAGCAGCAAAAGCTTCCTCATTAAATATGTTTAAATTTTAAAATTAAAATTAAATGATACAACACGATATAAGGCCTTCTGATCCATGAAGCCAGAATTACCAAAGTGCATCCAATTAACCTACCAACACTGTACGTTTTGGAGAGTGGGAGGTAACTAGAGCACCTGGAAGAAACCTATGCAGGTCACAGGGAAAACATACAAACTCCATTGTGCTAATAGTACCACCTTTACACACAGATAGATGGACTTGTGCAAAGTACGTGAGCTAAAGGTTATGGGGAGCAGGCAGGATATTGGAACTGATCAGGTGGGTAAGTGGAGCATGACATGATCTTATTGAGTGGCGGAGCAGGCTCGACGGGCCGGATGGCCGACTCCTGCTCCCATTTCTTTCTCTGGCAGGAAAGATCTCAGCATTTGAACTGGTGTATAACCGAGCTGCGCTGATTCAGGTTCCTCTCCACAGTCAACAGCAACTACCACCGGCCCAATGCACTTTGGAGCCAATAAAATATGAGCTTAATGTAGGAAATGCGATAGATCATTTTCACGCAATGAGAAGGCCACAAGACCACGGGAACTTGGAGCAGAATTAGGCCATGTGGCTCATCGGGTCTGCACGGCCATTCAAATCACAAACCACATTCCACAAAAGCAATAATAACACATACCCCTGACAACACAGACCAGTGACTCATTGAATCTATGCCAATTGTCAGAATGTTATCAGCCTGTTTCCTGAATTGCTTCTATCCAGTGTCTCTTATAGATCCCCCATTTCTCCTGCAACCCCCCCCCCCCCCCCCACACACACACACACACCTAGGCAAACATGTCAGTCATAAATACATAGATCACTACAGCACAGAAACAGGCCCTTCAGCCTTCGTAGTATGTGCTGAACTATTATTCTACCTAGTCCCATTGACCTGCTCCTGGAACATAGGCCTCAACAGTTGAGCCCGCCTTCCCCACTTCAGCTGGCAGCTCATTCCATGCTCTCACCACTCTCTGCGAGTTCCCTTTAAACTTTCCACCTTTCACCCTTAAACCATGTCCTCTAGTTCTTGTCTCACCCAACGCAATTAAATTGTCATTTAAGTTATCAAAATCCATTAGTAATTTACATATCTTTGGTGTTTGCACATGGAAAAATCAATGTATTTGCAGTCATCTCCACATTAGACACCTCCAGTGTGTCACTCAGACTATCTTTTTGTGTTCTTCATCTGTAAGATTCAAACCTTGAAGGCCTGATGTGGATAACTTGAATTGACTGTATATTTGGAAAACATTTCCCATTAGATCTGCATCAGAGAGTCAAACACAACTTCCTTCGGGGAGTTTGGGGAAAGGGAATGAAAATAGTCCTTTAGATTCGACCATGTGGATTAATCACCAGGCTGGGATCTTCAGGCAATTACAACCCCAGAATGCATCAGATCTTTTTTTCTGGGAGAAATGTTAGTTGATGTCACTAAACTGTGGTATTTTGTAGTGCAAGAATAATTGACTTGGAAGCCCGAGCTCAATGATGCAAAGAGAAACCATGTTTTTGTTTAGTTTATATCGAGTATGTGGCCCTGATTTTATATGCATTGACTAAACACACCTTCTACTGTTTATAAATGAAACATCAGTGACAACAACAGAGAAAATGTATCAAGGAAAAGTCAAATTAATACAATAGTGTTGATTAAGAAGCTAATATGTAGACAAATGAACGTGCGGGGAATGGAGGAGTGTGGATTGTGTTGAGACAGAAGAGATTTAGTTGAATTTGGCATTGCATTCAGTGCAGACCTTATGAGCCAAAGGGCCTCTTCCTATGCTATACTGCTCTATGTTCTTAAGCCATCAGCAGTTACAATTTCTCCATGTGCAAATGCTAGAGGACATCTGTTTCAGGTGAGTGGAGGAAAGTTGAGAGGAGATGTCAGAGGTAAGTATTTTTTTTAACTCAGAGAGTGGTGGGTGCCTGGAATGCATGGTTAGGGATGACAGTGGAGGCTGGTACAACAATAGGGACACAGATAACTCTTAGTCTGGCATATGAATGTAAGAAAAAAATAGACGGTTATGGGTGTGATGTAGGGAAGATTGAGATTGTTGTGGAGTAGGTTTCCATAGGTCGGCAAAACATCATGGGCCAAATGGCCTGCACTGTAATGTAATATTCTAGGTTCTGATTACTTAGCTTATGCTACTTCAAAAAATGTTGTCGGTGCTGACATGTGTGGAATTTGGCTGGAAACATCACGAACAAACATACTCTTGACTTCCACCCTGATTGGTTCCCTCAGAATGTGATGCGCTTTCTCTAAATCACTCTGATTCCTCTAAACCAGCGGTTTTCAAAGTTTCTCTTTCCACTCACATTCCACCTTAAGTAATCCCAATGCCATTGGTGCTCTGTGGGATTGCTTAAGGTGGTATGTGGGTGGGGGGAAAGTTGAAAACCAGGTAATCCAGTTTCCTCCCACCCTCCAAAAAAAGTACTGGGGTTTGGGTTTAATTGGACAGCATGGGCTCATGAGTCAACAAGCCCTGTCATCATGCAGTATGTCTACATTTAAATTTTAAAAAAAATCAAGATCCAAGAGTCTTGATGAAGGGTCACGGCCTGAAATGTCGACCACTCGACCTGAAATGCTGACCCACTGATTGTTCATTCTCTCAGGGCTCTTTGTCTGATGCAGCTCTAATATCGATTGCAAAGGTCCTCAGTAAACCTTGGCCAAAGATGGGATGGGAAGAAGTTCAAGTTAATTGTCACGTGCATCAAGGTACAGTATGAAAGCTCATCTTGCAAGCAGCCCAGCTAGTCAACCCTACATAGAAAAGAAATTACAGCACAGTCAGGGAGATCAGTGTGAACAGAAAAAAAGGCCATAATATTCTACCTACCAGTGTGAGGTTCATTCAGGAGACTGATAATAGCAGGAAAGGAATCAAATCTGGTGGTGAATGATCTCACACTTGTTAATCTTCTTCCCACCGGGAGGAGGGAGAAGGGAGGGAGGCTGGGGTAGGATGAGTATTTTAATATGTCTTTTTTTGAGGCAATACAGTTTCTTGTGGTCTTAGGCAGATCAGTTCCTGATGCAACTCGGATGAGCAAGAATTACTTCTCTAAGGGTTTTGAATCTCTAGAATTCCTTGCCCCAGAAATGCGTGGAGGGTAAATGTTTGAAATCTATTCAATGCCGAGAAGAATAGATTTTAAATCAATCAGAAAATCAAGGGTTGTGGTGAGAGGGTGAGAAATTGGACTTCAGAGAAGATAGATCAGCCATGTTCCCATCGAACAGTAGAACAGGCTTGATGGGCTGAAAGGACTATTTTTTAATAGGAATGAGTGGTGAAGAGATATAGGGACGTAACCTATCCAGACATATGCTCCAGGAATCAGGCACAGAGAGGTGACTGTCACCAGCAAACAAGGGAGTTATGTTTGCAGATGAAATCTAGCAGATTAATCTATGTCAGAATTGACAGATTGACTTGGAATGTTGATGCTCTGTTTATTGAAGGAACTTCACACTTAGTGAATAGCATAACTTATTGTTTGGGTGATTGATCGAGCAAGAGACAAGGGAGACCTTGAACAACCGCTCGATGACTCAGTTACTGTTGCATTCTGCCCATATCTTATTCTGTCCTAAAGACAGAGATCAAGTACAATAACATTCCGGCCCATGAGCCTGTGCTATCCAAATATACTCATGTGACTAATTAACCAAATAGCCCTGTACATCTTTGAAAGTGAGAGGAAACCGGAGCACCCAGAGGAAACCCATGCAACCTAGACTTACTTGCCTTCCGATACCTTGGATTATCTGATTAGGATCTGCCCTTCCTCTCATCCATCTACTGCTAAACTAAAGCAATCCTTGGCTTCAGAGATATCAACCCAACCGGCCTTCTTCCAACACTGGCCTTTTATGCTCAACGGTTTGACCACTGTTACTCTATTTTGCAATTGAGCCATCCATGGGGAACCCTGGGATCCTTGAAACACCCCTGTGGGTTCTAAAGATGGTATGCCTATGAGAGTTCAGACCCAATCAACCAAGCAATGCATGGGGGTAACTGCAGCCTGATCATAGAAGGAACAAGGCCCCTTGAAGGACAATATTGCAGCATCCAACATTGAACCAATGACCATTTGACTCCCTCCCCCAATGCCCCACTCCTGTTCAGCTTTCACTCTCCTTTCTCCACCTGCAACTTCTTCCCTCTCCATCCCTGCCAAACCCTTCTATTTTCCCTCACTTCTCAGGCATCAGATGGTAACTATGATTTATGAAAATATCATAATATCAATGCAATCCACTAGATGTGAGCAGACCAGAGTGGTAATTTCCTAAAAGGAAATAATTCTTGGTGATGGCCCCTACCCCAGCTTGGAATTAGAGCAAAGCCCAAGAATAATTGGGGGAAATCCATTTTCCAGGCATATGATTTGATCATCCATGGAGCTTTTGACTCTGCCCTACATTTAATTTAATTTAGATTTACAGCATGGTAACAGGTCCTTCCAGCCCATGAGACCGTGCCGCCCAAATTCATCCACATGACTAATTAACCTTCAAAACCTGTACATCTTTGGAACGTGGGAGGAAACCAGATCACCTGGAGTAAATCCACATGGAGTGAAAAACCAAAGACAGCAGATGCTGTGGTTGTAGTAAAAACACCAAGAAATGCTGGGGGAATTCAGCTGGTCCACCTGGACACAGGAAGAATGGGGACCCCTATCGAGGACCACAGAAGGTGGGGTCCAAGGTCCAAGAAAAACCAAGAAATGCTGGGGGAATTCAGCTGGTCCACCTGGACACAGGGAGAATGGGGACCCCTATCGAGGACCACAGAAGGTGGGGTCCAAGGTCCAAGAAACACCAAGAAATGCTGGGGGAATTCAGCTGGTCCACCTGGACACAGGGAGAATGGGGACCCCTATCGAGGACCACAGAAGGTGGGGTCCAAGGTCCAAGAAACACCAAGAAATACTGGGGGAATTCAGCTGGTCAACCTGGACACAGGGAAAATGTGCAATCTCCTTATTGCAGTGGAAGATTTGAACCTGGGTCGTGGCACTGTAACAGCATTGTGCTAACTGCTAAGCTAACCATGCCCTTCCGAGGGAGCACTTGGTCCTACCTCTAACCCGGGCAATTGCTGCTAACACAGGATGGAATCTGAGACCCTGGTTTTGCCTTTGGTTCTGACTTAGCCACACAGGTCTGGGAACGCACAATCCTTACTCCTGAACTGCACATCGAAGGACTTGAATTCAGATCACATCCAAGAAAATGGGGAATCTAAATTTATCACATTAATACAAATTAGGAACAGGAGCGGGTCACTGAGTCCCCTTGGGACTTCTCCACTACTCAATAAGGTTGTGCCAGTTCTAACTGTGGCCTCAACTCTACAGTGCAATTTTACAATGATAACCCTACTACTGATCTTGTCTCTATTACTGGTGTTTCAATGTTGAGAATGAATTATATTTCATTCTGGATTTGTGAACATAACACTTGTAATCCATCTTCTTCTGAGCAGGAACATGGATTAAGTTTTAATATGAAAAAATTACAATAAAGCTTAGAGCATGATATATTTTCTACGCCAATAGTCTTGCACTTTGTTAAATGGTATCCAATTGTCTCAGTCATTTGTCTCACTGTAGATTATAAGACCAGAAGTTCATTTACAAAGCAGATGCTTTTTCTTAACCAAGATTGATTTCAAATACAGAATCCATCATGAAATGTGATTGGAGTAGAAGTGTATTGTGGGGCCCCAGGCATGTAAACATCCGCATGTCGGCATCCACGTGAAGACATCTATGTGAGGCACTGCCTCAAGAAATCAGCCAACATCACAACGGATTCCCCATCATCCTGGTCACATTCTCTCCTCACTGCTGCCTTCCCAGACAGAAGGCAGTCAGGTCTGAGATCCTGTTCCTTCAGGTTCAAGTAGAGTTTTTTCCCCCCCTAACAGTTATCAGGCTCTTGAATCTTCCCATAAACAACTCCAGGACCACCAAAAATCTGTTTACACTATAGTAACACCACCACTATATCAGGGGTGGCCAGACCACGGATTTCGAGCCACATGTGGCTCTTTGACATACAACATGCGGCTCGTGGAAATACTTTAAAATCAGGGTCGCCCTATTCTCACTTTGATGATGAAGGCACAACACTACCGCCATCTTCCCACTGGCTCCAACACCACCTCGCGCATACCCCGTTGGTTATTTGCAAAGTCTCAGCGCTCTTCCGCGGGGTCAATCTGCCCGGTCCGAAGTCTGTGGGTTCTGTATAGGCTTTAAATGGCCTGTTACAGGCAATATTTACAGTAATACCCAAGCAAAGGAAAGATCCACTCGCACCAGCGTCATATAGACCAATATCATTACTTAACACAGATTATAAGATAATAGCTAAACTATTAGCAAACAGATTAGCAGATTATGTACCTAAAATGGTAAATCTAGACCAAACTGGATTTATTAAAAAAAGACGCACAACGGACAATATTTGTAAATTTATTAACTTAATTCATGCAATAGAAGGGAGTAAAGCGCCAACAGTAGCAGTTGCTTTAGACGCAGAGAAGGCCTTTGACAGAGTAGAATGGAATTATTTATTCAAAGTATTGCAAAAATTCAGTTTACCAGAGAAGTATATTAATTGGATTAAAGCATTATATAAGGGGCCATTGGCATAAGTGACAGTAAATGGATATATATCAAAGCAATTTAACTTAAGCAGGTCAACACGGCAGGGATGCCCACTATCACCCTTATTGTTCGCGTTAGCTATAGAACCACTAGCAGAATTGATAAGAACAGAAAATAAAATAAAAGGGATAAAAATAAAAGACAAGGAATATAAAATCAGTTTATTTGCAGATGATGTTATAGTATACTTAACAGAACCAGAATTATCAATAAAAGAATTATATAAGAAATTGAAGGAATATGGAGAAGTGTCAGGTTACAAGATTAATGTAAATAAAAGTGAAGCAATGCCAATGAATAATGCGGATTTCTCAAAATTTAAGAAGGAATCACCATTCAGATGGCAAATGCAAGCAATAAGATACCTAGGTATACAAATAAATAAAAATCTCGGCCATCTATATAAACTCAATTATTATCCACTAATGAAAAAATTGCAGGACGATTTAGAGCATTGGAAAGATTTACCACTAACACTAATAGGAAGGATAAACTGTATTAAAATGAACATTTTCCCAAGGATACAATACCTATTTCAGGCATTGCCAATACACTTGACAGAGAAATTCTTCAAGGAGTTAAAGAAAATAATAAGGAAATTTTTATGGAAAGGGGGGAAACCGAGGATAGCACTAGATAAATTAACAGAATGGTATAAACAAGGAGGCTTACAACTGCCAAACTTTAAAAATTATTATAGAGCCGCACAATTAAGATACCTATCAGATTTTTATCAAACAAGGGAAAAGCCAGATTGGACTAGATTAGAACTAGATAAAATAGGGGAAAAGATACCTGAACATATATTATATAAATGGGATGAAAAATTGGTACAACGTAGGAGTTCTCCAGTATTACATCATCTGCTCAATATTTGGAAGAAGATTCATGTAGAAAGGAATAAAACAAATTACCAATTACCAAAACTAATACTGACACAAAATCAGTTACTCCCTTTTACAATAGATAACCTTTCCTTTAGAGAATGGGAGAAAAAAGGGATCAAAAGAATAGAAAATTGTTTTTCAGGAAATAGATTATTATCCTTTGAACAAATGAAGGATAAATACAATATAACTCAAGATACAGCGCTGGCATATTACCAATTGAGATCCTACTTGAAGGATAAATTAGGAAGCAGTCTGAGTTTACCAGAGGGAAGTAATTTTGAATATGTGATTACAGATACAATGATAATCAAAAAATTTATAACAAATATGTATATTAAACTGCAAGAAAAGGAGAATGAGGAAACAAATGGTAAAACTAAACAAAAATGGGAACAAGATTTAAATATAAAGATAAAGAAGGAAACATGGGAGAAGTTATGCTCTGGAACGATGAGAAATTCAATAAACACGAGGTTACGTATGATACCATATAACTGGATACACAGGCTATACATTACACCTCAAAAGTTAAATAAATGGGACCCAACAGTATCTGACAGATGTTTTTGTTGTAAAAAAGAAATGGGAACAACAATTCATGCAATCTGGACATGTGAGAAAGTAGAAAAATTTTGGGAAGATCTAAACCAGATATTAAATAAAATACCAAAAAACCCAGAGATCTTCCTCCTAAGTAACATAAAAAACAAAGAATTTGGAATTGATTTGGATGGTGCACAAAAAAGATTTGTTAAGATAGCTCTAACCGTAGCAAAAAAATGTATTATGTCAACCTGGAAATTAGAAGATAATTTGAGAATACAACAATGGTATATAGAAATGAATAAATGTATTCCATTAGAAAAAATAACATATAATTTAAGAAATAATATTGAAATATTTGAACAAATATGGGAGTCATACATGAAACACAATAGAGAAAACCTACCGGGGACATTCACTACCTAAATTAACGAAAGGAGAAGGAAATGAAAAGAATTGACTCAGTGGAATTTCTTGTTTATTTTTATTGAATGACAACATTGTTTGACTGGTTTAATATATCTTAGATTTTGTACTTTAAATGGATGGGGGGGAGGTAGGGAGGGTGGGATGGGAGGAGGGAGAAAATGACACTGTATATATTTGAAAAGGAAAATGTATGTATCTTGGTCAATGTGGTTTATGGTGTGAAAAATAAAAAAAATTAAAAAAAATGGCCTGTTACAGGAAGTTGGCAGTGGTGTATTTTAAAATATCCAAACTTAATTTTAACCTTTAAATGATAATTTGTTATTAAAATATTGTGGTTTGCTTTTAACAGCATCCACTGGTCAGCGGTAAGTGCAAGATTTTGTGGGGGTTGGGGGGCGATCGTCTTATTCAAAGGGTACCACTCGAAACCAACAATTTACGTGAAAATTCAGGGTCATCCTATACAGAGTTGTCCTGTACATCGGAAATATACGGCATGCTGGCTGAGATTAATTGTACACGCCGCTGCTCACAATGGTAGTTTTAGTGAACATGGCTTGTGATCACATGATAGTTACTGCTCTCAAACATCTGAAGTTTATCGAATGTGCTCTTACATTAAGCAAGTTTGGCCAACCCTGAACTACAGCTTTCAATATTTATGCATCCTTTTATATTTGTTACCTTTATTTCCCTTGAGTGGTAATTTAATAAATATTTATGCGTGTTAGCATTGTGGTGGTAATACCGCCGGCCTACTGCAGGGGGCAACCTCTGTACCTGCAGCAGTGTAAGGGGACAGGACAACACCTGGCCGGTTGCCAATCAGTCGGCCTGAATGGATCAAGCCCCACCCGGTCAGGTGTCAATCACCCTCCGGGATCTAAGCCTGCACCGGCCTCCTGAGGCCTCACTCAGAGTTGCTGCAGCCACGGCCAGCCTGGCTCTGTGGAAGTCTTTGTGGATTAAAGCCTGTTGTACAGTCTGTACCTTGTGTGTGTCTGATTCTGTCTAACAGCGCACCACAAACATATTTTACATACCTGTATACTGCAGCAAGTAAGAACTTCAGGCACCTGCCTGCTTTTTGCTCACAATAAATAGGAAAAAGTGCTGTAGAAACTCAGCAGGTCACGCAGTGACTATAAGAGGCAAAGATAATATAACCAATGCTTTGGGCCTGACCCTCTTTGACAAGTTTTTGCTCATAGCTTGGCAAAGGGCTCAGGCCTGAATCCTTGGTTACATATCTTTGCCTCTTCTGGACACTGCGTGATCTGCTGAGTTTCTCCACCATTTATGTGTTGCATAAGATCTTAGGTGCATTGAACTATGTGCAGGACCAATACCATCATCATGCAATCTTGGGGAGATCCAGTGAACACACTGTAGTGATAATATTCAGCAGAAAACAGCTAGCCTTCAAAAAATACAGCATGCATGCAAACTACCTGTGCCCTGCCACTGAGGGATGAACAAGGCAGTCTTGACTGCAAGGTTTAAAAAGAGGATGAAGATTAAAGCTGAAGGTGCCCAGCCGCATCTTCTGAATCACCATCCAACGTTCAGATGTGTCTGTTGTCAAGGCTAGGCGATAACTACAGACAGGGTCCCTGGAGTGGTGAGACAGCAGCACTACTTGCTGCGCCACCCTGCTCTCTGATTCATTTGATGTTAATTTTAACAATTTGAGGGATAAATCACTCTAGGATAGGGGCTGCTTTCTTGAGACGCTGCCTCTTGTAGATGTCCTCGATGGAGTGAAGACTGATGCCCTTGATAGCGGTGGCTTAATTCACAACTCTGTCGTTTTACCTTGTCCTGTGCATTGGCACCTCTGTACCAGACAGTGATGCAACCAGCCAGGATGCTTTCCATGGTACACCTGTAGAAGTTTGAAAGAGTCACCATGCAATTAAAGGATACATGCTCAGATCATTGCTCTACTCACTATACACCCACAATGGTGGCACAATTCCAATGCCATCGACAAATTTGCCAACAACAAACACAACATTCATCTGCAGAATCATAGACGACCGTGACAAAGCTTACGGGGGGATAGATCAGCTAGTTGAGTGTTGCCAAAACAAGCCAGTCTCCAGCAGTCCGCCACTTGGTGTGAATCCCTCGACAGCAGTCGCCAGCAACCTGCAGCCTGCGTGGGTTTCTCGCCTCGAGTTGCCAACAGCCCGCCGCCTGTGGGTTCGTCAGCCTCAGAGCCCCTCACTAGTCTGTGGTCACTGTCCTCTGCCTCCTGTCAAATGGGGCATGCTCTCCCTCAGGTCTCTGCTTCCCCGGAGTCTGAAACCCCTCGTGGCTGCTGCCGATCATAGGCATCGCCATCTTGGGCCCAGACCACCATGTTTGTAGAATTTTGAAATAAAGCCACTGGCTCCATTAACAGGCTGTTTAAAGCCTGCATGGAGCTGATGGCAATCAGACTGGGCGGTTGGGCCCCACAGGAGAGCTGTGTTTCCACACCCTGCTCTCTACAGGTCTGATAATTAGCACAATTGGATATCAATTGACTTTGATGGGTGCCCAAGGTAAATGTTCACAGGGAAGTTTATGAAATAAGCACTGACTAATCCATATGGAAAGTTCTTAGGTCGATCAAGTAAATAGGCCTGAAGGAATATTATGGAAGATGAGCAGAATCTAGAACTAGATATGCATAAAGATCTGGGAGGGTGATCAGACAGGTTACATGGACAAGTCAATGGAAGAATTTGCAAGAAAGTAAGACCCGTAACCATTTAGTTCATCACACACTGGGCTGATGGTAGGATGGTATTATGCTTAAAGTTAGGATAAAATAGAAGTCAAGTGAACAAAGAGGAGTTGGCCAGACTCAGCAGGCCAGGCAGCATCCATAGAGAGGAATGATCAGTCAACGATTCAAGCCAGGAACTTTTATTGGTATCAGTTCTAAAGAGACTAAAGGGTCCTGATCTCCCCACGGATGCTGCCTGACCCCTTGAATCCCTCCAGTTTCTCGCTGTTCACCGAAGGTTGCAGCATCGGCGGTTTTGGTGAGGCAGTCAGGGAGTTCCAAATGACCACCAACCTGCAGAAAATAACAACAAACTGCTGGAGGGATTCAGCAGGTGATTGGGAGGAAAAAGAATGGTCAATGTCTCAATCTGGAACACTTCATCAGACTGAGAGTGCAGAGGAGAGATAGCATGTCGAATAAGGACAGGGTGGGAGGGGTTAAAAATGGCGGGGGTTAGTGAACCAGGGAGGGGAGAAGAATGATTTATCTTGAATGTTTATCTGGAGTGATCTAGAGCAGTGGTTCTCAACCTTTTCCTTTCCATTTAAGTAATCCCTATGCCGTCGGTGCTCTGTGATTAGTAAGGGTTGGCTGAAGGTGGGATGTGGGTGGGAAGGGAAGGTTGAGAATCACTGCTCTAGACCCAATTGTTACTGAAATATTTTGTTTGAGAAAAATTGTTATCGACCCATTTCCTTTGGAGTTCTGAAACCGTGCACATAACAAGTCAATGAGGGACAACTAAAACAGTGGTTTACAAACCTTTTCTTTCCACCCATGTAGCACCTTCAGCCATCCCTTACTAATCACAGAGCACCTCTGGCATAGGGAATACTTAAAAGTGGGATGTGAGTGGAAAGAAAAAGGTTGAAAACAACAGATCTAGATAAATCGTGATTATCCAAAATATTTTTGAACCACTCCATTTTTAGCTTACAACACCAGTAATTTGAAAATTTGCCTGACCCACAGGAAAAAAATGGCAACACTGCTGTAAGCGGAAACACTGCCGCTAATGCAGATCCGGGGAGAACAGGGAACGGAGACACAGCTCTCTCTAACAGGATCCAACCACCCCGTCCTACTGCTGGACGCTCTGTACAGGCTTTGATCAGTTTGTTAAAGGAGCCAATATTGTTCAATTTAAAATCCTGTGACATTGGAGACTGGGCTCAAGATGTCGGCACCTGTGTTTGGCAATGGCCTCAAGGGGTCGCAGATTCCAGGGGAACAGTGGACCGATGCAGTGCGCCAGGTATGGGGAGAACATCCTGCATTGAGGAGAAGCAGCAGAGGAGATGGCCCTAAGGATGGTGACCACTGTGGCGGGCCAGCGAGGGGCTCAGCGGCTGAAGGACACAACACACAGGTGGAGAACTGTTGGTGACTTGCGGAACCCACACAGGGCTGCTGGTGACTGGAGGTCAAGGGATTCACACCAGGCTGCGGGTTGCTGGCGACTGGCTCATGAGAACCAGGTATCGGAGCCAGGATTCCAGAGAATGCTGAGGGTGAGGAGGGCTCCAGAAGGGCCCTGGGTGCTGAAGGCTTCTTCATTGTGTCAGAGGTTTGGTTGCTGGCAACTGGCTCATGAGAACCAGGTATCAGAGCCGGGATTCCAGAGAATGCTGAGGGTGAGGAGGGCTCCAGAAGGGCCCTGGGTGCTGAAGGCTTTTTCATCGTGTCGGAGGTTTGGTTGCTGGCAACTGGCTCATGAGAACCAGGTATCGGAGCCGGGATTCCAGAGAATGCTGAGGGTGAGGAGGGCTCCAGAAGGGCCCTGGGTGCTGAAGGCTTCTTCATTGTGTCGGAGGTTTGGATCTGGAGCTCAGAATACCAATGATTTGAACTGAACTGGACTGATGTGAGGCTGGAGAGACTGTGGGAGCACTGGAGGTGAATCCACGGACACACAGAGTCTCTGAAGAGGCTCTCTTTTCTTCCTCTTTCTCAATGCTCATGGTGAATCTTCGTTTGCCTTTTGGCAGTCTAAAGGCCATTTTACATTTCTGTTTTATTACATGACAATAAATAGTATCTTTTGAGTTTTGTGTGCCCGATGGAGATGTGGGGGGGCTGGTAGTCATGGTGGGGAGCTGGCTGATGGAGGACCTCAGTTTTCTTTAGGGCCAAGGCAAATAGCGCCTTTGGAAGACTACACAAAAGAGTCTGGAAAAACAACCAACTGAAAAACCCACACTCCTGTTCGGCTCCGAATCATGGGTCCTCTACCGGCATCACCTACGGCTCCTAGAACGCTTCCACCAGCGTTGTCTCCGTTCCAGCCTCAACATTCATTAGAGCGACTTCATCCCTAACATCGAAGTACTCGAGATGGCAGAGGCCGACAGCATCGAATCCACGCTGTTGAAGATCCAACTGCGCTGGGTAGGTCACGTCTCCAGAATGGAGGACCATCGCCTTCCCAAGATCGTGTTCTATGGTGAGCTCTCCACTGGTCACCAAGACAGAGGTGCACCAAAGAAGAGGTACAAGGACTGCCTAAAGAAATCTCTTGGTGCCTGCCACATTGACCACCGCCAGTGGGCTGATATCGCCTCAAACCGTGCATCTTGGCGCCTCACAGTTCGGCGGGCAGCAACCTCCTTTGAAGAAGACCGCAGAGCCCACCTCACTGACAAAAGACAAAGGAGGAAAAACCCAACACCCAACCCCAACCAACAAATTTTCCCTTGCAACCGCTGCAACTGTGTCTGCCTGTCCCGCATCGGACTTGTCAGCCACAAACGAGCCTGCAGTTGATGTGGACATTTACTCCCTCCATAAATCTTCGTCCGCGAAGCCAAACCAAAGAAAAAGAAATAGTATCTTTAGATATATAATACGGTAACAGGACATTTCGGCCCATGAGTTTGTGCCACCCAATTTACACCCAATTAACCTACACCCCCTGTACATTTTGAACAGTGGGAGGAAACTGGAGCCCCCAGGGAAAACCTGCGCAGACACGGGGAGACACATACAAACTCCTTACAGGCAGCTCGGGTTTTGAACCCCAGCCCTAATCGCTAGCGCTGTACAGGCATTGCGCTAACCGCTAGGCAGACCGTGCCACCCATGAAAATGAATCTCAGGGTTGTATGTGATCTCATGTCGGTACTGTGACAATAAATTTGAACTTCGACTTTATTGAGAAGTCGGCAATGCACATCCCTTTATTCCCTTTGCAAGACACTTCCTTCGCTAATCCCTCTGTACCAGATTCTCTCTGTATTTAATTTAATGAGCCTCAATGTATTCAGAGCTAATATGGTGTTTTATGACAGAACCATGCATTGAGTAACTTAGGTCAGCGCCACTTTCACCTGTCCTATTCATTCGTTTGTGATGGAATTGATTTTGAGTCAGAGTGGGAGTCTATTTACATAATTTACATCTGTTAATAGAATTCAATTAGCATAATTAATCAATGTGCTATCCTAAACAGTAATGCTCTCCAAGTTTCCAAAAGGTTTGAATTGAGGTTTTGCAAATTTCTTGCAGAAGACAATAATCTAAATTCTTCTCATTTGCAATTACAAGCTAAATGTTGCATCACAGGACAATTCTAATCCTTGCAAAGGTGGCTTGGGCTATAAATTGAATAAAGCATTGTGAGGATGCTCCCAGTATTGTATTAGCTCTGCACAAATATGCTGGATAAACTCACCAGGTCATGCAACATCCATAGGAGGTAAAGGGTAACTAACGTTTGGGGCTTGGGCCCTTCGTCAAGATGAAAGTAAGAAAAAAAGTAGGTGCCTGAATAAAAAAAAGTGGAGAGAGGAGAGGAGAAAAGGAAGGGGCAGGGGAGGAGCACAGGAGGGGAGAGGAGAGAGGAAGGAGGGAAGAGGAGAGGAGGAAGGGGCAGGGGAGGAGCACAGACCACCAGGTAAGAGGTCGTGGTGGATACAGGTGGGACAGTAGAAGAGAAAGAAGCTGAGAAACGATGGGCGAGAGCAGCTCTCTGACAGGAATAGGAAGTGTTGGGGTTGGGTGGGGAGTGTGGAGAGCTGGAGGGAAGATGACAAGCCCAAACCATTGGTCACCCTTTACTTCCTACAGATGCCGGATGGCCTGCTGAGTTTTTCCAGCAAATTTGTGTTTCGCATATCGTTTTACCAGACAGCGAATGCCCTCCACAGTACATCTGTAGCATTGGCACCTCCCTACCAGACAGCAAATGCCCTCCACAGTACATCTGTAGCAGTGGCACCTCCCTACCAGACAGTGAATGCTCTCCATAGTACATCCGTAGCAGTTCACAAGAGTCTTTGGTGACATACCAAACCTGTACAAACACCTCACAAAGTATAGCCACCGGTGAGCCAAATGAAAAATGCCTGGACCATTACATATATTTGAAGTCTTTTGTCCTGATCAAGCAAAACTCATTTACTGAGTATGTTCAAGACAGATTAATGTTATTTTGATATTAAGGAAATCGAGGGAAAATAATGCCTCAGTAAAGCCATCAGCCATGGTCTTGTTGACTGGGTGCAGCAGCTGCAAGATGGCAAAAGGCCTAATCCCGGTCAGCATATAAACAGGCGCAACTTGCCGCACTGTCCCACCCATACTACTCCCACTGTGATAGCCACGCTCCTGTCAAGGTACAAAAAGTACAGCCAAGCCACACAGTGCAAAATTTATTCAAGTCACGCCAGCGGGAATGAGCAGTATTTAGTGGTGGGTAGACAAGTTCACCTCATTCATACAGGTGGATCTCATTCAAAGAACTCAGTTGGAAGGTACAATATTTAAGGCATTTTCCTGTCTACAAGTTTGATAACATTTCTTTGAACTCATTGTTACAAGCTTATGTTTTACATCTTGCAAATCTCCTTTCTAAACACAGGGAAATGGTTTGACGTCAAACATTTATTCTCAAGTACAAGTCACAATTAAGAGATATCCTTCTTGTATACAGAAATTAACAGAAGTCTGGAAGGGCTTCTCCCAGAACACATCAACATCCGTTCTCTGCCTGCCCGATTTCTGGTCTTTAATTAAAGCATGCAAATGGATAGCTTCACACTAAACTTACGTCATTAAAATTAACAATGGTGGGCAAAACTTCTGGGCAGAAACAATGTCAAAATGGGACTGGACTGGCGCTGTTAAGGTTACTGAATGCTTACTAATTCATATTACCTCTGATAGGTAGTAGACTCAATCAGCTGTGTTTGGGAAGAAAACCAGTTTAGGAATGGGCTGGGTAGCCAGTTAGTGCTACAACCCCCGAATGTTTGGAAGGGTGGGAGGAAACCGGAGCACTCAGAGGAAACCCATGCAGACACAGGGAAAATGCACAAAATCCTTACAGACATCGTCGGTCTCGAACCCTGATTAACAGCGCTGTGAAGAGTGCTGTGCTAACTGTGCCTTCATTTCTTATCTCTTAAACTACATTAAATTTTCAGTAAATGTCTTTAAAATTAGGACTGTAACATCAGAAATGGGAGAACTTTGTATTTATGTGCATAGGTTGAGAACAGTTAATTCAGTAACAACAGATGCATGTCATTGATTGATGTTTTAAGATTATAAAAGTAGTTTGTCAGACAGCCAATAATTGAACTTTTAAGTCTGCAGAGCAATACACAATGAACTGATGCCTGAAGTCAAGGTCAAGTGTTTGCTGAAATTTGCTTTTGGTACGATTATGCCAAGGAGACCTGACCAAGCAAAAACAGAAGGTAACGAAAGAGAAAATGGGTCTTAACGGAGGGCAGACTAAAAAGCCTGTAACTTTTAATCAGAGTAAATGAAAGCGCAACATCTGAAGAATATTTGATAACTCTGTGGCAGAGTTAGAAGTAAAATTATTTTTAAAATCCCACAGCTGTCATTGTAAATGTGTCTCAGAGGTTCATTGACAAAGTGTGGTGGTAATACCTCCGGCCTACTGCAGGGGGCAACCTCTGTACCTGCAGGAGTGTAAGGGGACAGGACAACGCCTGGCCGGCTGTCAATCAGTCGGCCTGAAGGGATCAAGCCCCACCCGGTCAGGTGTCAATCACCCTCCGGGATATAAGCCTGTGCCGGCCTCCCGAGGCCTCACTCAGGGTTGCTGCAGCCACTGCCAGCCTGGTTCTGTGGAAGTCTTTGTGGATTAAAGCCTGTTGTACAGTCTTTATCTTTGTGTGTGTCCAATTCTGGCAAACAGTGCACCACACACAGTCTTATGCAACCATGCACTCAATAGTTCATCTCTTGGGTGGCAAATGTCAAATCAAGTCAAGTTTATTGTCATCTATTTGTACAAATACAAATACAAATTTGTACAAGTACAAATAGTGTTCTCCAGCCCTCTGTGAGAAAACACGCAGACACACAACCAGATATAACACACATACAAACAATATATATGCAGGGCAAGTATTCATATATACCAATAAATAAATAAACATTGCTTCCTGGGTGTGAGAATCTTGAGTGAGCAGTTCCTTTGGTCATTCAGCATTCTAAGTACCAATGGAAAGAAGAGGATCCTCACGGACATCCAGATCTAAGCTGCCATCTGAGTGACAGCCCCAACACCCAGCCCAAGTGCTTGTCTTTGAGGACAGAGGGTTCACATTCATCAAGGCAATAAAGAAGAAAATCTGCAGTATACAAGAGTGCTGGGGAAACTCAACATAGAAAGTAAAAGGCATCCTAAGGTTTTTTTGTTTTTAGCTTGAGGTGAAGTGGGCAAGGCTACCAGCCATGATTATGTTAACCTTCTATAGGAGCTCTATTGAGCTGCATCATAGTGCGGTACAGTCGTTGCAGAGAAATGGATCGAAGATCAAACCACAGGACCATAAGAGTGGTGGAGATGATCGCTGGAGTCTCCCTCCTACCCATCAACAAGATCTACCAGGATCGTTGTCCAAGGAAGGTGTGCAAAAATCATTGAGGACCCCCTTCCACCCTGCAGACAGTGTTCCCAGATGCTGTGTGTGCACACGCGTGCAAAACCGACCATGTACACATTCTGCAGGCAATGCAGCAAAGGGGATGCAGAGAGAGTCTGTACCCAGGTCAACGAGAAGCACTCTTGATTGATGGTAGACCACAGATGCTATAGTGTAGATGATCGGTAATTTGGTCTTAGACCAAATTACAGTGGATTTGAGTCACTTCTATTGCATTTCCACCAAATTTACAACTCTCATTAGCCACTTCCCATCCTATGCATTGGCACCTCCAGACCTGACAATGATGCAACCAGTCAGAATGCTCTCCACGGTACACCAGTAGAAATTTGCAGGGGTCTTTGGTGACAGACCAAATCTCCTCAAACTCCTCATGAAGTCGAGGCTGATATGCACATGAAACCCAGCCTCAATCGAGGATAAAGATGCAGGATCCACCGGAATCACTTTCACCTCCTCTGGACTGGAGTCACTTCTATTGCATTTCCACCAACTGCTCAAGAACTTTCCCAGATCCTTCTGCGTTTGCCCACTCCAACCCCCTTGTAGATCTCTGAATTGGTCCCTCCTCACTTCCATCTATGAATACACAGCTCTTGTTTGGTAACACTCCTGCACAACCCTGTACGATATTTGACTATGTTAGTGGTTTGCCGTTGGCCGCATTGATCAAAAATGTTCCTGGATGTTGCCATGTAGAGTGTTGCCATTTTCAGAGGGCATTATGTCATGTTAATGATGTTACCAAGTTTACTCTCATGTGCATTGTCCGATGGACCATTGCAGCCAAAATGGTTAATTTAAAAATAAACTAGAAGACTAAACAAATGAATTTTTAAAAAAGACAAATGCTGAAGAGTTTCAAGTGACTACAATGGAACAAATTAACGAAAAGGAAATGGGTGAGAGGCTGAGACAGAGATATTTTAAGAGTATCACCGCTTTTCTGTAACTCCCTTCACTTTCTCCCAGAGACAGTGAGAAAAGAGTTAATTGAATCTACGCAGGACCAGCAAAAGAGAAGCTGCTTCCCAATCTGTTGCAGGCTGTCAGTGAAGAGACTGCAGACAATTTGATGTACAAGTTATTTGGCACAGAGGTACTCTGTAAATAAGAATCAATCTTCCCTTCACTGGAGCAATGCCCTGGTAGGGAATGAAATTTCACCAGAATCCCAGATATAGATTGTGAGTTCCATCTCATGGAAGATGTTCCTAGTTCCTACAGAATTGCAGTCTGTTGCTCAGGGAGAAGGAAGCCTCAAGTTCTTTGCAAATAAAGAAAAATTATACATAAGGAATGGAGTTCCAATTGAAAAGTTGCAATCTGAGCACCAGCTCCCAATGCCTATCCTGAGGAGGTGATGATTAACAAGCGCTGTATTTATTTCAGACAGCGTTGAAATTGTGGCTCCGGTCGGTATACCATTTCAGAATCCACGTCTCAACACAAGAGCCCAAATGAGAAATAATCCTCACTCAAAAAAGAAATGCACGGTTAACATTTCTTCGACTGAGACACACCCGGAATTTACGACCTGGGGTCAAAAGTAGGGGGCTTAGGCTTCAACATTCCAACATCAACATCACCCGCTTGTACGAGACAACGAATGAATTAATTTAGCATCAACTGCGGCTCTCTTACCTCCGATACAGGGGTTGTGGTTTCAGCATTGCGCCCCAACAAAAAAGGAATCCTGAGCACAAAAGAAAATCGATGCTGGTGTTGCTGCAGGAGCGCTGCACAGTCAAAGGTGCCACCTTCTAGGCATGTTGTTCAATGAACTCTCCTTTAACCCACAGATGTGCATTTGAAATGTCACTAAGGTACTGCTTAAGTAATATCCATGGCAATTATTCTTGTTGCCTTAGTTAATAGTTACCCTCGCCTAAAATAGAATCAGAATTTATTCTCACAAACACGTCATGTCAGCAGCACTTCAATATAAATCGCCATAAATTACATTCAAAGGTAAATAAATCAGTGCAAAAGAAGTGAAATCCAATGGCAGAGGAGAAGAAGCTGTTTTTTGTACCGTTGAGTGTTCGTCTTCAGGCTCCTATACCTACTTTTTGATGTAGTGGTGTGAAGAGGGCATGGCCTGGGTGGGTGAGGGTCCTTGATGGTAGAGGCTGTGTTTTTGAGGCACCACCTCTGGTAGATATCCTTCATGGAGTGAAGTCTAATGACCATCATGGCACGGGCCAAATTTACAACTCTCATTAGCCACTTTGGCACCTCCAGACCTGACAATGATGCAACCAGTCAGAATGCTCTCCACGGTACACCAGTAGAAATTTGCAGGGGTCTTTGGTGACAGACCAAATCTCCTCAAACTCCTCATGAAGTAGAGCCACTGGCGAGCTTCCTTCACGATTGCATCAACATGGAGGCCTTAGGACAGATCTTCAGAGATGTTGACACCCATGGAATTGAAGTTCCACTGCTGACCCCTCGATGAGGACTGGTTTATGTTCTCCTGGTTCACCCCTCCCCCCACTCCCCGCCTTCCAAAGTCCACAATCAGATTCTCACCATCACATTGCAGGTTGTGGCAATTTCTTTGTGTGTGAATTGACTGTCATGTTCTACCTTCTATGGGTGCACTTTACAGTTGATTAAAACACTTCAGGATGTCTTTATTAAGAAACTAGAAGTGTATACTTTATCCTGTTCACATTGTGTTTGGATCTGAGCCAGAATATTATAGGTGCTCAGTCTAATTGATTCATGTTTGCAGGGAATTTATTAATTTGACTTGAATTTGAAAATTGAATAATAAATCAATTATTGATTTGCCATTTGATTGCTACTCTTCAGTAAGCAGTTTAAATCCACATCCACAGCATAAGCAGTTTGTGTTTGAGAACAAGGCTGCATGATCAGAATGGGCCACGTGCTCCTAGAGTCTTGCTTGACCACTGCCAAGTGTCTGCAAGTGCCCTTGGCCTTGCAGATGAAGAGGTGGTGCACGGGGTGGAAGTGAGAAACCGATTCAGAAGATTGAAGATCCATGCTCGAGACGAGCACATAAATGAGGACGGCAGTGGTGAGAGCTCTGCACTGCCTGGGCTGTCATCTTTCATGTGGATTGCAACCAGAGGCTCTGCTTGCTCTCAGAGGTTGAACAATATTTATGTATATATCCTTATGACATTAAAATAAGCCATTTCAGCCCATCGATTCTATACCAGTTTGCAGAGTAATCCCATCACTCATTAATTTTTCCTTTAAATTTTTTTTTACAATTCTGTCATACAACACAGTCACAGGCCCTTTCAGCCACAGATATGTAGTGGAAAGTGCACTGATTGACTGCATCATGGCCTGTTGAAGGGGTACTAATACCTCTGAGTAGAAAGTCCCTCAAAAGGTAGTGGACGAGCCTAATACATCACAGGCAAACCCTGCCCACAATCAAGAAAAACTACATGGATTACTGCTGTGGGAGAACAGGAGCAAGGATCCACTCCACCCAGCACACACTCACCATCAGGAAAGAGATATAAGTGCTGCAAGACTCGTACCACCAGGTTCAGGAACAGCTGCTCCCCCTCCACCATTAGACTCCTCAATCAGGGACTCATTTCAGGACTCTTACTTTTCCCCTTATTTCTTAATGAATATTTATTTTCTGTATTGCCCAGTCAGTTTGTTTACCTTTCCCTCTTTGATTACATTTCTCTCTTTTGTATAAATATCTTTTCTTGAGTACAGTTTTTTTTTAAAACACTTCTGATAAGTAGAAATTCTTCCTGGCCCACAGGAAAAGAATCTCAGGGTTGTCGTGAATGTACTCTGACCATAAATCTGAACTTTGAACCTAACTTGAAGGGATAGAACCATAGAACACTATAGCACAATAAACAGTTCTTTCGACCCTTCTAATTTGTGCCAAAACATCTTTCCACTAGTCCTATTGACCTGCATCCATTCCATAACCCTCCATTTATCAATTCAATTTATTCTTAAAACTTAAGAATGATCCGCAGCAACCACTTTAGCTGGAAGTTCGTTCCATACCGCCACCACTCTCTGAGTGAAGAAGATCCCCACAATGTTTCTCCTAAACCTTTCCCCTTTCACCCTAAACCCATGTCCTCCCATATTTATCTCTCCTAATCTAAGTGGAAAGAGCCTACTTGCATTTACTCTGTCGATACCCCTCTACGAAATCTCCCCTCATTCTTCAATACTCCAAGGAATAAAGTCCTAACCTGTTTAATCTTTTCCTGTAACCCAACTCCTGAAGACCTGGCAACATCCTAATAAATCTTCTCTGCACTCTTTCAATCTTGCTGACATCCTTCCTGTAGTTAGGTGACCAGAACTGCACACAATACTCCAAATTTGGCCATATCAATGCCTTGTACAACCTCACCATACCATCCCAACTCCCAGTTGATTAAAGTCTCCCAGAGGATTAGAGAAGCTTGTGGATGATCTAAAGAAACAATTTTCACAGAAGGACATAACAAGGTACATAAGCCTGAAATCCAGCATCTCTAGGTTCAACAAAAGGTTTTTTCAATGGTCATCAAGCTCTTGAACCTCCCCTTTAGATCCTAACCATAAACTACAGCCTGGCCAGTAGGGAAAAAAAAGAATCTCAGGGTTGTATGTGATATCACGTATGTTCTCTGACAATCAATCTGAACTTTGAAGTGAAAGGAAAACAAACTTTCTTTCTCTTCTTCCCAACTGGCTGCAATTCTGAGCAGCAGTCTGAGGAACAGGTTCATCTCCCAGCAGTGAGCTGGCAAGAATTAATGAAATGAGCAGATGGATTCACATGAACAATCCAGTGTAAACAATGATTCAATTAGAGTGAACATCTGTAGTACACTGTGCCATTCTAACCCACTTCAAACTGGAGATTTTTTGTTTCTGTCATAATAAACCTAGAAAGGACTTTAAAAAAACAGTTAGATCACTGTGACTAATTACTAGATTAAATTAAATATCCAATAGTGACAAGTTCTCCATTAAGAACAAGCAGGGATCATAATCCATAAATAGGAGCAAATGTCATTGTTACAAACTGCACCGGCCAACAGCGGTGCCCATTAGAATAATTACTGGAAGTGTACAAATGACCAGTAGATTCATCCTCTTCTCCCACAACTTTATGTACAGGGGAACAATGTTCTAAGTGCAGATCATTGCGGTTCCATCATGGTTTTCACACAATGAAAGATTGAAGAATAAAAAGACTCCCACACGTCCAACACATTTCAAGATCTCAGGACTTTCCAAAACACTTTACATTCAATGAAGAACTTTGCAAGTGTAATAGCTGGTTTAGTACTCCTAAAAATAGGCAGGCATTCATGATGGTTGGGGCATACAATCCAGTGATCATTGGGTGATCAGAGGTGGAGAGGGTGAGCAAATTTAAGTTCTTGACAGTCACTATCTTGGAGGATATTTCCTGGACCCAACACACTAATGGCATCTTGAAGAAAGCTCATTAGCACTTCTATTTCCTCAGAAATTTGCGGAGGTTTGGTATGACACCAGAAACCATGGAAATTTTTGACAAATGTCTGGTGGAAAGTGTACTGACCAGCTGCATCACTCTCTGGTATAGAAACACCAGTACCGCTGAGTGTAAATCCCTGCCCAGGACATCACAGGGAAAACTTTCCCTACTATCAAGAAAATTTACAGGGAACGCTGCTGACAGAGTTCAGTAGCACATGCTCTGTTCTCGCTGCTGCCATCAGGAAAGAGGTGTAGGTGCCACAGGACTCGCACCACCAGGTTCAGGAACAGCTGCTCCCCCTCCACCATCAGAATCCCCAACAACAAACTCAATCAGGGACTCATTTAAGGACTCTTACTTGTGCACTTTACTGACTTTTTTATTCTCTCCATATTACACAATCAATTTGTTTACATTCATTATCTATTTACAGTTCTTTATTTGGTTACATGTATACGAAATATATCAGAAATATTGTCAGAAGCCTATTTCATGTACAGATTTTTTTTTTTTGCACGACAAATAAGTGGTAATTCTGCCTCACCTGCAGACAGGGAGGTATCTAATGTCATGTATGCACTCCGACAATAAATCTAAAATCAGATTCAAACCCAGACCCAATCGTTGGTGCTGTAACAATGCTGTGCTAACCTCTAAACTAACCATACCTCCCCATTTAATGAATGGACAATGATGCAAGGGTAACCCTTCAATGTGACCTTACCCCAACATGCATCTGACTGGGGCAGCAAGCTCAATCTGAACATCTGTAAATGGATCTAGCCTAAAATCTTGGGCATTTCCCCCTCGAAACAAGGCATCGCCTTTGGGTTTCCCAGTAAAACCTGTTATCCAGAATTCAAGCAACCGGCAAAAATATTTACGGTAAATAAATTGGTAAAAAAATACAGGTTGAAAATTGACGCGCCTTGCAATTAGTTCACCAAGACGCAATTTCAAGCAACCACTTATCACCTATCCAGCATCTATCAATCCCCATAGGTGCCAGATACCATGGGTTTTACTGTAGATATAAAACACATTTAATGGGAATTTCAAATTCCAGTGACAGCAAGGTGATTAATTGGGTGAAAGGAGGAATAAATATTTAGCAGATAAGATGTTGCATATTGTAGATACAAATCAAGCTATTTTCTGGGTCAGGAAACGGTGTCATAGATCTGAACTGATTAAGAAGCAAGTCCCATCAAACTTCACCAACACCACACATCCACAGTAGGAGTAGCATTTGCATTGTTCTTTTTAGTGCCCCCCCCCTCGATATCCCAGCATTCCTTACAGCAAATTAGATGCCTTTGAAATGATGGAGGAGTCGTAATGGTTTCCAATTGTGGTAAAATGGCAGCATTTCTGGAGCTGTGACGACAACAGCAATGGTGCTGGTGGAGACCAGGGAGAGCGGAAACACAGTGCTGCTCCAAAGGGTTCAACTGCCCAATTGTAATGCCAATGGCTCCTTACAGGCATTAAACAGCCTGTTAGATGAGCTGACAGTGTTTATCAGTAAAATCCTGCAACCACAAGATGGTGGCGTCTGTGCTTGGCAGCGGCCACAAGGGACAGCAGGGGGAGCAGTGGACCAGCGTAGAGCACCAGAAAAGGGGGGGACACCCGCCCCGACCATTCAGAAGGAGAAGCAGAGGAGATGACCCTGCAGGGAAGGTGACCATAGTGGTGAGGCTCAGGAGCTGAAAGACTCACGCAAGCTGCTGGAGACTTGCTGGCAGGGGACCCTCACGGGCTGCTGGAGACTGTCTCAATGGAACTAGGTATAGAAGCTGGGATTGGAGGACGTGCTGAGGGTAAGAAGGGCTCCCGAAGGGCATCGGGGTCTAAAGGCCTCCTGATAATATCAGAGGTTTGGATCTGTTGAATCTGACGGTTTGGACAGGAGTCTGTGCAGCTGCAGAGGCTGCGGGAGCGCTGGAGGTGAATCTACAGCCACTCAGTCTCCCTGAACAGGACATTTAAAGCCTGTACAGAGCCGTTGGACCCTATAGGTGATCACTGACTGGTGTGTCCCCCAAGACTTCTGTACTCAAGGGTCTTGGAGGAAGACTGTGAAGCCTTTGGGTTTCCCAGTCATGGCTGGGGTTGTATCCCATTGTACAACAGCTGGCAATGAAGTTGATGTAGCTCAAGAGAGGCATCTTCCTGGTAAAATAAATGATGCTACATTAATTTGTTTAAATCTGAGGTTGCCACACCTCAATGTGTTGTGAAGTTAAATTGGGTGGGTGCCCTGGAATCATGTCATATAATGGAGTCCCAGTCACAGAAACCAGCCCTTCAACCCATCTTGTCCAGGCTGACCATGGTTCATGTATACATTCATACTAATGACATGGATACCATGAGGAATGAGGTCATGTAACTCCAAGTTAAAGATTAATCAGTTTTATATTCTAAATTATAGGAATAGAACAGTGGTTCTCCATCTTTTTTTCACTCACCTACCACCTTAAATCTTTTCTTCCTTCTTCTTTGGCTTGGCTTCGCGGATGAAGATTTATGGAGGGGTAATGTCCACGTCTGCTGCAGGCTCGTTGGTGACTGACAAGTCCGATGTGGGACAGGCAGGCACGGTTGCAGCGGTTGCAAGAGAAAATTGGTTGGTTGGGGTTGGGTGTTGGGTTTTTCCTCCTTTGTCTTTTGTCAGTGAGGTGGGCTCTGCGGTCTTCTTCAAAGGAGGTTGCTGCCCGCCGAACTGTGAGGCGCCAAGATGCACAGTTGGAGGCAATATCAGCCCACTGGCGGTGGTCAATGTGGCAGGCACCAAGAGATTTCTTTAAGCAGTCCTTGTACATCTTCTTTGGTGCACCTCTGTCTTGGTGGCCAGTGGAGAGCTCACCATAGAACACGATCTTGGGAAGGCGATGGTCCTCCATTCTGGAGACCCACCAGTGCAGTTGGATCTTTAGCAGCGTGGATTCGATGCTTGCGGACTCTGCCAGCTCGAGTACTTCGATGTTGGTGATGAAGTCACTCCAATGAATGTTGAGGATGGAGCGGAGACAGCGCTGATGGAAGTGTTCTAGGAGCCGTAGGTGATGCCGGTAGAGGACCCATGATTCATAATAGGGGAAATAATCCCTTATTAAAAGGTTCAGAACAACTGGTCTATGCTCTGCTGTTAGGTGGACTTAATTTTGCTTCTCTATTTGCCTGCTCCTTATTCCCACTGAACTCCAACTCCGCAACTCATTACTCTCCCTGTTTGGTTTAAAGCAATGGTTCTCAACCTCTTTTTTCCCCAACTCACATATCACCTATGTAAGGGATTACTTAAGGTGGTTTGTGAGTGGAATAAAAGGTTGAAGACCACTGGCATCAACAGACTTGTCAAGGCACGTGAGAGAACATATAACTAAATTGCTTTTTATTTTAACATGAGAAGACTGACAAGTAAAGGGGATGAATTTAGGGTGTTAATTAACAAATGGGAAGACAGTACTGTTGCCATCACGGAGACTTGTTTGAAAGATGGGCAGAGCAGATCACTGAACATTCCAGGATATGGAATCTTCAGGTGTGAGCTGTTGGGGCGGAAGAGTGAGAAAAAAGGAAATGGCATTGAAATCTTAATCAAACATCTCTAAAAGGCCTTTCTCATTACTTCCACATATTAATATCCTCAAAGTTCTCTTCTAAAATGGAAAATGAAAACAAATGCCTTCCTGCATTTGAACAACCTTTAACTCCACAGGCTTTCCTGAGGCAATGAATGTTCTGTGGTCTATGTGTAATCAAGTTTGAATCACGACTCTTATCTTGAAGGCACATCCAAGCCAAGAGAGCATGATGAGTGAAGATTCTATTATGTGTAATGAAGTAAAATTTAGATTTTATATTGGAATTGTTGAGTCAATAGGGTCATATCAATGCGACAACACTGCCTATCTAAATGTTAAATAGGACATGCTACTTCATAAAAATGTTCAATTAAGATGAGTTTTTTTCCACCAAGTAAACTGGAACTCAATGTGACCACCCTTGGTCCTGATCATCCAGACAGTTGCTGCATATCACGTTCAATAATCAGCTGTGAAACACAAAAGTCTGCAGACGCTGTGGTTCCTGTAAAAACACACAGAAATGCTGGAGGAACTCAGCAGGATGTCGCAGTGTCCACTGGTTAGCGAAATGCCATTACGGCGCCGGCAATCGGGGCCGGGGTTTGAATCCCGCGCTGTCTATAAGGAGTTTGCACATTGTCCCAATGTCTGCGTGGGTTTTCCCCGGGGGCTCTGGTTTCCTCCCTCTGCTCGATATGTACCAGGGGTGTAGGTCAATTGGGCAGCATGGCCTCATGGGCTGAAATGGCCTGTTACCATGCTGTATGTCTAAATATTTGAAAATAATAATTTTAAAATTTCAAATTTCAATTTAAAATTTAATATATTACCGATGTTTCAGGCCTCAACCCTTCTACAAGATACAGTATAAGCAATGACGAGGATGGTAAGAGTAGGAGTCCAGACCACCAAGTTTAAAGCAGGTGACCTTGAGGTTATATAGTGGATAGAGAGTTGGTTAACAGGAAATAAAGAACAGAAACAAAGAGTTCCTTCTCAGGAAGGGTAAAAGTGATCAGTGGGATATCATGGGGACTGGGGATTCCCCAATGATGTGGATATCAAATCTAATCTTTCAAAGTTTTCTGATGACATGAAGCTCTGTGCCAGTTGAGTGAAGATAAGGATGTAAAGAAGCTTCGAGAAGACACAAGCAACTGAGTAACGACATGGCAGATCTTCGGGAGAATTACGAAGAAAAATGTGAGGTTCTCCATTTTGGTGGGAAAGAAATGGAAATGCGGTGAGAGAATGGGAAGTAGGGAGCCGGGCTGTCCATGCAACACTGATCAGTGAGAGTGAACATTGAAGGTGCAGAAAGTAGTTAGAACGGTAAATGGTAGACACACAGGAGTCCACCTCGGCGGTCAGCAGCCCAAAGTTAAATGGTATATTGGCCTTCCTTGCAAGATAATATGAGTACGATAGTTAATTTTTAAAAATGTAGCGCAATGTTTGATTAAATTTTGGTCTCCTATCTAAAAAAAACAGTTTACAGTAAAAACCCTGCTATCCGGTGTGATAGTACAGATTCTATCACCAATGTGTACAGATGATAGTGTAGGATGACTGTGATTGGCTAAAAGTGTAACCACACCTATTGGCTAGTCTTAAAGGATTGCTCCTAGCCAGACCAGGTCATCCGGACTGGTCGACCTACTTGTGATATGGTCCAGTCTATTAATTAATAAAAACCTTGGTTTGCATCAACAAGTCTTTGGTTCTTTCGACGCGCACTACATCTACCACCTATGGGGATTGGCAGATGCTGGGTAAGTGAATTTGCCAGTTGCTTGAGATTGCTTGATGGCTTGGTGAACTGACCACTGGGGGAGGGGGGCACCAATTTTAAACTTTGGGGTTTTTTGTAACCAATTTATTTTCCGCAATTTTTCTTTTTGACGGATGCTAGAGGCTGCCAGTGGCTTGAATTCTGCATACAGGAGAGATCGAAAATCCATGGCCCCGATGGAGACAAACAGGAAAAGCACAATTATGTGCTGGAGGAATGTGACGTTCAGTGGGAGAAAAAGAATGTTCGACGCTTCCAGCCGCTAATCTTGGCAACGGGTTTCGGCTTGAAATGTCGACCATCCTTTTTCTTTCCTCCCTCTGACGCACCCACTGAGTTCCTCTCTAGAGTTTAGAAGGAAAATAGGCGAACTCTATCATCACATACATAATTCTTAAGAGGACTTTGCAAGGTATGCCTACTGCAGGGGGAAATATCTGTACCTTGTAAAATGGAGTGTAAAGGCGACAGGACAACACCTGGCCGGCTGTCAATCAGTCGGCCTGAATTGATCAAGCCCCACCCAGTCGGGTGTCAATCACCCTCTGGGATACAAGTCTGCGTGGCCTTCCGAGACTTCACTCAGAGTTGCTGCAGCCACAGCCAGCTGGCTCTGTGGAAGTCTTTGTGGATTAAAGCCCGTTGTACAGTCTTTATCTTTGTATGTGTCTGATTCTGGCTAACAGCGCACCACACTGAGAAGTTGAGGGGGGGGTGGGGGGGGGGAGGGCGTCTCACAACGAGGATCAGGCCATAAATGAAGTTTCTATTCTCATTAATCTTTGGAATTCTCTGCACTGTGGGGGATCGGTCACGGTTTGAATTCAAAACTGGTCTTTATAAATATCTTGAAAACAGAGGGATCAAGAGATATGGAGATGGGACAGCAGAATGGAATTGATATGGAGAATCAGTGTTAATCTTTAAATTTAGACATACAGCCAGAAACAGGCCATTTCAGTCTGTGCCTCCCAATTTACACCCCATGAACCTACACCCACCTCCCCCGGAACCTTTTGAACGGTGGGTGGAAACTGGAGCCCCCAGAGAAAACCCACACAGACACTTGGAGAACATACAAACTTCTTACAGGCAGTTTGGGATTCGAACCCAAGTCCAGTCCTGATTGCTGGTGTTGTAAAGGTGTTGCACTAACCACTACAACAACCATGCTACCCTAATTGGAACCAGGATGTGAGAAGGTGCCGAGGACGTTGAAGGCTTCCTGATCCTATCGGAGGTTTGGATCTGGATTTCAGGCTGCTGATGGCTTGGACTGGACTCTGTGTGGGTGCGGGGGGCTGCAGGAGTGCTGGAAGCGGATCCACGGACACGGGTGACTTTGAGGGGACTCTCTTTCCCTTCTCTTTCTCTGACTGAAAGAGGCACTTCAGGCAATTTCTGCCGATGGCGAATCTGTCCGCCTTATGCCAGACAAAAGCAAAATTTGTGTGATATTGCACTGTTTTTTTAAATCACGTGACAATGAAGGACCTTGAATCTTGAGATGTTTTGGATATTAAGGGATATGGGAATAGTGAAGGAAAACGTCACTGAGGTCAAGTTTAGCCAGTCTTTTCACACAGCAGGATAGTCATATTGGGCTGAGTGGTCTACTTCTGGGTGTACTGGAATACAGGAGGGAAGGAGGGGCTGCGATAGAGGGAAGAGAGGTAAGGGTGGTTAAAGGAGAAGGAAGGGCTGTAAAAGAGAGAGAGAGAGAGAGAGAGAGAGAGAGAGTGAGAGAGAGGACTTGAATGAGGGACTGAAATATCGGGAAGGAATGTCGGGAGAAGGCAGTGAATTTTAGGGTCTGTGTCCTGGATGATGGTGAAGAATTGAAATGATGCAGGATGCACAATTAACCACAGCATAAGAACTGAGAACCAGGGAGCATTGTGATACTTGGTGAGGAGAAGGGATGGATCAGTGCAAGCCATGTAACAACTTGAGGTGAGAATTTATTTAATATTCAAGATCAAATTTCAAGATTCAATAAATATTCACTCAAAAAATGGCAGAGAGAAGGAGAAGATACTGAGGTGAATGAGCATATATGTGATGAAAGAGGTTTTTGAAGGATGGCAAAGAACTCAGGGCCTTGTCCTTTGAAGGACAGTGATGGAGAGATGGAACCTGTGAATGTGCAAGGTGTAATCTTCAGAGGACTGCAGAAATCTTGTGGGATCGTGGGTACAGAGATGGGGAGGTGCAAGGCCACAGATGGGCTGTGCCTCTCTTCTATCCCGACCCCTCCATCACCTGCCCATCTTACTCTGTGGCCCATTGTATGCCACACTGAGGTCCTGAATGTAAAGGGGTCAGTGTTTGGGGCCTGGAGTGTTTCACTGATTCACAGTTTACTGACACCACCGAACTGTTGAAAGGTAAAGCCTGCTGCTTCCTGCAATGTCAACAGTCCCTTCATCCCCCTGGCAACTTGCTCAGAAACACCAGAATGTCATTCCATTTCACACTTTCACAGGCCTTTGTAGTCAGACTGTCACTGTATAATTCTCTCTTTTTCTCTCTCTCTCTCACACACACACAAACACACACACTCTGTCCTATTTCTGTCTGCCTGTCTGTCTGCCTCTCGCCCCCCACACCACTTTGAGGACATTTATCTAAACATCCAGCCTGCACCATATTTCTGTTTCTTTTTAAACTAATCTACCCCGCAAAGACGACATTGTTCAAAGAACACTGAGAACAGAGTCCTCACACAGAAATATAGAAAATATCAATCGTGCCCCACCAGCCACACTTTCACCACAGAGACACTGTTCCACTGCCGTGTTTTATGCTGAAGTGGTATGATTTGAAAGGTTGCCATTTGACCTCTTGCTTGATGTCCATGGAACAATTTGTGTTACTCTCAATCAGTAATTCCTATTTAACTCTCAATCTCAGAGACTCATTCACTTCCCCTCGTCTTAACCATGGCTATGAATTTGCCTGAATCTCCAGTTCCCTTGTTAAATAATATCTTATTCAATCTAACATCATGCTGTGTGGTGCTCTCTCTCTCAATATGTCTTGGTCTCTGTAGGTGACTGTCTGTTTCCCTGCATGGGACTCCTCCCTTCCTCTCTCTCCCACACACACACACACACACACACACACAAACAGTATGTCTCCCTCTCTCAAGCTTAGAGCAAAGAGAGGAGATCTAATTGAAACAAACTCAGATTCATTTTGCATATTTCTTCATACATTAAAAATTCACCCTACTTTCTCTTCACCTCCACTCCTATCAAGAAGGTTCACAAGTAAGAGATCACATATGCCCAGATTCAAGGACAGTTTTGTTTCCACTGTTATTAGACTCCTGCATGAACCCCAAAATTATATTGGCTTTACTCTGTAACATCTATTTCTCTCTATACCTGTATCTGCATTTTTGTACCCTACTTGTATTTTTCATGAGATGTCTACTGGTCCACTCACAAAACAACCTCGATCACTGCATTTTTTGATGCAGGTGACAATGAAATTGTGCTTGGACTCTTCAGCCCATTGAGCTGTTTGATTCCCATCAACCCCAACCCCTCCCAATTATTTCCTTGTAATCTTTTCAGTCTCACACACACATCTCTTCCCAATTCTTGTGAACCCTTGGGACAATTTGCAGCAGACAAGAATTCTTGATCCTCAAGATGCTGGTCTTCAGGGAGGCCAGGGTGATGGGATCCTTTATGATGTTGAATCGAGCAGGCTCGAGGTGGGGCGGGATTCTCCTGCTTCTAATCCATGTGCTAAAGAACACAAGAAAATAGATGTAGGAGTTGGCCACCAGTCCGTCCCCCACCACCTCCCCCCCCCCCAACACTCTCTCGAGACTGCCCCCCTCTTTTTTATGTTTGTGTCCGATCTATGCTGATCTCAACCCCTCTTCTGGGCCAGTTCCCCAGAAACCCCAAAAATTCTCAATGTTTCAAAAATGTATTCATGACAACAAATTCTGCAAATTTACCACCTTCTGGCTGAAGAAATCTCTCCTCATCTCAGTTCTTAAAGGATGTCCATTTATTCTGAGGCTGGGCCCTCCAGACCTAGAGTTTCCCACTCTATCCAGACTCACATCCTATCTTCACTGGCCCAGAATCCTGGGAGTCCATCCCAAGATGCACCATCTAACAACACCTTATTGGATAACAGTGCTCCAAGCAAGAAGCATCGTACACTCTGGATTCCCAAAGGCACAAAAGCTGTGGACAATATGGGCTGGAGTTGCCTGCCACCCCCACCCACGTCAGATCATCCCATTCTGTAAATGAAGTGGCTGATTTTTTTTTTAATTTTTATTTTTCACACTATAAACCATACTAACCAAAATACATACAGACATTTTTCTCTTGAATATATAGTGTCATTTTCTCCCCTTTTTCCCCCCTCCCTTCCCTCCCTTCCTATTTATTCAAAGTTCAATCTATAAGATACATTAAACCCCTTAAACAATGTCGTCACTTAATAAAAATAAACAAGAAATTTTTATCTTTTACTTTTACATACTGAGTCAGTTCATTGATGTAAACGTTGATAGACACACAATTGAGTGTGTCCAGTCTGGCTGCATCATTGTGTGGCATGATAGCTGCAAAGCATCAGACCAGAAGGTCATTAAAACATCTGAGAGAATCACTGGGGTCTCTCTTTCTTCTATTGATGACATTTACTGGGATCATTGCTTAAATAGGGCTCAAGGAAATTTATATGTTTTTTTTGCACAGCCGCTGTGGTCCAGGAAATTATTGCCACTTTCCCAGAACGCACGCTGTGTAGAAAGTCGGAACGGAAATGAGGGTGCCATTCCCACTCTGATATTTTACCTCCTAGACCCCTCGTAAATTTCCCAGAATGCCTGGAGTTAACTGCAGACATTCTGTGAACAACAGGCTAATGAATAGCACTTATCGATGACGCACGTTGCAAGTCCCGCCTCTTTATTTACCGAACTTCCAGTACGCTGTCTAAACTTGCATAAGGAAATGGAGATTTCGAGTTTTGGTTGTTCGTGTGTGAATGACCAATGCCGAGACCACTGACATTCTTCAGACTGGTAAAAATCACACATTCCATCTAAAAAACATAATAGAGGACCCTTTCCATCCAGCACACAATATCTTTAACCCACGACCATCAGGAGGGAGGTACAGAATAATCAAAATGAGGCTGAAGAAGATTATCCTGTAAGTGTGAAAGTCATCCAAATATTTCTATTCATTTGATTATTTATGTGTATTGTTATGCACCATGGTCGATTTCGTCGGACATTCAGGTAATAATCTTGACATGGCAGTCTCAAAGAGGGGCATTCTTGTGGAAATGTGCCTTGTTTACGCAACTTATCTGCGATTAGCACCTCACTACATTTCAAGTGCAAATTTGCAACAGTAATGAGTGCGGAGTTATTTCAGAGCCTGACACAGTTTCCAGATAATGTGCGTCTGGCGTGACTGCTGTGAGCTTCTGGTGCTCTCTAGCCACTTGCAGCCGGCAGCCACAGCAACTTGGCGGTTTTAACCCTCGAGAATGATGTGGCTCTGTCAATGACCCGCTTGTCTCGGGATGAGAGGGTTCCGGGTTCACACACCACGCCCGTGAGTTGGGCACAGAAAACTGTGCTCTTGTGTGGAGATGTTTTATTCCGAGATTCTCACACATTTATAGAGAGATAGAGCATGTAAGTAGGCTATTCCACTCTCAATTTAACCACTCATCAGTTAGGCACCTGTACTAATCCTGTATTAATCCCATCTTTTATGTTGCACGATGTTGTGCCAACCTATGTAAACCTACTCCACCCTACCTCACACCCTCTCTATTTTATACACCAGTGTCCCTGAGTCTTTTAAATGACCCAATTGAACCAGCTTCCACAATGATCCCTGACAATGCATTCCAGGCACTCATCACTCTCTGTGTAAAAACAAAATACCTAAACTTTCTCCCCTAAACTTTCCTCCACTCACCTTAAAACTTATTCTCCCCACATTCTTATCAACTTGTCCCAGATTCTATCACTCACCTACACACTTGAGGTAGTTTACCTTGGCTAATTAACCATCCAAACCATACATCTTTGGGATGTGGGACCAAACTGAATGTAACCCAGGCCTTGCCCTCTTCACTCTGCTCCCATTGGGGCAAAGGTAAAGAAGCCTATAGATGAGCACCCAGCGGCACAAGGACAGCTTCTTCCCTGCTGCCATCAGATTCCTGAATGATCTACTTTTCGTACACTGTTATTGATATTATTTTTTATTTAGTAATGTTGTAAAATGATTATAATATGTACGTTTGCACTGTGAAGCTGCCACAAAACACTGAACTTCCTGTCTTGTTCATGACAATAAATCGGATTCTGATTCTGACCTTGTAGAGCTGTAACACAATGTCCCAATCCCTGACTGGTGAAGGCAAGTGAGCCAAATCCATTCTTCAGCAATCTGTGCGCCGGGTCGCCACACTCAGGAGACTGTGTAGGTCTCCCTGTTCTACCACACTCCATAGGGCCCTACTATTTACTGTGTAAATTGTGCCCTGGTTTGGTTTATAAAAATGCAACACCTTGCATTTATCTGAGTTGACTTTAACTGCCATAACTTGGTTCACTGACTCAGTTGGTCAAGATCACATTGTAATTTTAGATAAGAGGGATTATAAGATACAGGGGCAGGTTTAAGCTATCGTGCCCATCAAGCCTGCTCTGCCATTGAATGAGATCATGGCTGATCTGATGATAGGCTCATCTCCATCTACCTGCCTTTTCCCCATATCCCTTAATTCCTTTACTGTGTAAAAATCTGTCCAACTGATGTCACCTCCATTGCTTCAATGGGCAGCAAATTCCACATATTCACCACCCTCTGGGAAAAGCAGTTCCAACTCATCTCCATCCTAAATCCACTACCCTGAATTTTGAGGCTATGTCCCCTAGTTCTGGTCTCCCCTATCAACGGAAGCAACTTACTTATCTTATCTATGCCTTTCATAATTTGATATGTTTCTATAAGATCCCCTTGCATTGTTCTAACTTCCAGTGAGTACAGTCGCAGATGAATCAGTCTCTCCTCATTGTCTAACTCTTTCATCCCTGAAATCAACTTGGTGAACTGTCTCCAAAGCCAATACATCCTTCCTCTGGTTAGGAGACCAGAACTACATGCAGTCCTCTAGATGTGGCCTCACCAGTACTTAATAAAGTTGCAGCATAACCTTCCTGCTTTTCAATGCATTCCCTCTGGCAATGAAGGTCAACATTCCATTTGCCTTCTTGGTAGCCGGCTGGACCTGCAGACCAACCTTTAGTGATTCATGCACCAGCCCTCCCAAGTCCTTCTGCACAGCAGCGTGCTGCAATCACTTGCTATTTAAATAATATTCTGATAAAATATTGTCCCAAATCTGCCAGACCTTTGCCCACCCACTTCACCTCTCTATCTCTCTCTGCAGACTCTTGGTATCCTATGCATAATTTAGCTTTCCAGATTGTTTATGTATATCGTGAAAAGTTGCAGGCCCAGCACCGACCCCTTCGGCACCCCACTCACCACCAATTGCCAATCAGAAAAACACCCTGTTCCCCAACTCTCTGCTGTCTATTGATTAACCAATCCTCTATCCATGCTAATACATCACCCCCAACTCTATGCATCCTTATCTTTCTTACAAACACCTTCTAGAAATCCAGGTAAAAAACGTCCACCTGCTGCCCTCTTCTGTGCTCATTACATCCTGAAAGAACCACCTACCTCTGCTTCCTCACTGTCTGCTAGACCAGCGAAGTTAGTGTCATCCACATAACTTACTAACCATGCAACCTATGTCCTTATCCAGATTGTTAATAGAAATGACAGACAACAGTGGACCCCACATCAGTCCCTGTGGCACACCGCTTGATTGATTGTGAAAGACTTTGGCAAGTTTGGAACCACTGTGGAAACACTGAACAGCTTTACCCACAGACCAGTGATCACACGGCGAGAATAATGATATAATCTCCATTTTTGTTATTAAAAGCTGACCTTCTGTCTCCAATTTACATCTCAGAAATGTCTCATTTAGACAAAAAAAAACAGAGGAAAATGAAATCAGTAGCAGGATTTACTGAAAGAGCTCACAGTTTGTAGTCTCATAATTAGAGTTTTATAGCTTTGCATGCATATCTCTCAGGCCTAGACAGGTGTTACAGTATCATGACTGATAAATATGTCACACGACCAAAGCCTGCTGCGTAAGTTCTGATACACAGATACACAATCAAAGAAATATACATTCACACGGACACACACACACTCACATGATTGGAAGAACCTATAGAAGGTGGTGAACACACTTCAGAACACGCAAACTTCCTTCCCTTCTATGGACTCCATCTTCATCTCCCGTTGCCTAGGAAAGACATCCAATGTACTGAAGGACCCATCACATCCTGGACACGTGCCCTTCTCCCCCCTCCCATCAGGGAGAAGACTCAAAAGTGTGAAAGCGCGCACAAACAGGCAGTTTCTTTCTCACAGCCGACAGGCTCCTGAATGAACCCCCACAACAGTGCTCTAGTGCTGCTCTTGCTAAATACCACTTGACCTTTCTTTTCATTGCAACTCCTTGCTCTGTAAATTCTAATCTTTGCACAGTTGTATAAATGTGAGAGACAACTTGACAGCTTGCAGAAAAACCCTATTAAAAAAACTTAACCCTTTGGACTCCATGTTCCGGTTTTCAGGGATGACCAACAAATGCATACACTCTATATCCTGGTTTTATACCAAACCACCAGCTGGTTCATATTGGTGTCTGTACTGTAGTTTACCCCGAGCCCACTCTTGTGTATGAAAGGTTAAAAGTGGCTGGAGTTCAAAGGGTTAAACACTCACAAGCACATATGCATAGGTGGAGCTTGGGCTCCAAAGCAGAGTGCCATGGAGAGTTTACAGAAACGCCCTCAAGTACCCTAACACATGTTGCTGCCATCGAGACTGTAACATGCATTTTCAGTGATATAAATTCTAATCAACTCTCAGCAGATTTGTACAAACATTTTGTGCTGTTCAGTGCAGAAACAAAATAGGTTAAATGAACACTGTGGCTTTGTGAAGAAGTGTTTGTTCAGGATCAAGGGTGAGTTGGTTTTGTGGGCTCTCAGGAGAGAGGTGGAGGCCAATTTGAGAACCACAGATAGGACAATATACAAGAAAAAAAAACAAACCTCTGGAGGAACTCAGCAGGTCTAGCAGTATTTGTGAGGGCGTAGGGATGGTCAACATTTCGGGTCGAGACCCTGCATCAGGAGGTGCCTGGCAGGGCAGGCGGCTGAGTTAACACATGAGCTTTTGCCGCTTACACATTTTCATTACCATCCTGAATGCTCCTTCATCACTCTGAGCTGTAATTGAGTCAAGGATTACCAGGAGTCAGTGGGAGGGGTGCTGGAATTTTTGCAAGTGTGTATCCTTAAATATTTTCCTTTGTCACAATCACTTTGCATGCCTGTTTCAGGAACCATGTGTTAACACAGCTGAGTGTAACCTTAGCCTCAGGGCGGGTGACAGCGGGACTGAGGGAGGGCACCGTTGGTTGGTTTGCTTGCCCTTGCAGTGAATTAGCAGTTCTTTGCGAAGGCAGCACGGTTGATGTTTTACCAGTTCAGATCTAAGAGGGCCTCCGCATGGGCCACTGCAGCCCTGCAGACCAGGCCTGAGGACTTCATCTTAAACTGTTTTCCTCAAAGATCCAAATGCTATACACTGAATTTAATCATTGATACTTGAAATGAATTGAAGGAACTACAGTAAAATCCACGGTATCCAGAATTCCAGCAACCAGCAAAAAAAAAATCATGGAAATAAAGTGATTTCAATAAATAAAAAGTTAAACAGAGATTTAAATAAAACTTTAAAATTGTAGATGTTCTCTGAAGCAACACACGACCCTTTGCCCCTCCCGCAGCAGCTGTTTGAATAAAGTTTCAGTAAAGTTGTGCTTGAATAAAATGTCGGCGCCCAGGGTGAAGAGCTGGCCGATGCCACGCGGGTGACTTGCCCAAAGCATCTCCCTATCCCAGCCTAGTAAGAGTTTGTATCTTTATTAGTATATTATTAAGTATTTTAGTAAGGTTTAATCTGTAAACTTGGGGAAGGAGCGGGGGGAAATTATGATGGCGGCACAGTTAGTGTTGTGGCTAGCTTAACGCTATTACCGTGCAAGTGATCAAGGTTCAAATTTAAATTTACATTTTGTAACTTACAGGAATTACCTGATTAAAGTGAACTTTACATAATTAAGGACTACAATACCGGTTTTTTTTCAAATTTATATTTTGCACTCAACAGTCTTTTAAACTGTTTATTCTTAACGCAGGTGTCTTAGTTAGATATTGTCAGAGTGTGTCTCTAGCAACTGGAAAATCTGCATATCTGGTATCTGCAATCACCACAGGTGCCGGATTTCCTATATATTGGACGGCAAGTTGATATATTTACTCCTGATATCAGGCTTGGGTTTGTCCTTGAGAGCCTGCAAACCGTACCCCAATCGCGTCGGAGGTTCGGATGTGGAGCTCAGGTTGCTGACAGTTTGGACTGGAGTCTGAGCGCTGGAGGCGAATCCACGGATAATAGGTGACACTGGCAGGGGGGGGGGGGTGACTCTCTTTTGCTTCTCTTTCTCTGAGTGTAAGGGGTGCTTGCAATTTATGCTGATGGCGAATCTTTTTCTGCCTTATGCAATTCTGTGCAATATTCCATCTGTTTTATAACATGACAATAAAAAGTCTTGAATGTCTAGGCTAAATTTATTTATCACTGACTATTGACTGAAGGTCCCTAAACTGTGTTGAGAGAGATTGCATCCTCTTCTAATTGCACTGTTCCAATGCAGTGCTGAGAGAAAATGTGTGGAAGTGCAGATAGTCCAACGCATTCTCAGTGCTGGCAATCAAAGGTGAGTATCTCTTGCACCAGAATTTGCAGCAACAGATATTGGGTGTTTATGAGACGTGTATACATTTCAGGGTCGAAGTCAAGGCGTACCATTGAGGGAACTGAGAAATATTGTCCACTGGAGTTATCAGTATGATTTTAGTTTAAAGATGTCATTTATGACTCAGTGAGAATTGCACAGATTTTTTTTAAAGGAACAGACTCAACGTGGAGCTGTGTTTGAACTAAGTAACATTTCCTAGAAAAGATTTGGCAATCAGAAGGATGAATTTGTTGAGCTTTGAAAAAGTCTCTAACTTACAGGGTTTAGAGCAGAGGTTCTCAACCTTTTTCTTTCCACTTACATCCCACTTTAAGTAATCCCTATGCCATAGGAGCTCTGTGATCCATAAGGGATTGCTTAAGGTAGGATGTGGGTGGAAAGAAAAAATTTGAAAACCACTGTTTTAATCGTACCTAATTTGATTCGTTATGATCTTCCGGGAGAAATAGTGGCGGCGGAGTCAATTGTATTATTTAAGAAAAGGTTGGACAGGTATATGGATGAGAAGAAGATGGAGGGTTATGGGCATTGTGCAGGGAGGTGGGACTAGAAAGGGGTGTTTGGTTCGGTGCGGACTAGAAGGGCCTAATGTCCTGTTTCCGTGCTGTAATTGTTAATTTATGTTATGTGCATGGTTTCAGAAGTCCAAAGGAAATGGGCCAATGACAAATTTTCTCAAGTAATAATTGGGTCTAGAGCAGTGATTCTCAACCTTCCCTTCCCACCCACATCCCACCTTAAGTAAGAGCACCGATGTCATAGGAATTACTTAAAATGGTATGTGAGTGGAAAGAAAAAGGTTGAGAACCATTGGTTTAGAGTAATGCTCTTAACTGCAGATCATGTACAATGTCACTGATCTCTGCTCTACCAATGGGAACAGAAACATCAGCCAGATCTCAACATCTCCTCATTTGTCAGGAAGCCGCAAAAATGACTGCACTTCCTGAGAAGACTGAAGTGGCCGAGGCAACCTGCCTCCATTACGTCAACCTTCTACAGGAGTTCTATCGAGAGCGTCCTGGCTGGCTGCATCATAGTTGCTGCAGGATCTTAAGAGTGGCAAAGAGGATCACTGGACTCTCCCTCCCACATCAGTGTGATGTACTGGGATCGTTGTCTGAAGAGGGCGTGGGAAATAAGTGAGGACCTCTTCTACCCTGCACATCATCTTTCAGCTGGTCCTGTTGGGGAAGAGATCCAGGAGGATCAGAGCCAGCACCACCAGGCTGAGGAACAGCCTCTTCCCACGGGCAGTGAGAATGCTGAACGACTAAAGGAACAGCTCACACTAACCATCCAAGATTCTCATATGCACAAACCAATATTTATTTATTTATTTAAAATACTTGTCCTGCTTATGTATTATTTGTCTATGTGTGTTGTGTCTGTGTGTTTTGCACCGAGGACTGGAGAACGGTTGTACTTTTGCAATCAGATGGCAATAAGCTTGACTTGAGATGTTAATATCTCTCTGGATGTGTTTGTGCAACTGCAAACAGGAGGAACACGATGAGGGCTTTGCTCCTCCTTCAGCAGAGCCTATTTATGTGGAATTCAAAGTGGAATTAACATGGATAAACAAAGAGGGAAGCTTATTGAAACAGTCTGACTCTGAGGGGGCTGGACAGGACAATTACTGGAACTCCACACCAGGAGGCAGAATCTCAGGATAAAGAGAAATCTATTTAAGATTGAGATCTGAAGGATTTTTTTTCCCCTCTCTGCCTGGAAACTGAGTTTTGGCCACTGGCAGTGCTCACTGGAACACAACAGGAATCACTCCATTGCTTCAACCCTATCAGACTCATTGTCTGAGTCCTGGAACCAGATCAACAGAGAGACAGGAAGCTCTGAAGTCATTGTTTTTGTATGTCCTCACCATTTCCCTCTGCCTCACGATCCTACAGAAGAAATTCTTCTTTCCACTATCCAGCTCCAAGACCATCTTTATAAGATACATTTTTGGAGTACAGGGGAATTGGGTGTCCTGAAATATCAGGTACAGTATGGGGAGTTGGAGTTAAAAAAACCATAAAAATGAGGTGGTGTACATATGGGGAATAAGGTGATTATGTAGGGAAGAATGTGTGTACATGGAGGAGAGGGGGTGAACATGGGAGAGAAGGGGTGTACATGGGGGAGAAGGCGTATATGGGGAGAGGATGGACGACTTTTCAGGAAAGCAGGATGATTGAACCAAGAGGAAACAGGTATGGATGTGGTTTCCAAATCCAACAAAAACACAATATTCCAGTACTCATAGCAAACTCGTTGCAATGGGAATTGTTTTTATTTTATTTAGACACACAACACGGTAACAGGCCATTTCGACCCACAAGCCCGTGCTGCCCAATTACACCCAATTGACCTACAACTCCCAGTATGTTTCAAACTGTGGGAGGAAACCAGAGCTCCCAGGGAAAACCCACAAAGACATGGGGAGAACGTACAAACTCCTTACAGACAGAACAGGATCCGAACCCTGGTCCCAATTGCTAGTACTGTAACAACTAACCATGCCGTCCCAAATATCCACATAATGTTGACTCAAAGGTGACTTTGCAGTGGCTCCTTGTTTAATCTGAGAATAATGTCAACAGATGAAGGACAAAGGCCACCAACTCTATCCCATCAGTCAGGAAACATAGTTAAGGGAAATTTAGACAGAGGAGTATTCTTCTACAAGAGGCAATACCCTCAAAGAGCAGCCTCTATCCTCAAGGACCCCCACCATCTAGGCCACACCCTTTACACTGTTACCATCAGGAAAAAGCTGCAGGAGCCTAAAGACGAGATCTCAGCAGCACAAGGACAGCTTCTTCCCCGCTGCCATCAGATTCCTGAATGATCAATGAACCAAAGACCCTGCCTGACTTTTCGTGCTGTTTTTATTTATTGTTGTAAGGTGGTTTATATGAATGTTTGCACTGTCATGCTGGCACAAAACACCAAACTTCGTGACTTGTTCAGGACAATAAATTCTGATTCTCTTATGAGAAAGAGAGCTGTCCAGATTCACCGCAGGCTGGTACGGGATGTCCTCTGCCCAACACAGCAAGAAACTGCTGAGGGTTGTGAACACAGCTCATGCAACCCCAACCTCGCTTTCATCAACTCCATCCATTCCTCCTGCTATCTCAGGAATGATGCCAATATG
Organism: Narcine bancroftii; assembly: GCF_036971445.1. Lineage (NCBI taxonomy): Eukaryota > Metazoa > Chordata > Chondrichthyes > Torpediniformes > Narcinidae > Narcine > Narcine bancroftii. The sequence continues at coordinate 10,128,799 of NC_091480.1, forward strand.
TTAAAGAAACCATCCTGTCCAATCTTCTCTCCCCTTCAGTCAGTCAGAAGTTATATGAGCCGGAATATTCCTCATTCAGCAATATTTTTTTTCCTGCTATTATCAGATTCTTGAATGGACCTCTCATTGATAAATGATGATGCCTGTACACCATTAACTGTACTCTTCTCTATATCCTGCACTTTGCCCAAGTTTTCACTCTACTCAGATCTTTTTAGATTTACTGCAATTCTACACCCTGCACATCTGCTTTATTCTTGCACAAGATACAGGTTAGATGGGCCGGGAGAACGTAGGAGGTTGAGGGGTGATCTTGTCGAGGTTTACAATACATGAGGGGCATGGTACCATCTTTTATTCCCAGGGCAGGTGATTCTAGAATGAGGTTTAAGGTGCATGGGGAGAGATTTAGCAGTGAGCTGAGGTGCAACTGTTTCACACAGAGGGTGGTCCGTATCTGGAACAAGGTGCAAGAGGAAACTGTAAAAGTGGGCACAATTCAAAAGACATTTGAATGGAAGGAAGAGCTGAGAAGGATATGGACGAAGTGCAAGTAACTGGGACTAGCCCAGAATGCCGACTTGTTCAGCATGGATGAGATGGGCCGAAGGGTTTGTCCATTCTAATTAATTCTCTGACTCTGTCACAGTGAATATGCTTTGCTGACAATGACATTAAGTGTGGGTTGACTTGTCTGGATAGCACGCATAGTAAAACATTTCACTTTGTCTTGGTACATGTGATGATAAACAATCCTGACATGACCAAGGGTTCCACCTTGAACTCCAACCTTAACAAAGCCCAGGACATGACAGACAAAACCCTCACCACCATCAAGAACATTTACAGGGAACACTGCTGTCAGAGGGCAACAGCAATCATCAAGGATTCACACCACCCACCACACATTCTGTTCTCACTGCTTCCATCACAAGACTCGCACCCCCAGGTTCAGGAACAGCTGCTGCCCCTCCACCATCAGACTCCTCAACAGTAAACTCAATCAGAGACTCATTAAGAACTCTTAATTATGCACTCTATTGATTTTTTCCTCTCCGTATTGCACAGTCCATTTCTTTTAACTTCTTTATTTGTTTACATGTGTACATCGTTTTCTTGCACCATTAGTAAGTGGTCATTCTGCCTTGGTCACAAGAAAAAGAATCTCAGGATTGTATGTGATGTCATGTAGGTACGTTTTCTGGCAATAAATCTGAAATCTGAGCAACAACGGGATTGTTTGCATTGGGAACCTAGTCTGTTGAAGCCAATCCCACAGGACAAAGCCCCAGCTATTGAAACGGCTCAGAGAGATCCATGTGCGTCTGAGGACTGGAGAACAACTCGTTAATTCAGAGCAGTGGGTTAACAACAAAAGGAGCACTCGGTGGGGTGAAGGGAGATGCAGCTGGTGGGGGGATCCAGCGATTAGACTGTGTCCTTTACCCCAGTGCATCCCTTTGGAAAAAAAATGTGTGCAACATCAGAAGGAAGAGTCTCGTCCATCACGAATAATCAGCAGGCTCTTGAATATGCAACTGAAAAAGTTGAACTGACAATAGCAGTAGATTCGAAGCAATGTTGGGTGAAAGGTCTGGGAGCTTGCATGAGCCGTGGGCCTGAGGAGGAGGGGAATATAATCGACTCTGAACAGAACTGGGTTGAGGCGGTCCGTCAGTTTTAATTAAATTTTTAATGCACACCACCATTCAAGACTTCCAGTCCACAATTAACTACAGCCATTTCGGAAGTGGAGAGAAAAGGGAATCGTATATTAAAGAGAAGCACAAGGGCTGCATTATTTGACGCTGGCAACTGATGAGATGGGCAACCGCGTAACTCAACACTCCCTGCCCACAGGGTTAAAAACCTTCAGTGCCCAAGGCACAACAACGTCCAGAAGAAACATTGACTATTTTTGCGATTGTGCCAGCTCCAGTGTATTGTCCAACCCAAGGTCACCCACATCCCGCTCTCTAGTTTTCCTACAAACATAGTGTTGACAACTCAAAATCTATACTTTCAGGTTTTGCTGACTAAATTGCCTTACAACCATGAACGTTCTTTCAGCTGTCTTTGTTGCAGTTAATTAAGGACATTTGGCAGCTTGGGAAATCAATTCTACCATGCATAATGTTTGTTTTTGAAAGCTCCAGTGAAGAAAGGTTTCATTGTCCATTGCTTGAGAAGGCAGATTGAGATCCACTATGTGCCTTGTTGGGGCAGTTCAGGTCCTTTCACGGTCAGGTCTCACAGGTAAGGGCAGCTCCTCCTGTTTCGGAGTCCAGAGGACCCCAAAACCCAGCAGCAATAGATATGCACCACAACACAGGGTTACTTAAACAAAAGTAGTTTTTAATTATATTTGAACAATAAAACAGAATTAAACTTTAATTTATTACTTAACCTACTTACTTAACCTACCTAACCTACTTAATCCCCCCCTCTAATACTGAGTGCAGGTGTGTGTGATGTGTTTATAAGCTTAGAAAAGTTCTTTGGATCACAATCCAATCTCACTGGTTGCAGGCAATTCTTGTACTGTGCACAGAAGTTAGGATTAACAAAGTTCACCAGTCTTTGGTGCTTAACAGGCAAATGGCATCTGGTGGTCACTTTCTCCAGACAAGCACTGACAATATCAGTGGGTTATTCACCAGTGCAAGGCTTCAATCTGGACTCTATACACTTCTAGGTCCCACACCTTCACAAGATGGGTCCGATCATGGGCGGCATGGTTTGCGTAGTGGTGAGCTCAATGCTATTACAGCGCCAGTAACCCAGGTTCAAAACGTATGAGTGTTAATTGGACAGCACATGCTCATAGACCAGAAGGGCCTGTTACTACTCTGTATGTTTAATTTCTTTTTAAAAATTCTCTGCCAGGTCCAACTGTGCCAGAGGGCAATTGTCAATCTTTTTTCTTTCTTGGCATGATCAGGTAAAGGCTTTGAAAGCACAAATAAAGTTTTTCTATCTCATCCTTCATATTGGAACCTTTACAAGGCATTGGTGAGGCGACAAGGAATTTTAGTCACCTAGCTACAGGAAGAATGTAATTAAGCTTGAAAAGGTGCACTAGGATGTTACTGGAAAGTTTGAGTTACAAGGAGAGAGTGAATATGCAAGGGTTGAATTTTCCCTGGAGGGTATGAAGCTGAGGGGGGGTGACCTTATAGAAGTACTGTATATAATATCATGAGGGATAGCACGAATGGTCACTGACCTATTTCCCCGGGTAGGAAAGTCTAAAACAGTGGTTCTCAACCTTTTTCTTTCCACTCATAAGTATTCCCTATGCCATCGGTGCTCTATGATTAGTAAGGGATCGCTTAAGGTGGGATGTGAGTAGGAAGGGAAGGTTGAAAAATCCCTGCTCTCGACCCAATTGTTACTGAAATATTTTGCTTGAGAAAAATTGGCCCATTTCCTTTGGAGTTCTGAAACCATGCACATAACAAGTCAATGAGGTACGATTAAAACAGTGGTCTTCAAACTTTTTCTTTCCACCCACATCCCACCTTAAGCAATCCCTTACTAATCACAGAGCACCTATGGCATTGGGAATATTTAAAGTAGGATGTGAGTCGAAAGAAAAAGGTTGAGAACCACTGCTCTCTAAAATCAGAGGGCAGGGGTTAAAGGTGATAGGGAAAAGATTTAAATCAAAAATGCAGGGTAACCTTTTCAGACTGAGGATGGTGGGTGTATGGAATAAGCGAGCAGAGGAAATACTGAAAGAAGTAGATAGCAAGAGAGAATGGATAGAGAGAAAAGGAAGGATAAAGAGGAAGGGGGACTGAGGAAAATAAATAGTCTTTGAAGTGAGAATAAATCATACATGGAGAAATATCTATGAGGGAGGGAGGGAATAAGAGAGAGCAAGGGCAAAAGACGGGAGAAGGAGCAAGGAGGAAAGTAATGAGAAAGTGGAAGAGCTGGGGTAGAACATAGAACATTCCAGCACATTCCAGGCCCCTCGACCCACGTTGTTGTGCTGACCTACAAAGCACCTATCCAAAATATACTAAACCCTCATAACCCTCTATTTTTCTTTTGTCCGTGTATATATCTGAAAGTGGAAAGGGAGAGAAAGAAAGATCAGGAGGAAGGGAGAAATGGAAAGTGGAATTTGAGTGTTGGGAGAGAAAGATGACAAATAAAAACAAATGAGGAATACTACTGAACAAAGCAAATGACCCCAATAAGTATTCCGGGGACTCCTCTTGGGAGATGACACACTGCAGTAATAGGCTCATCTGGGCTTTGGAGAAATCAGAACATCAGCTGGTTGCCCCCGTTTCCCTGGATTGGAGTGCCTGCATGTTTCCATCCTGAGGCCTGATGAATCCATAATGATAGTTGGCAAAAACGTGTCTTACCATCAATTTCCTGTTTGCATTAGAAAATCTCCTGAGCCATTTCATTGCAGCATTCATTCCAAAACCACAATAATTATCTGATGGCTTGACTGACTGATGGGAGGGGGTAAGGTTGAAGAGTCAAACAATCAATTAAAGTTAATTTCCAGGGTATAGAGGATACGTTCCTTATTCTAGTATATCCGAATTTCAAAGTATCATCTTCCAAGGCGTGAGCTGCGATATCCCAAATTTCAACCTCTTTACTCCAACAAATCAAACTCTGTCGTTTTAATTCATTAATAAAATGGATAAACATTTTGCAAAGCTTCGCATTAAGACTTTCATATCGATGAATAACAAAGTATTGACTGTATGATAGAGATACAGAAGATATATAGAGGTATAAAAAGCTTTGAAAGAGATATACGATACTTAAAGAGATACGCAAGTTCAAAGAAAAAATTCTCGTGCTCACACTTCCTTCACATCTTGTAGAAGGCGAGCAAGCCATTAGCTTTGACGAGTATTACAACATATTACCTCATAGTCACTATGGTAACACGACAAACAATAGTTCTTTTTAAAGACACAGGCACAAAATTAACGAAAGGTTCACAACACAAGATTTTAACCTTTACACAGGGTGACGTGTTGAAAACAGACATCGGAACCTAAAAATCTCCTTGCTGGGAGTTGGAAGAGCCACTTACAATCAAATTCACTACAGAAAACAGGGTATGAGGAGAAACATTGTTGGGACTCGTGGGCAGGATCCCATTCTCCCAGACAGTTCCTTCACGCACCCAGGATGTCAGCCGGCCTCCCAGGATGACTCTGTGGCTGAAGCCTACTTTCCCACCTGATGTATCTCTCCTACCACCCCCCCCCCCACCTCCATTTCCCTGATTCCCACACCGATCATTCATTTTTCGATCTCGGCCTTGACAAGAATCCTTGACTGAGCCTCCATAGGGTAGAAAATTCCAAAGATTTACCACCCCCTCAGAGAAGATGATGCAGTTAGTAGGTTTGCATCTGACACAAAAGTTGGTGGTGGTGTAAGTACTAAGGAAGGTTGTCTAAACCTACAGTTGGACAGGGATCAGATGGAATGTTGAGCAGATCAATGGCAGAAGCAATTTAATCTTGACAAGTATGAGGTGATACATTTTGGGAAGACACATAGGTATAGAGCAGGGGTGTCAAACTCAAATTCACAGAGGGCCAAAATTAAAAACTTGGACTAAGTCATGGGCCAAACTAAATATTTATTGAAAATTTTCAACAACATCTGCATGTTTTCTCTTCTTTCAACATATGGAATGTTAAACTTTTTCTTATTAAAATAAATGTTTAATAATAGTTTTGGTTAAACTCTTTCCAGAAGAAGCATTAAAAAATGAGAAATAAAATATTCAATAAATAATATTTCTCTATAGCCTTTAAGCTCCTTTTAAATATTTTTTTTTCACAAGCCAATGTCAAAAAAATAACAACTTGCTTCAATGAAAATCTAATCTTTCAACTATGAACAGTCCAAAGTTAACCAGAGAAAATATGAATCCAAGCTTAGCTTGCTACACTGTGATTTACTCTGATGCACCTGGGTCTAAACCAGATACTTGGCATCTCTTCTTAGATGCAAGTTCATCAAACTGTGGGGTCAGAGTTTGCCTCCCACCTGTCTTGAAAGGTCCTGTTTTCTGTCTTTCGTTTGGCCATTTTTCGTAAGGGGTTTATTACATGTGAGTTAGGCGACAGGTCGCAGATGCGAATGAAAGTAAAGAGAGGAGGTGGGGGCGATTAGCGGGCTGACGGGCCGGCACCAACGCATTTGCAAAGCATTCTGGGATTTGTAGTATTAGCTGTGCATGTGCTATACTGGCGCGGCGGCCAGCGAGCCAGCTCTAATGCATATTTGATATGATCTTGCAGGCCAAATATATCATGGGCCAGAGTTTGATATGTGTGGTATAGACCATGCAGTACATGGTAGGGTGATAAGCAACCTTGATGAATAGAGGGACCTTGGGGTTCAAGTTCCTCATTCCCAGGAAGTGGAATCACAGGTAGATAGGACAGTAAAGAAGTCATAAGGAATGTTTGCCTTTATATGTCAGGGCATGAATATAAGAGTTGAGATACATTGCAAATGGTCAGGAAAGTTTGTTGGCTCTTGGACTGGACTCATTGGAGTACAGAAGGATGAGGGGGAAACCTCATACAGACATTTCCAATGCTGAAAGGCCTAGACAGAGTTAATGTGGCAAAGATCTTTCCATAGTAGGGATGTCTAGAACAAGAGGGCACAACTTCAAGAAAAAAAGGGCATCAATTTAATACAGAGGTGCAGAAAATTTTCTTTAGTCAGAGGGTCGCGTATCTGTGGAACTTGTTGCCAGGTGGCTGTGGAAGTGAGGTCGTTGGGTGAATTTAAGGCAGAGATTGACAGGTATTTGATTAGTCAGGGCATCAAGGGTCAAGGGGAGAAGTCCAGCATGTAGGACTGAGTGGGAGGACAGATCAGCTCGATAGAATGGCAGAGCAGATTCAATGGGCTGAGGTGCCTTCATCTGCTCCTATATCTTGAGGCTGCTCTTGGAGCAATGTATGCAGTTCTGGTCTCCACACTAGAGGAAAGATTTACTGGTCCAGGAGCTATCAGAGAGATGATTGAAGAGTTTTATTCCAGGAAGAAGTTGGGCAGACTGGGTTTGTTTTACTCAGAGGCAAAGGATGCTGAAGCCTGACCTAATGGAGATTTATAAAATTATAAGAGGCAGGGATAGGGGAGGTAGTCAGAATCTTTTTGTTGGAAGAAGTATCAAAAACATGAAGACATAGGTTTCGGGTCAGAGTTTGAAAGGGTATCTGAAGTAAAAGTGATTGACACAGAGTGGTTGATACCTAGAACTTGGCGTGAGAGGTGGTGGCAGAATCAGGTACAATCACTACATTTAAGAAACATTTAGTCAGCTCCATAAAGACACTGAAGGATACAAACTCAGTACATTTAAATAGGGCAGATGTAGATGGGAATAAATGTCAGGCCCAAGAGTCCCATTCTGACCAACTCCATTTATTTAGGCGCCTGCCTATATTTTGATCATATCTTACTGAAGGACTCAGGACTGAAAATTTTGTTCTGCTTCTTTATCTTTGCTACATGAAGTGCGCTGTTCGACCTGCTGAGTTTCTGCAGCGTTGTGTTTTTACTTCCGCCATGATCACATTGAATGGAGGAGCAGGCTTGACAAGCCGGACAGCCGACTCCTGCTCCTATTTCATATGATCAGATGGGGTGAGTGTAAATAAGCAAGGTGGTCAGCATTACCAGCACTTCCAGGAGCACAGTGCTTGTCTGGTATATATCTAAAGCTAGTGTTGACATTAGGCCTGTCTAATGCAGGACTCACACTTTAATGAAACAATGTCAATGTCTCTGCGGAGACCACTCTGTGTAGCAATTGTGTAAGTGCATGTAGACCTTCAGGTTTATCCTGCCATTTATCCAGACAGATGGTGTCTGCTGAAAATGAATTTGTGTTTCTGTTTAATGCAACTGATTGTAAGGCTCTGAATCATCAGTTGGTTTCTCAGCTGCATTTTATCCAACTCTCCATTTAATGGAAATCAATAATATTGACCTCAGCAGAGGGAAATACAAAATGACAGCAAATTCAAATTAAAATGGAATTAAAATCAACACAATTTGCAACATGTAAAGGTGACAGCTTGCTGAATCAGATGCTTTTTTAGAAAATAATGAGAAGCTGGAGGGGCTCAACACGTCTGGCAGCGTCCATGGAGAGAAATGGACAGTCAACGTTTTGGGTTGGGACGGAGTCACTGATTCCTGTCCCATGACAGGGGACTGCAGGACAACAACTACCTCACACTGTACCAACACCATGACCGGGATCTGCGATGACAACTACCTCAGGCTGTACCAACACTGTGACCAGGATCTGCAGGACAACAACTGCTTCTGACTGCACCAATATCTGTTCCGTGTTTGGAATCAACCAGATAACAACTACCTCAGACTGTATTGTGGTAACCAAGTTTAAAGCACGCCATCATCTCTACTTTCTGTGGAATTGTTATCCAGAAGATTATCCAACAGGTTGGACAAAAGACTGATCTGAACAAAGGAATTTCCATGTACATGTTGCTGGAGAGCCATATGACCAAGCTAGGCAGGGGGCAGGTCAAAAGTCATCATCCCATGTCACTCAAATATAGATCCACCCACAGATGAGGCTGCCACACAATTGGTTCTCATAGGTCACATGGGTACCCCCCCCCCACCATCCTGCGACAATTTAAAGCCCACCAGTGTTCCCAGAATTTTCTCTGTGTGACCCCAGATAGATCATTCCTATCGAGGTTGAGGGATTGTGCTTTTATTTTGCCTTTTGAACATTTTGGACAAGCTTTGTGGATGTGAAAGATGCTGCATAAATGTCACCTCTCATTTTGCCTCTCATTGTTTTCACCATTTCCTTACAACCTAAAATGAGGCTATTCAGCCCATAGGTCTGAATCAGCTCTCTGAGAATTCTCATGAAACCTCCTGACTCTCTCCGCCGCCACTTATCTACACTCCAGTCATTTAACAGTAAAGTAAAAACACAGCAAATGTGGGAGGAACTCAGCAGATCTCGCAGTGTCCATAGGAGGTAAAGATGCTTTGGGCCTGCATCTTTCTTAAAGGTATTCTACCCATACCTTGAAGAAGTGCTCAGGCCCGAAACATCATTTATACATCTTTACTTCCTATGGACGCTGCGAGACTTGCTGAGTTCCTCCCGCATTGCTGTGTTTTTAAATGCAATCACAGTGTCTGTCTGCAGACTTTGTGTTTCAATCAATTTACCCTCGTGCACACTCTTGTAATGTGGCAGGAAATCCGAGAGCCCACGGGTCACAGGGAGAGCATCCAAACTGCACGCAATAGCACCAGAGGCCGGGATTGAACTTGAGCCACAGGAACTGTGAGGCGACAGCTCAACCCACTGTGGCACCATGAAGCTACTCATTGCAATGGTATTGCTGATCAATGGCAGCCTTACCACATTGGGCAGTGATCAGGACTGGGCCCAGACTGGAGAGGCCGACGCACACTCTGCACCTCACTACCACTCTGCTTAACTGCTCATACAAACCCTCTGGGACTCTACTATTTATTTAACAGTAATACTTATTTATTTTAATATTTTGTATATATGTATTATGTACATGTTTCGTTTGTCCGTATGTGTGTTATGTCTGCATGTGTGTCTGGCTGTTTTACACTGAGGACCAGAGAACGCTGTTTCATCGGGTTGTACTTGTACAATCAGATGATAAATAAACCTTGTTAGCAAAATGAGAATTCTAAATCAACCTCCTCCAGTCACATAATTGGGGAAGTGAAGGGGAGTGGGGAACGGGTCTATGTGATAACTGTTGCTGTGGGAGTCAGTTTTGTAAAACTTACACATACAGCATAGTAGCAGGTCCCTCTAGCCCATGAGGCCGTGTTGCCCAATCACACCCAAGTGACCCACAACCATTAGTATGTTTTGAAGGGTGGGAGGAAACCAAAACACCTGGAGGTAACCCTTGCAGACATGGGGAGAATGTACAAACTCCTTACAGACAGAGTGAGATTCCAACCCCGTTCCAGGTCACTGAGACAGCATTGATTTAACCACCACAGAAACAAACCAAACTGGGCCCGCCACTGGCACACAAAGAAAGATGTCAGGGAAATAAAGTGTTGACTTGTGTCTTAAAAAAAAAACTCTGTTTTAATCCTGACATATCATTAATATCAATGGTTTGGGGATGGAGGTGAACCATAACTCTATCCCATTCAACATCTTATTACTTTGGCCAAACTCCTTTCACTTCTCCTGAAGTGTAGACAATTCACTAGGATGTTCACCTTCATTCTGTAATGTCCACCAGCCCTCCAATACTCCTTTCCAATCCCGTAGGCATCCGCATTTTTCATCCCTCCTCCACTGGGCCCTCGAGAGTTTACCAGAGTTCCGACCCTAAACTCACTATCCCACTCCACCTCATCAAGGGTCCTCCTTTAAACCTTCCTCTGAGGCCGGCTGTGCTGATCATTCATTGATAAAAGGGAAATTAAAGTCGTCAGATTTTTAAAAAGTTTCTTTCTTCACAATTGCTGCCTGAGTATTTCCTGCATTTTCTATTTTATTCCCAATCCTCATCCAGCACTGTTTATTATTTATTATTTGCAGTAGGCATGAAGAATCTTGCTTGGGGTGTCTTGCTATGTCAAAAGAAAGGAAGGCTGAGGCAACTGTTACCTCACAATTCCAGGAGTCAGGTTCAATCCTGACCCCAGGTCCTGAATGAACCAAAGGGACAGATGATGTCATATGGTCTCAGAAGTGCAATGGGAGAACCTTCATCACACGAACTACAGAACAAAATAGCTCACCATCAGCTTCTAAAGGACCACAATTAATGCTAGCCTTGAAAGTGAATGATTTTTTTTAAAAAAGGATCTTTAAATGGATGGATAGATTTGAGAAAAAGCAATAGAGCATTGGAATACAAAAAAAAACAAGCAGAAATGATAACCTTTGACAAGAAATCTTCTGAGTACTGTCCTGATAACAGGAAAATGCATTTTTACAAGTGTCAGAATCCATGATTAATTGTGAAAGTTCTGTCAATTTGGATGTGATCTATGCTTCTCTGACGCAAATACAAATTCCTTCTTGTGATGCAGGTGGTGTTGAGGTATTGAGGCTTTATAAGGTAGTGGTGAGGCCTCACTTGGTGTACAGGTACTGTTTTGGGCTCCTTATTTAAGAATTGATGTGCAAGCTTTGGAGAGGGTTCACAGAAAATCCCCAATGAGGGCTCGAGCCCTTTTTCCTATTCAATGATTTATCATTCTGCACATTCCATTGGTCTTTATTATTTTCCATTCTTCCTCAGAAGTTATCCCTCCTTCCTTTTCCCATTTTGGTTTAATGTATGAAGCCAGGTTTGTTTTAATATTTGACATATGGCCCCCCAAATGGAGGGCAAATTAATGCCCGGCTAAAGGTGGTGCCGGGTTGACGACATAGTCCTCAAAAACAGGACTGTCTGTCTTAAATCCAGATGTCTGGCCACCTTAGAACACCTGGTGGTGTGAGTCTTGTGGCACCTTTACCTCTTTCATGATGGTAGAGGGCGTCCTAGGTGGTGTGGATCCTTGATGATTACTGCTGCTCTCTGACGGCAGTGTTCCCTGTAGATGTTTTCGATGGTGGGGAGGGTTTTGCCTACATGTCCTCCTTTTTCTTAATTTGAAATGTTTCCTGGAATGAAGGGTTTAGCAATATGAGGGAAGTTTGATGGCTCTTGGACTGTACTCCCTGGAGTTCAGAAGAATGAGGGTGGACCTCAGAGAAGCATTCTGAATGTTGAAAGGCCTGGACAGAGTAGATGTGGCAAAGTTGTTTCCCAAGGTAGGGGAGTCAAGGACAAGGGGGCACAACGTCAAGATTGAAGGATGCCCATTTAATACAGGGATGCGGAAGAATTTCTTTACCCAGAGAGTGGAATTTGCTACCACATGCAGCTGTGGAGGCCAGGTCATTGGGTGTATTTAAGACAGAGATTGATGGCTATCTGAAGAGTCAGGGTATCAAAGGTGATGGGGAGAAGGCAGGGGAGTGGGGCTGAGTGGGAGAATGGATCAGCTCTTGATGGAATGGCTAATGGTCTTTGGTCTTATTACATGACATTAGCAAAAACAGAGACTCATAGGCTTAAATGATCTGCCTAATCTGATTTAAGTTCTTAAGAGTCACATTATCTTGGAAAATCTTTTGTGGACCCAACACACCAATGGCATTGTGAAGAAAGCACGTCAGCACCTCTCCTTCCTCAGGAGTTTGCGGAGGATTTGTATGACATTGGAAGCCCTGGCAAATTTCTACAGATGTGTGGTGGAAAGTGTGCTGACCAGGTGCATCATGGTCTGGGATGGTGACACCAATACCCTTCAACAGAAAGCCCTGCAAAAGGTATCATGGACACAGCCCAGGACATCACAGGCAAAACCCTCCTCACCATCACATCTACAGGGAACGCTGCCGTCAGAGAGCAGCAGCGATCATCAAGGATCCACACCACCTAGCACATGCTCTACCATCATGAAAGAGGTAAAGGTGCCACAAGACTCACACCACCAGCTGTTCTAGGGTGGCCAGACGGCTGGATTTAAGACAGATAGTCTTGTTTTTGAGGATAGTCCGGTTTTTGAGGACTATGTCCTCCACCCAGCACCACCTTGAGCCGGGCATTAATTTGTCCTCCACTTGGGGGGGTGTAGGCCATTTGTCAAATATTAAAACAAACCCGGCTTCATACATTAAACCAAAATGGGAAAAGGAAGGAGGGATAACTTCTGAGGAAGAATGGAAAATAATAAAGACCAATGGAATGTGCAGAATGATAAATCATTGAATAGGAAAAAGGGCTCGAGCCCTCATTGGGGATTTATGTTGAAATAGCTAGGTTTTTGCTGGATTTAGACAGGCAAAAAAATTTTATAAAGATTTTTTTTTTTTTTTTACACACACTGTACATGTCTGGTAACCTATGACCATGTCCTCAGAGCTGGCGCCAAGGGGGGGGGGGCATTCTAGCGTCAGCACGTGATATGAGCACACACGTTGGTGTGTTCTGTCAGAGGGAGGGGGAAATGCGGCAAACGGAAGTTCATGGCAGGTAAGGCACCCACACCCTCCTCCCGCTGAGACCTGCATGTCCTCCTTTTTGGTAATTTGGAAATGGCCACCCTAGCTGTTACCCCTCCACCAAACTCCTCAACAACAAACTCAGAGATTCATTAAAAGACTCTCTCCTTTTCACTTTATTGGTTTTTCTCTGAACTGCACTGACAGTTGTTTACATTCCTTTATGTGTTTACATGTCTTCTGGACTACAGTTTTTGCACAACCAATAAGTGGTGATTCTGCTTGGCCCACAGAAAAAGGAACCTCAGGGTTCTGAAATGTATCCATTGCAAATATCTTATCAAACCACCCAGCTTGGAGAAGCTGTAGATGTAACAGCATGAACATTAACCCTTTGTACTCCATGTCCCTGTTTTCAGGGGCTACCAACAAATCCATGTCCCCACTTTTTGGGACTGATTTTTATACCCCAACCATCAGCTGGTTCTTACTGGTATTCAACGGAAATGAACACAAGAGTAGGCTCCCCACTTTAAACTACATCATCAATTTTTATGTCATCTGCAAACTTACCAATCTTTTCACCTACATTCCTATCTAGTGTAAAAACAAACAGTTATGGTCGGAGTACTGATCCCTGTAGTACATCACTGGTCCAGTCACTCTGTTCCCTGTTGCCAAAGCAATTTTGGATCCTATTTACCAACTTACCTTGGGTCCTCCGGGCTATAAACTTTTGGATCAGCCTTCCATGTGGGATTCTGTCAAAGGCCTTGTTAATGCTAACTCAGGCAACATCGTCCACACCGCCCTCATCAATATATTTAGTTCGCCACAATAAAGTCGAGCTGCATTAATGGGTCGAGCTGCATCAGTGGGAGAAAAGGTTTGGTTGACTTTTCGGATTGCAACCCTTCATAAACTTGACCATTCTCTCACTGAAACCGCCTGACCTATTGAGTTCCTCTGGCAGGTTGTTCATCACTCCACGTTCCAGCATCTGCAGTCTCTGGTGTGCCTCCTCCAAAACATTCTGTTACTTCTTCAAAAACGTCAGACAGGATCCTCTCTAATCTCTAATTAGAGATCTTTCCAAGAGTATAGGGCACAATGTCAGGAATGAAGGATGCCCATATACTCTTTCCAAGAGTAGAGTAATCCTGAACTTTGGAAAGTTTTCCAAAGACTTCGCCTTCTCTGATGTCACCCAATTTCATACAATGCAGGAATTGGCTTGTCCACATTCTGTTTAATAGTTATTCTCAATCTGATTTCTCAGTAACATACAGATCAAACCCAAATTAGGCCTTACAGATTCATGATACTTATTATGGTTTAAAAATGAAAATTAAAACTATCTGACACTCCAACTGTTCTTATGTTTCTGGTTTCAAGCCAATGTGGTGGGCTCAGTCCTAATGTTAATTTTTAAAAAATTGGAAGAACTATTTCCTTTAAATCAGGATTAAAGGTTAGAAAGCAAATTAAGGTTCGTGAAGATTCTGTTGGATGTTTTCGAATACTGGACATTGTCATGAGTTGTTTTACTGGCACCAAAGAGCAAACACATTGCAGATGCTGCACAATCTGAAATAAAAACAGAGAATACTCAAGCAACATCAGCAGAGAGAGAATTAGAAAGTGAACGTTTCAGGGTAATTTCCATCAGTTCTATTTCTGTCTTCACAGATGCTGTCTGTCCAGTTGAGTACTCCTCACATCCTTTAGTTTTAAGTTGCACTGTCTTGTGGGAGCCAAAAGGGTTCTCAAAACATTCATCATCTTGGATTTAGTCAGTCCTCCCGCCAGAGGTAAAATTAGGATATGGAGAACGATAGTGGGTTTGATAGACTTAACGCTCTTTTCTCATTCAATACTTGGCTAAGTTCTTATGGAAATGGTTTTGGCAATTTAGCTTTGACTTTACTTTGGTTGAGTGAACTTGATCTTTTCCCCTTGTAACGAAGGAGGATTAGGGGGTGACCTGATATGGGTGCAATAAGATGATATGAGGCATTGATTGTGTGGATGGCTCAAGGTGTTTTCCCAGGGTTGAAATGGCTAACATAAGGGGGCATTATTTTAAGGGTCTTGGGAGTAAGTACAGGAGCAGCTTTCATACAGAGAGTAGTACAGTAAAACCCCCAGCATCCGGCACCTATGGGGATTGGTAGATGACAGACAAGAGAATTTGCCGGTTACTTGTAATTGTTGCATGGATAGGCAAATTAATTACTGGGGGGGGGGGTGCTATTTTAAACTTTCATATTTTTACTTATTTATTTTCCATGATATTTTTGCCAGTTACTTGAGGCTGCCAGTTGCTTGAACTCCAACAGGGATTTTACTGTATGTGGAACTGAGCAAAGTGAAGGGTTAAGCAGTAGAGAAATTGCAGTCAGGCAGCTGTTAAAGTAGGTTATTAGGTCAGCACAACCCTGTGGGCTGAAGGGCCTGTTCTATGCTGCAGATTTCAATATTCTATGTTCAAATGGTTAACCAGCAGGGGGTTGAGAGGAGAAGAATCATCCATCATCCCGCTCACACTCTTGTCTCTCTGCTCCCTTCAGACATTCAGGTTCAACAACGGTTTTGATACAACAGCTATCGAGAGGAACTTGAAGCACCTGCCACTTGTTTCAACTCTGATTGGATGCAGACCTGGAGTTGACCTCTCACCCCTTGCCACTTCAATCGAACCATATTTCATTCTATCACCAACGATTAACCAAACTGAGGAGCTGCAGCAGGTAAGAATAATTTCATATGTGCATTGTACTTATGCGTATGGAAATAAACTCTCATTCATTCATTAATTCATTCAGGTTCGGTGGCGCAGTTAGCGTAGCGGTTACAGTACCAGCGCTGCAGTAAGAAGTTTGTATGTTCTCCCCGTGTCCGCGTCAATTTCCTCTGGGTGCTCCGGTTTCGTCCCACCGTTCAAAAATGTACAGGTATTGTTGGTGTATTGGATGTAATTGAGCAGCATGGGCTCATGGGCTGGAAGGGCCGTTACCGTACTATATGACTAAACTTTAAAAAATAAAATTTGACGCATCGGGACAATGTGGAAAGGTGAATTGTGAAGAACAGGCAAAATGGGATAACACCTTATCTGGTCTTTGAGAAGAGGCCCAGCTATTTTATCTTATTTATAAAATAATCCACAGCATAATTTAAGCAAAGAACAGTTGACTCTGCAAGACTTGAGCAAAGAATAGTGCCTTGTGCAACATTTATACTCAGTTCATTGTTTATCGGAGTTTGCTTTGCACAAACAGACTGCTCCACTTCAAATGCTGAGCCCACAAAACCATTGATGCAATTACAAAAAAGGCTGGCCAGCGGCTCTGCTTTGTGATGAAGTTTGGTAGGCTACCGCAGAGACTCCAAAACCTCTACAGGTCTACTGTGGAGAGCATTCTGGTTGATTGCATCACTACCTGGTACGGAGGCACCACCTCTCAGGGCAAGAAAAAAAACTCCTGTGGTTGTTATCTCAGCCTGCAACATCACAGGCACCAGACTCCACTCCACCGAGGACACATTCAAGAGGCAGTGTCTTAAGAAATCAGCCTCTATCGGACCAATGGCTCTCAACCTTTTTCTTTCCACTCATATACACTTTTCAGTATTCCCTATGCCATCGGTGCTCTGTGAGGGATTGCTTAAGGTGGTATGTGGGTGGAAAGAAAAAATTTGAATACCACTGTTTTAATCATCCCTAATTGACTCGTTATGTGCATGGTTTCAGAACTCCAAAGGAAATGGGCCAATGACAATTTTTCTCAAGCCAAATATTTCAGTAACAATTGGGTCGAGAGCAGTGATTCTCAACCTCCCCTTCCCACTCACATCCCACCTTAAGTTATCCCTTACTAATCACAGAGCACCGATGGCATAGGTATTACTTAAAGTGGGATGTGAGTGCAAAGAAAATGGCTGAGGACCACTGCTCTATCCTTAAGGACCCCCACCAACCAGGCCATGCTCTTTTCACTCTGCTACCATCGGGAAAAAGGTACAGGAGCCTACAGACGAGCACTCAATGGCGCAAGGACAGCTTCTTCCCCACTGCCATCAGATTCCTAAATAAACCAAAGGCACTGCCTCACTTTGATTTTCTCGTGCCCTTATTTACTATTATTTATTTATTTTGTAAGATGGTTTATAGAAATTTGTGCCCTGAGACGCTGCTGTAAAACAACGAATTTCGTGACATGTTCATGACAATAAATTATGATTCTGATTCCAATTCTTATTTTAAACTGAATGAGATGTCACCAAGCAGACCTGAGGTGAGCTGGGTTCAATTCTGACCTCGGGTGCAGTCCACATGGAGTTTGTACTTTCTCTCCATGACTCTGCAGATGTCCCCCAAGGGCTCTGGTTCCCTCCCGTGTCCCAAAGAAATGCCGATCTTCGCTTAATTAGGCTCTGTAAGTTCTTCTGAATGTGAGTGCGGGGTAGAACCTCAGCCTCAGCGATAGGGATGTGGAGAGAATATTTTAAATTTTTTAGACAGTCAACACGGTAACTGGCCATTTCGGCCCAAGAGTCCGTGCCACCCAATTAACCTACACCCCCAGTACATTTCAAATGGGGGGGCGGGAAGGAGGATATCGGATCTCCCCTCCCACTCCCAGGGAAAGCACACACAGACACGCAGAGAATGTACCAACTCCTTACAGACAGCAAGGGATTTGAACCCCTGCCCTGATCACTGGTGCTGTAAAGGCGTTGCGCTAACCGCTACGGAGTTAAGTGTAGGATTAAGGTGATGCAGTGTTTGATGGTTGACACAAAGTCAGTTGTCTTGAAGGGCTTGTTTGTGTGCTGCACAAAGCATTGACTCACTAACTCTGATATGGCGCTATTCAGCCTTCAGCAATACAGTCTGCTCTGAAGCTGGAGAAATCATCCCTCCTTCTCCCTTGGGGAAGACTGCTGCTGAGCAACTCTCCGCCATGGAATAGATTACTCATGCACAGAGGCTACAATGCTGATCCCTCATGAAGCACTCTGCGGCACAGCATCCCAAGTTCTCTCCCTTGCAACTAAACACAGACACCCCAACGCACGCTCCCAACAACCAATTCAAGATGAACTTAAAGTGCCTTGGATTGCCAGCTCTGATTGGACGCAGACCTGGAGTTGACCTCTCACTGCTCCACCCTATCGAGGCATATTTCTTATTCCACCACCCATCTTTTTCTGGAACCAAACAATTTGCCCAGGCTAAGAAGGCCACAACCTACTCCGGCAGCAAATTTAATCCCAGAGAAATGCTAGGTTTCAGTTACCTACAAAAATTCTCCAAATGAACCAGTTACAAATTCATCAATATAAAGAATCCTGGAGTGAAAACAGGAGATGATGGAAACACTCAGTGAGTCCCACCGTTCTTCACCTGAAACATTAGCTCTGTTTCTCTCTCCACAGATCCTTCCTGACTGGCTGAGTATTTCAAAATTCAAATTTATTGTCGGAGTACGTACATGACATCACTTACAACCCCGAGATTCTTTTCCTGCGGGATAGGGAGACCAGTAACTGTAAACTGAACTCAAAGAAAGAAATGACTGTAAATGAACTAACTGTGCAAATACAGAAGTATGATTATTCACTAATAAATAAATAATGAGCGAAGTAGGAGTCTGTGGTCCAGGACTCTGAGGGTGGAGGGGTAGCAATTATTCTTGAACCTGGAGTTGTGAGCCCTGTGTTCTCTGTACTGTGTTTTCAGCATCTCCCATTTTTATTTCAGTTTTTCAGCATCTGTAGTATTTCTTTGATTTTTGATAAGGATCACAGGTGTTTCCACCAATTGTGTGGACTGCAGAGAGCAGGAATCCATTACAAAATAAGAAATACTTGAACTTTCGTAATTCATTTCACAGCTTCAGGGCATCTCAAACAAAACGTCCAAGCAATGATTTTCCTGCATTTCCAGAGTGACTTCAGCTCAAGGGGTACATGTAGTGTCCTTTGGATATCTCTTTGGAAGGTCTTATATCAATGCAAACACATCTTCCTGATGCAGTTACTTTCAATAACGTTAAAGTAGAAACTCTGCAGATGCTGGGACTGAGTGCAGAACCTTGATGAAGGGCTCAGGCCCAAAACGTTAGCTCCTAGCAACGCTGCATGACCTGCTGAGTTTCTCCAACCCATTTGTGTATTGCACAGTTACTTTTAACATGGGCAGCATGTTTAGAGCAATGCTATTACACCACTGGCACTGTGTGTAAGAAGTTTTTAACATTCTCCCCATGTATGCATGGGTTTCCTCCCACCCTTCAAAACATATGAGGTGGATAGGCTTCATCAATAATTCAAAGGCTGTAGAGTGAGGAACGATAGGCTTAATTATACTGTAGACTCGCAGCTTGCCCGATTCCAAGTGCTCAACTGAGGACAGGGAGTTGACCTTTGTCCCAGTGTCACAAGGGGAGGAATTACCAGGGAGCGAATCACCAGTGGAGGACCGGCAGTTACATATTTGTATCACCACAGAGTGTATTTGGGTTGGCTCAAACTGGCTCCTACCCTGCTATGAATAAAGAAGAAAAAATAAATAAATAAAAATGTGAAAGATAAACACAGTCTCTTTGGAGATTAATGGTATTCTAGTAATGCAAATGCATCTTCTTGAAGCAGTTACTTTCAGTAATTTTAGAAAGTTTGCATCTGATGCTGGGATTGAGTGCAGTTCCTGACTAAGGGCCCAGTCCTAAAACATTGCTCACCCTTTACTTCCTATGGATGCCGTGTGACCTGCTGAGTTTCTCCAGCACATTTGTATGTTGCAACAGTTATTTTCAAAATCTTGACTTTTTATAAGGCAATATTTTCACTTGCATCCCTGTGTCTGACACAGTGATCCCCATTCTCCCTAATAATTTTTTAAATTTAGACATACAGCATGGTAACAGGCCATTTTGGCCCACAAGCCCAATTGCACCCAAATGACCTACAACCTCGGTACGTTTTGAACAGTGGGAGGAAACCGGAGCCCCCTGAAGAAACCCTTGCAGACATGGGGAGAATGTACAGACGGTGTCGGATTAGAATCCGGGATACTGGTGCTGTAACAGAGTTGCACTAACCACTACACGAACTTACTACACATACGTGAGCTCCTTTCCATAAAACACTTGTTCTGTCTGGAAATCCTTATTCAATATACAGGCTACCTGATGTTCCATCCACACAGATGACTTAGTGGATGGTGAGTTGATTGAATGAGGGGAAGGCATCCTCTGTAAGGTCACTACAGTGTTCTAATTCTGTGCAAATACAGCTGGCAAAGAACAACTGTTACCTGCTTTGAGCTGCAGGCAATGACAGAATCACAGCACTCCGTCATTACTAATCCTTGTTCCATCCTTGGCATGGTGATGTTGGTTAAGAGGTCCCAATTAAAAACCTGTGGCTAAAATGCTTCTGGCATCTTCATAATAGAAACACACAGAGATGCCAGAGGAACTCAGCAGGTCTCACAGCGTCCATAGGAGGTCAAGATATATTACGGACATTTCGGGTTCGAGCCCATCATAAGCGAGAAACAGGCAGGCGTCTGAATAAAAACTGAGAGAGGAAGGTGGAAGAACAGGTGGGGAGGAGTCCAGACCAAAGAAAAAAATGTGATAATTGGATATAAAAGTAAGAATTGATTCTGGCTCTGTGAAAGGAGGCAGAGGGAAAAGGGAAGAGAGAGAGAGAAAACTAGAAGAAATGAAACGGGGGACAAAGGGGGGGGTGTTGGGTGAGGGAGAGGTTAACGGAAACTGGAGAAGTCGGTGCTAATGCCATCCAGTTGGAGGGTGACCAGACAGATGAGGTGCTGTTCCTCCAATTTTCAGGTGGTCTCAGTCTGGCAGTGCATGGACAGACCTGTCAGTAAGGAAATGGCACGGGGAAATTGAAATAGGTGGCTACTGGGAGATTCAGCACATTGGGTCTTCTGACTTGGTGAACGTGCCACCCTTTCTAGCCTCCAGAGTGGTACGTGTACCATTTCATGGCCCAATAAAAATGATAGTAATTTGTGGCAGATTGTTCACCAGCAATGGAAATATTCCTCCAAGGAATTCTCACAGGCTACACCTGAAAACAGGTGTAATGAAGAGGAGAAGGTTTTCCACTAGACAATAATAGATTACAGCAAAGAAATCACTAAATCAGGTCACTGATAACATGTCTTTATGAAAGCTGAGAACTGAATGGATGTTTGCATGATCCAATATTTTTGCAAGATGGGTTTGTCATATAAAGCAACTAATTTTGCATGGATATGAACTGAGATATCTAACTGGATGGCTGTGTGGCCATACTATGTAAACTCGAGTTCATCTATTTCCTAGTTCCTTCACCCATGTCCTTCACCCATCAGCCCTGTCCTTGCCCAAGCAGACACACAGGTGGTGTGCAATGCCTTAAGTTTAAAATATTCATCCCTATATACAAACCCCTCCATCACTAAACCCCTTTCTTAGCTTTGCAATCCTCTAAACTCTATGCGATCTTCCATTTACAGCCTCTTGTCCATTCCTAAATTTAACCCATGAGTTCAGATGCCAAAGCTCTCAGCTCTGGAACTCTCTATTTAAACATCTATTTTCTAGAAAAATGTTCCTTAAAATCTCTCATGTTCACCAAATGTTTGGTGATCTGCCTTGATATCTTTCTGTGTGGCAGTCACGTTTTGTTTGTGAGGATCCTTGAGAATCAGAGAAATTAGAATTGCTATTTATTTTCTGCAGTGAATCTCCGAGTGGACAATTAAGCATTGAAAAATAGTGGTGTGAGGAAAATGGTGTCAAGCAATGTGTTCTCCAAACTGTTGGCAACAACCTAAAGCATCAGCTCCTGAGAACTATTGTGTCTTATACTTCAACTATCCTTTCAACATTCAGATGAAGCACTGTTGGCTAGAAATGAGAAAAGCCTACTCTTTT
This sequence comes from Narcine bancroftii, assembly GCF_036971445.1. NCBI lineage: Eukaryota > Metazoa > Chordata > Chondrichthyes > Torpediniformes > Narcinidae > Narcine > Narcine bancroftii. The sequence goes on from NC_091480.1 coordinate 10,150,843, forward strand.
AATATAACCATGTAGCAATTACAGTATGGGAACAGGCCATGATCAGCCCTTCTGGTCCACACCGAGTTAAGTGAACTCCACTAGTTCCACCTACCTGCTCCCTGCCCATAACCCTCCAACCCCCTCACATCCATGTTGTCATCCAATCTCCTCATAAGACTAAATTGACCCTGCTGCATCTTCCTCTTCTGGATGGTCATTCCACTCAGCCACCACTCTCTGAGTGAAGAAGTTTCCTCTTATGTTACTTCTAAAGTTTTTTCCCCTAACCCTTAACTTATGACCCCTCATTCCAATCTCTCCTACTCTCAAGGGGAAGAGCCTATTCACATCTACTCTATCTATTCCTCTCATAATTTTATATACCTCAAACAAATCCCCCCTCAACCTTCTATGCTCCAATAAATAAAGACCCAGTCCACTCAATCTTTCTCTGTATTCTAGATATTGCAATCTAGGCAACATTTTAGTAAATCTTCTCTGCACCCTCTCTACCTTATTGATATCCCTCCTATAATTTATCTGTTAATCTAGGCATCCGGCTCTCTCAGCCAGCTTCTGGTATATTACTGTAGCTACAAAGTGGAGAAATGGGAGCCATTGCTTGTTCTACGTTTTAAAGGAGGTCCCCACAAATGTTCTTGATTGATCATCAAATATCTTTTACATACACAGAAAGGGAAGTAAAACACAAATGTCTGCAGATACAGTGGTTGAAGTAAAAACATAATGGAGAAACTCAGCTGGTCAAAGAGCGTACTTTATGTTACAACAATAAAGATACATAACCAACATTTTGGGCTTGAGCCCTTCATCAAGGAACGTTGGCTATGCCTTGATGAAGGGCTCAAGCCTGAAACGTTGGTTATGTATCTTTATCTTTGCTATATAAAGTACAATGTTTGACCAGCTGAGTTTATCCAACATTGTGTTTTTACAGACTCCAAAAAAGAGCTTTGCTTTAATATCCCAACTGCATCTGGGGAAGAGCATCAATCCAAGAGAACATGCAATTAATGGTAAGGTATCGGATGTTGTGCAGGAATAAAGGGTTTGATTCACCATGTCATTCTCCCATGTCTGTGGACTACTATACTGTTCCAGAAAAACCTAATATAGATTTGAATAAGAACCCCTCACCTTCCATCCAGGCAATAACACATCCTTTGGGACTCATCAATGAGCTCAACAATTTCTGGTAGATAACCTTTCCTGAACAAATTGGGTTATTTTCTCTGAAGCGGAGGAGGCTGAGTGAGATTTAATTGAGGTGTTCCAAATTAGAATCTATTTCCAAATTAGGATCTATTTTCTTGAGCAAATAGCAGGGGAGGGGGGGTGTATAGTTAAGTACTTCGTAGAAGGGCCGAAGGGAGATAGAGGACAGAGTCCCCTACCCAGAAGTGTGGTGGGGGTGGAAGCTCTCATCCCATTTAAATTGTTTTTAGAATGAAGAGTTGTGATCTACAGAACTGAGATAAGGCTGGGCAACTTTCTTAAAACCCCTGCCAGGATGGGCCAAATGGCCTTCTGCTGCTTCACAAGCTTTCTATGGTGAAAGGCCGCCACTCCAACAGTGTGCTGCTCCTTCAGTACTGCACTGGGGAATCAGCTGAGCTATTGTCCACAGTGGGTCTTGAACTCACAACCCTTCCTCTACAGTCAAGCAGAAAAGAAAGGCTTGCTTAGAAGTTGATTGTGGCATGTTACTTGGCTGCCAAAAATCGGTTGAATTAGATATAAACTTTATCAGTCAATGAAATATCCCTTTATTTGCAACTAAATAAGAGAACTGTTTATTATAAGGTTGCAATTGCACAATTCTCTCTTTTACTCTGAGAACCATACGGGCATTTGATAAGTGAACCTGCAGCATAGAGGGCCCACTGTTGCAAACGTGGGGTGCAGAACAGTGCTGAATAGGGCCCACTGCACTTTCCATGAAAGATAAAGGAGAGAGAATGTCCGACAGGAATCACTACTCCAGCTATGAGGAGCAGCACAGCTGTGTCGTGAGGGATCCACTGGAAATAACATTGCACAGCCAAGCTCTGTCCTTGCCACACCCCTTGTAAGAAACATTTGGCGCACAGCCTGCTCTGCAGGAGTACTGAACCACTGATGAAGTGCTGTGATTGTGTTCAACCTGTTCCAGGCACTTGTTCAACCACAAATGAATGAATTGTTACATCTGGAAGTCAGAAACAGGCCCTTTGGCCCTCTGAATTTATCCTGACCATCAAGCACCCTGTTGAGCACCTCGACTCTGTCCGCCACAATAGCATGGATCTTCCAGTGGCCACCCATTTCAATTCCCTGTCCCATTCCCTTGCTGACATGCCTATCCATTTGTCTCATGCACTGCCAAACTGGAAGAACAGCACCTCATCTTCCATCTGGGCACCCTTCCCACCAAATGGCCTTAAAATAGACCTCCCGCCCTTTCTTCCCCCAGCTCTGTCTTTCTCCCTTTTCCTTTCATACAGACAAAATTAATTCTCACCTCACCCCTTATCATATCCAATTAACACCTTTTGTTGGTCTGGACTCCTCTCCCAGCCAGTACTGTAACCATTCTGAGATTTCCTGTTTTTTGCTTATTCCTTGAAGAAAGGCTCAGGCCTGAAACGTCGGCAATATATCTTTGTCTCCGATGGACACTGCAAGACCGGCTGAGGTCCTCCAGCATGTCGATGTGTTTTTGCTACAATCACAGCATCTGCAGACTCTCAATGAGCACCCAGTGTTTCCTCTAAGTGCACACAAAAGGTTAGTTACCTAAAATAATGTAGGATGGCAGTAATCATACTTATTGAAAATAACCTCTTAGCTAAGTTTCTTTTAACTAGTTAGTCGGTTAAACAAGTAGTTAATCACATTTGTGATTATATAGTTTTATTCGCCATGAAAGATAGGCTGTGCCAAAATTATCTTGAAACCATTTAAAGTTTGCATTTGCACAAGCATTCGGTGTGCACATACTTTTGTCACAGGAAAAAAATTTGCACCATAAGATTTTTGCATACACTGACTACTAAAAATTAGAGGGAACATTGCTAAGCACCCATTCATATTCCTCCCATTTTACTCTCTCAAGCTCTTCCCACGTTCTGCCATTCACCCAGTTCACCACAGATGATTTTCACTGGCTAATTAATGGGAATTTGGAAAAATGGAGCACCAGGTGGGAAACACACACAGTCACAGGGAGAGCATGCAAACTCCACAAAGTCAGGACCTAAGGCCAAGATTGAACCTGGGACACTGGAGTTGTGAGGCTACAGAGCCACCAACACTACCATAGAAATTTGAATGGATCTAGAGAGGGTGCAGGGGAGATTGAAATAGTTTCAGGGAAAGAAATAAAGAACTTTAGATTCCTGGGTGTCAACATCTCCAAGGATCTGTCCTGGAGCCTCCACGTCGATGCAATCGTGACGAAGACTCATCAGCAGCTCTATTTTGTGGCGAGTTTAAGATTCGGCATGTCACCGAAGATTCTCAAAATCTTCTACAGGAGGACCGTGGAGAGCATTCTGGCTGGTTGCATCCCTGTCTGGGCCGGAAGTACAAATGCTCAAGACTGGAAAAAATCTGTAGAGAGTTCATCGCGGACACCAGTCTTCAATCCATTGAGGTTGCCTACAAGAGGCGGTGTCTTAAGAAAGCAGCCTCTATCCTCAAAGACCTCCACCATCCTCTTCACACTGCTACCCTTGGATAAAAGGTACAGGAGCCTGAAGACAAGCACTCAGCACCACAACAACAGCTTCTTCCCAACCTGCTGTCAGATTCCTGAATAATCAATGAATCACAAACACTGCCTTACTTTGACCTTCTTGCAGTATTTTTAGTTATTTTGCAAGATTTTTTAATATAATGTTCACACTGTGATGCGACTGAAAAACCACAAATTTCGAGACATGGTCAATTGAAAAGCTGAGTTCCTCTACTATTTCTTTGCAGAATAAATATGTTCACTCAGTTAAGAGGTCTAATTAACAAACAAACACAATGTTTTTGGCAGCACAATTTGTGCAACACCATTGCAGTGCCAGCGACCCGAATTCTAAACCGGCGTTGTCTGTACACCCTCCCCATGACCTGCATGGATTTTCTCCGGCTACTCCGATTTCCTCCCACTCTCCAAAAGTGCACAGGGTTGGGAGGTTAATTGGGCCCTCTCCTGTGCTGTATCGTTAAAATTAAAAAGAAAACTGTTTACAATAGCCAGCTGGAATATTCTCCTTTGCTGAATGCTCCATCAATCGATCAGAATCAATGCTGACCATTTGTATGCGTGCGGGCTAAAGTTTGGAGTTGAGATGGGCGGATGTCAGTCCTTCTAAGGGCATTCCTCAGGAAGTGTAGCACTGACCAACATCATTCCAAGTGGGAAGGAAAGGATTTGGGTTCTATCCAAATGCCAACTGTTCACAATTATCATACAATGTGCAATGCTACAAGTTATTTATTGTCCAAGGAGCTTTTGAAGAATTTCAGAAGTTGCAGGGAGAGGATTATCTTATCTCATCCTGCCTGCTTGATAAAAAAAAATCCAAAACTTGGAAATTAATAACATTTTAGGCCCAATGAGATTCTGTAATGTGTCTGAAATTCTTCAATAATTATTCTTTTGCTCATTCCAATGATTAATAGGGTCAATTTGGACTTGGGAGCATGATTCCAAGTGGTTCGTTTTGTAGTCCCAACACAGCAGTTCCCTCCTGTATTCTGCTGCTTTGATCAGGGATAATGAAGAGTAGCAAAGTTCTTTGAATTCCCTGAATGGTTACGGTATAACTAGTTACGAGCAAGGAACTTCAAAGCTGCTGGACAATGCTGCATAAATTCCATCATCTCTCTGTCACCCAGTTAGACTCTTGAGTACAAAATGTGGATTACGGTTTCAAGACGATCAGTACCAGGAATGAGATTGCTTCATATCTATCCTGCAAAACCTGCTCTGCATTTCAATAAGATCACTGCTTCTCCTATTTTTCCTTGCTGCCTGGTTCTCCTCCTGTTCCTTGATTCCCCCAGACCCCAAAAATCTGTCAATCTCAGCACTGCGTACATTCAGCATCTGAGCAAGGTGGCAAACTGCAAAGAAGGAAACCAGAGTAAACCCATGCAGATCACAGGGAGAACTCCAGAGAATGTCAGATTCAAACCCGGGTCACTAATGTTGCAATAGCGGTGTGCTAACTGTGCCGCCCAGTTTTAGGAGAAATCACAGGGGAGGCTTGATTGACTGTGGTGTGGAAGCACAGTAGCTAAATTGCTGGACTAACAGCTAGATTTCCAAGTCAAGAGACACAAGTTCAAATCCCACTAAGGTAGCTCAGGATTTAAAGTCAAGAAATGAAATAAATCAATTTAAGTAAATACTCGAGCCAATAAAAATAACAATGGCACTATTAGATGTTGCTAGAAACCCCCTCAGTTCACTTGTGCATTATATGGGAATTGAATTTACCCATCCTTCTCCATGATGAACCAGATATAATTCCAAGCCCAGCAATGTTCTTCACTCTTAACTTCATACTAAGAACAGGGGAAGTTAGGAATGAATATCGTAAGCCATGATTGCATCACAAGAATGAATTTAAAGAAAAAGAAATGGCAAGATCTCAGAAATTATTGACCATTCCCGAGAAAAAAGGCTTTGAATTACAATTAGCCGCTAGAGGTTATAAAGCAGATTGCAGGTTTCTAACAGAAAATTCTGTAAATATTTAACAGGCCAGGCAGCATCTGCAGAGGTAATAACAGAGTTAATGTGTTAGGTCACCCAGGAAACTTTGAATATGTGTCGGAGGTTGAATCCAATGAGGCATTTGCAAGGGTGTTCGAGAACAACTTTAGGCAGGATGCGCTGAATGGCCTCTTCTTTAGGTTGTAAATTTTCTTTCATGTTTCAATACAGTAAGATCCCAGTTATTTGGATTTCAAGCATATGGCAGTCTCAGGCAACCGGCAAAGAAAATCACAGAAAATAAATGGATGGAAAATATGGAAGTATAAAATTGGCACACTTCACTGTTAGTTCACCAATCCATGCAACACAGTCTCAAGCAACCTGGATATTCACTTTTCCAGCATCTCGCACTCCTCATAGGTGCTAGATACCAGAGATTTAACTGTATATTGGGTTGGGTGATCAAAGGTTTAATCAAAAGGCAGATTTAAAGGAGTTCTTCAAAGGAGGACGGAGATGTAATTTAGGGAAGCAATTCCAGATCTCAAAGCCTAGGGACAAGTCAGTGGGTTGGATGGAACATTGCACACCACAAAGATCAAAATTGGTGGAATGTAGAGGGGGGTGAAAAGGCCGGAGTTGGTTATAAATAGAGGAAGGAAATGGGAGAAATCCTTTGAAGATTGAAGAGGTGTGGTCATCTGGGCTGTTAGTTAGTCTGTGGCTAAGAGAGCATTGGACGAGCTTTCAAGCTCAAATTTACTGGAGCTATTAGGCAAGAGGCCAAACTAGAGCGCATTGAAACAGGAACGTGTATGACTATGGGCCAAGAACAAGTGCGGCGATAATGAGTTCCAGACCTGTTGGAAATGATTCACAGGGATTTGACAATGACCAGGTGTTTTGCTACTACAAAATCTCAAATCTATTCTCTTCTTTACTCTGCTTCATGTTAGGTCTGCATAAAAGTGAATTTATTCACCTACCCCCTCCTGACAGAATCAAATATTCTGACTATCAACAGATGGTCAAAATTGAATAAAATATTTGCTGGAATTCAGAAAGGGTGACACAGATAGCGCAACACTGTTAATGATCTGGGTTAGAATCCTGCACTGGGGGCTCTGGTTTCCTCCCACCCTTCAAAACATACGAGGGTTGTAGGTCAATAAGGTGTAATTGGGCAGCATGGGCTTGTGGGCCGAAAGGACCTGTTACCGTGCTGTATATCTAAAAATTTTGTTGGACTGAGGGGCCTGTACCTTGGTGTTTGGGTCTCTGTGACTTGAAAGTGGAGAAGGGTTAAGGCCAGTCATTAAGGAATTGGTATTGGAAGAGGAGTAAGCCAGTGAAATGATTGTTGCACAATCGGATTGCTAGGCTTGTGTCATTCCTGTTGCAGTCTTAACGCATTTCACAGTGTTGAACACTTTGACTGGACGACAACATTCCTTTCAGCTGACAATCCTTGTTATCCCTCTGTCGTTACAGCATTAACAAAATATGACCTTAAAAGGGAGACTTTGTTAGGGCCTGTTTATGAAACAACTAACTTGCATTTTGATAAAGCTCTTCTCCTGACCTCAGATCATCCCAAGGCACTTTAACATCATGCAATTGTTTTTGAAGTGCTGCTACCCTTATTTCATAAGGGGACCTCTGCACCGTGTATGAACTATCAATTATGAGAGACACAGAATGATTATTTCACATCATTCTGCAGTAAAAAACATTTCAGTTGTCCTCTTAAGCTGCAGAGATAATTCCATTATATTTCTTTAAGACCTCGGAACACAGATAGAATTTTAACATGGGGTCAGCTGGCTTTGATCTTGTTATGTGTTAAGAAATGTATTGTTGCGCACACCTCTGCAAAAATGGTCCCGCAAGTGTTTACAGGACCAGTTCAGGGTGAGGTCACATCTGTTAGCTCTTTCAAGGATTATCCCAATAATGCCACTCTCCTCCTCTTTCTCTTGTACTACTGAAAAACTGTTTAAGGCTGTCCTCGCCACATTTTAAGGCAACTTACTTTAGATCTCTGATGAACAATTAATTCTTCTGGTGTTTCAACCATTTTGCTTTCATCTGCACCTTCCGATTCCTTCACCCATGTCCTCTCTATTCCTATTTATCAACCCTTTCATGAATTTGAATGGGGGGGAAATAAAACAGGAAAAATAAATCAGACTGGGGAGCAATTACTTGGTCAGGGTGCTGACCTTTAAGTCCAACATAAGACCACCCTGTCATAGCCCAATGATCGCTGAAGGGGATTACACATGGAAAACCTGCCTTCAATAGCCAGGGAAAAGAATTTAACAACATGGAAGCTAGGATACAACTTTATAAAGTCTTAGTTAAGTTCCAGGTAGGGTATTACATGCGCCTTTGGCCTCTACACAACATGGAGAATGTGAATGCACTGGAGAGGGTGCAGAAGAGCTTCACCAAGATGTTGGCAGGGGTACAGATGGTAAGCATTTTAGTTATGAGGAGACCCTGGATCAGCTGGGTTTCCTTTCCTCATGGAAGAAGAGCCTGAACCTCTTTCAAAGGTTTTCTCATTTCTCCGACCGTGGAGAAGGAAGGAAAGTATTCTGTCTGGAGGTCAGCAACAAGTGGAGTTCCACAGAGATCTGTTCTGCGACCCCTGCTCTTTGTGATTTTTATAAATGACCATGATAAAGAGGCAGAAGGATGGATCAGTAAGTTTACGGATAATACGAAGGTTGGAGGAGATGTGGATGGAGCTAAAGGTTGTCGTAGGTTACAAAAGGATACAGACAGGATACAGAGTTGGATGGAAAGGTGGCAGATGAAGATCAATCCAGATTAAGTGTGAGGTAATGCATTTTGAAAGGATAATCCAGAAGGCGAAGTACTGGTTAATGGTCGGATACTTAACAGCGTGGAAGAACAAAGAGACCTTGGGATCCAAATCCATGCATCTCTCAAGGACATCGCAGCGGTTGATAGGATAGTTAAGAAGGCTGATGGGATGCTGGATTTCATTAATAGGGGGATTGAATTCAAGAGTCGAAGGTCACGTTTCAACTCTTCAAATCTCGGGTGAGACCACAGAATATTGTGTTAAGTTCTGGTCCCCTCATTATAGGGAGGATGTGGAAGCTGTGGAGAGAGTGAGAGGAGATTTACCAGGATGTTGCCTGGATTGGGAAACAAGTCTTATGAGGCATGGATAGCAAAGCTGGAACTTTTCTCTTTGGAGAATAGAAGAATGAGAGCAGACTTAATAGAGCTCTAGACATAGTTAGGGAGAACAGCCAGCGGTTTTTTTCCCCCAAGTGCAGGAATAGCAAACACCAGAGGACATCTGTATAAAGTGAAGGGAAGGAAGTTTAAGGGAGACATCAGAGGCAAGTTATTTTTTTTATATACAGAGAGTTGTGGGGGCCTGGAATGCCTTGCCAGGGATGGTGGTGGAGGCTGAAATATCAGGGGCATTTAAGAGACTCCTAGACAGGCACATGGATAAAAGGAAAATGGAAGGTTACGAAGTAGGGAGGATTTAGTGCTTTTTATTAAAGGAATATATGGGCTGGCACAACATCAAGGGCCTGTACTGTGCCGGAGTGTTCTATGTTGAATTGCAATTTGAGCACAGGAATTCAACTGCAGGATTAGATGGTAGTTCTATTCATTCATGATTCACTGGTGTAGAACATGATTAAACACCCTGGGTAGAACATGGGGTCATTCCCAAGGATCCTTTCATTTCCACATTAAGAGGAATTCTCTTTTCATCAATGTGAATAAACGGATGGCGTATTACCTAAATTACAACACGCTGTTGCTTCTACGCAAAGCACACTCAAGGTGCTGATTAACATTCCCCATTGCTATCAGTAACCCTTTTTGTGGTTCATCTCGGTAGATCAGTGTAACATCTAATTAATTAACTGGTCCTCTGCATCTCTCTGTTAAAAATATCCTAAAAGCAAAGTTTCCCACTTCACTATCCCTGCAAATAAATGTCAGATCTGTTAACACAGATTCCATTCTGATTAAGGGTCCACAACAAATGGAGAACCACATAGGAGAGAGACCTGGTGTTTCTTACCGTTTTGGCTCTAGAACCTGCATCAAGAATGAAAGTGTAAAGGGGAGAGATCAAGGATAAAGATGTGAGGAGGGAACAAGGCTAGAGTCAGCAAGTGATAGGTGGATCTAGGTGAGGGGTAGTTGACAGACAGGTGATCCGGGGGTGGGGGGGGGGGGTGGGGAGGGAAAAGTGGTGATAGCACAGAGGATGAGAGGAGTTAAGTGGGAGTAATAAATAGAGCACACAAAGTGCAGATGGAACTCAGCAGGTTAGAGAGCATTCACGGATTGCAAAAAAGTCAAGTTTTGGGCCAAAACCCTTTTCCGAGGGTTCTGGTTTCCTCCCACAGTACCAGGGCATAGGTTAATGGGATGTAAATTGGATGGGACGAACTCATAGGGCCTCCATCATTCCTGCCATCCCAGGGATCAGTCTAGAAAATCTTCACTGAACCTCCTCAATAGCAAATAATATCCTTCCCCAAAGGAGGAGACCAAATCTGCAGAGAATACTCAAGGTGTGGCCTCACCACACCTTCTTGATGACCCACTTCCCTTCGGAACTCTTTATGCTCAGCCCGATTCTCACATTCTCCCACCCTTCAAAAACTTAGCGTGCAGGTTAATGGGGTGTAAATTGGAAGGCACGGACTGGTTGGGCTAAATTGGCCTGTTTCACTGCCAAATGTCTAAATTTTTAAAAAAATTTCAAAATGTTCATTCCTGGGCTGACTAATGAATACATCCCTTCATCGCACTGAAAGTTATTCATACTGCTGGAAGAGACAACGATGTCATTTCATCAGGTTGCAAGCTCACCAGCTGTCAAGGTTACTGGATAATTCAGAAAAAAAACTAGAGAATTATTCATCTTACCATGAAAACTACCCATGTAAATCATTCACTGAAGCATCCACACAGATATTTTATGCAAGGATTCCCCACAGTTTGAACATTTGGATGTATGTGATGCCAAGAGACATAACTGTTTTATCATTTCTAAAGTGCGCCCTGCCATCATGAAGAATTATTAGCCTCACGCATGGACTATTACTGTTATCAAGGACATCTTCCTGCCAGTGGGATCAGAAAATAAACAGGAAGAATAGAATAGGTTCTCTGTTCAGACATATTCTTTTACAAAAGGAGGGGGGGGGGAAAACGGAATGGAAAGTGCTACTGTGGTTCCTCGAGCACATTTTACTCCCCCAGGGTGTCTCAGATGTTTCAAAGACAAAGAACCAATTTTGAATGATGGCCAATGTTGTGATAAGAACAAGAAGGATGGATAATGCAACCTTCTGAGGATACAAGCTATTCATTAGAACAGTGGTTCTCAACCATTTTTTTCCCCACTCTCGTAGCACCTTAAGTAATCCCTTACTAACCACATAGCACCTCAGAATCAGAATTTATTGCCATGAACAAGTGTTTTGTGGCAGCATCATGGAGCAAACATTCATATTATAACCATCTTACAGCAATAAATATGAAAAAAAAATAGTGCGAAAATTAAGGCAGTCTTTAGTTCATTGATCATTCAGGAATCTGATGGCAGCGGGGAAGTTGTGCTTGTCCTGCACCTTTTCCCGACGGAAGCAGAGTGAAGAAGGCATGGTCTAGATGGTGAGGGCCTTTGAGGATAGAGGCTGCTTTTTTAAGACACCACCTCGTTGGAGTGAAGTTTGACACCTGTGATGCCATAGACTGAGTTAACAACCTTCTGGAGTTTATTCTTGTCCTGAGAGTTTGCACCTCCCACAGCGAGACAACCAGCTAGAATACTCTCCACGGTCCATCTGTAGAAGTTTTCCAAGAGTTTGCGGTCACATACCGAATCTCCTCAGACAGCTCACAAAGTATAGCCTTTGGTGAGCCTTCATTGTGATTGCATCTACATGGCACGAGTGGAAAAAATAGGCTGAGAACCACTGCATTAGAATCGTGGGCAATTTTCCACCTCAGTGCTGTTCTCCAGCACTATCCTCAATGATAATCACCATGAGTTTATTATCATACACGTTGTACCATGCACCAAAATTCTTAACTGTAGCGAAACTGGTACTTGTTTAAAAAAAAAAGAATAGTTAATTTGAGGAGTGAAACACAAAAGTCTTCAGATGCTCTGACTGTAGTTTAAAAACACAGAAATGCTTGAGGGACTCGGCCGGTCTCGCAGTGTCCAGGATGAGGAAAGATAATTATAACTGGTGTTTCGGGCCTGAGCCCACCTTCAAGGTATAGTTAACTTAGTTGGATCAAAAGAAGCAATAAATACAAATAAATATTCACAGCAATCAGAGGTCAAAGAAAAATAGCTTGAAATATTGCAGACAGTCCTTTTGAGATGCAGGAGCAGTGCAATAAGGGTTCAAGAGTCTGATAACCGCTGGAAAGAAACTGTTCTTCTACCTGGAGATTCTATTTCCCCTAATGTCCAGATATCTATTTATCTCTGCTTTAATGTCCTCTGGGGAAGGGAACTCTATAGATTCACCCCACTCTAAATGAATGCATCCGTGCGGTACTGGATGTAAACAGCGTCTTCATTGTTGGGGTCTTTCATGGCTTGGTTCAGCATCATGCTGAAGAAGATTGAAAAGAGGGTTGGTGCGAGAACACAGCTTTGCTTCACGCCATTGTTAATGGAGAAGGGTTCAGAGAGCTCATTGCTGTATCTGACCCGACCTTGTTGGTTTTCGTGCAGTTGGATAATCATGTTGAGGAACTTTGGGGGACATCCGATGCGCTCTAGTATTTGCCAAAGCCCTTTCCTGCTCACGGTGTCGAAGGCTTTGGTGAGGTCAACAAAGGTGATGTAGAGTCCTTTGTTTTGTTCTCTGCACTTTTCTTGGAGCTGTCTGAGGGCAAAGACCATGTCAGTAGTTCCTCTGTTTGCGCGAAAGCCGCACTGTGATTCTGGGAGAATATTCTCGGCGACACTAGGTATTATTCTATTTAGTAGAATCCTAGCGAAGATTTTGCCTGCAATGGAGAGCAACGTGATTCCCCTGTAGTTTGAGCAGTCTGATTTCTCGCCTTTGTTTTTGTACAGGGTGATGATGGTGGCATCACGAAGATCCTGAGGCAGTTTACCTTGGTCTCTTCAATCTGAGGCGCCTGCAAGCTCACACCAAAACGCAAGAAAAACTTGTCCGTGAACTACTCTTTGCAGACAATGCCGCTTTAGTTGCCCATTCAGAGCCAGCTCTTCAGCGCTTGACGTCCTGCTTTGCGGAAACTGCCAAAATGTTTGGCCTGGAAGTCAGCCTGAAGAAAACTGAGGTCCTCCATCAGCCAGCTCCCCACCATGACTACCAGCCCCCCCACATCTCCATCGGGAAATCAAAACTCAAAACGGTCAACCAGTTTACCTATCTCGGCTGCACCATTTCATCAGATGCGAGGATCGACAATGAGATTGACAACAGACTCGCCAAGGCAAATAGCGCCTTTGGAAGACTACACAAAAGAGTCTGGAAAAACAACCAACTGAAAAACCTCACAAAGATAAGCGTATACAGAGCCGTTGTCATACCCACACTCCTGTTCGGCTCCGAATCATGGGTCCTCTACTGGCACCACCTACGGCTCCTAGAACGCTTCCACCAGCGTTGTCTCCGCTCCATCCTCAACATCCATTGGAGCGCTTACATCCCTAACGTCGAAGTACTCGAGATGGCAGAGGTCGACAGCATCGAGTCCACGCTGCTGAAGATCCAGCTGCGCTGGATGGGTCACGTCTCCAGAATGGAGGACCATCGCCTTCCCAAGATCGTGTTATATGGCGAGCTCTCCACTGGCCACCGTGACAGAGGTGCACCAAAGAAAAGGTACAAGGACTGCCTAAAGAAATCTCTTGGTGCCTGCCACATTGACCACCGCCAGTGGGCTGATAATGCCTCAAACCGTGCATCTTGGCGCCTCACAGTTTGGCGGGCAGCAACCTCCTTTGAAGAAGACCGCAGAGCCCACCTCACTGACAAAAGGCAAAGGAGGAAAAACCCAACACCCAACCCCAACCAACCAATTTTCCCCTGCAACCGCTGCAATCGTGTCTGCCTGTCCCGCATCGGACTTGTCAGCCACAAACGAGCCTGCAGCTGATGTGGACTTTTTACCCCCTCCATAAATCTTCGTCCGCGAAGCCAAGCCAAAGAAAAAAAAAAGAAAGAAATGAATGCATTTTTCCCCAAAATAGTGCCATACAATCTATAGTGAATTCATAAGCTTTGCCTCTTTGCCTCAGACTCCTCAGCCAGAGGACACATTCCTCCTGCGTCCTATCAATTCCATCGAGAACATTGTGCATGTCAATGAGGTCCCCTCTTGCTTCTAAAGCTTTGAAGAAAACGATCCCCGATTACTCAATCTCATTTCAGGCGACAAACCCACACTTCGCCACACCAGATAAATGAATCTTCAAAGCAATCCCTCAGAGGGTCAGAGAATTCTACAGCTGGTCCCATATCCCACTAAATCTATCCCAACCAAGTACCTGTCACAGCATTTTTGAACATTACAATTGTACCTGCCCCTACAACATCCTCAGGCAGCACATTCACACCTCTGTGTAAAGGAGGTGCCCCTCAGGCCCCTTTTAAATCTTTCCTCTTTCACCTTAAATTTATGCCCTCTAATTTTTATTTCCCCTACCCTGGGGAAAGGACATTAACTATTTATCTATGTCCCTCTTTGGTATGCTGTCCTTGCAGACAAAGTTGGCCTGCAGGGAAAAAAAAAGAATCTCAGGGCTGTACGTGATGTTGTTTGCACTCTGACAATAAATTTGAACTTTGACAACAGCAGCGTACTCATCTAGGTTGGCTGCCATTTCCTTGAAGACAGGCCATTCAAGTGAGTCAAAGCAGTTGCGAATGTTGTCATCTCCTTCCTCAGACCTGCATGGTACCAGGTCATCACACTTCAGTTTCTGCTTCTAACCAGGGACCAGAGACTGAGCAAGATTGGTTCAGTCAATCGTTGCTCACCAATGGTTGAGAGTATTTGGGCTTCGGTGGGGGGGGGAGAAGTGGGGGTGATGGAGGTGGCAAGAGATGTCTCCAAGTTGCCCTTTATGAAGTTCCCATCTATGATGGACAATGCCTCAGAGTATTTCATTTCAAGGTTATCAGCATCATTGTAGCTCCTACAAGTAGGAGCTTCACTGTCAGAATCACTGAGGTCCATTGCTGCAGTAAATGGCATTTCCCTGCTGGATATTCCAGATCCAAGGAACATGCCATGAGGTGTTGATTGGGAAGCAGGCCCCTCCATCCCTTACTTTGCCCAAGGATGCTAGACAGATCATCTAGAGAATCGACTCATTCCACTCCCAATGATCACGGTGGCTCTTTGTTTTCCTTTACAGCAAGTAAAAGTTGAAGTATATCATGCACATTTTTTGGGTATTATTACGTGACAATAAAAGGAACCTTGGAAGGCCATGGAAATTTTCCTGAGTCCTGCAAGAATTGCTGCACAATTTAAAAATAATATCAATAAGCCACCCATAGCTGGATTTGAGAGCATATTCTGCATATTTTTATTGCTACAATTCCAATACAACTCCCCTTAAAATGATTGTGGATCATTTGGGCACATTCTAAAGAAGAATGAAGTAAAAGCATGTGTTGTGTTAGCTCGCATCCCGCTGGCAAATTGGCTTCTTCCCTTCTGGCACTTAATTTCTTGCATCAAATCCTGATAAACACTGTTCCATAAACATTGCCACTGCCCTGTGATAATTTCCTGCCCCACTGCAGGGTGAGGCAGGTAATCCCATTGATGTGGGAATGTTTGCGCTATTGGCTGCCTCATCAGTGGAATGTTCGAACCACAGGAAGCTTAATTATGGTTTAGTTGCGCATCTGGGATATGTGTGGAATAGCTGCAATTCTTGAATGTAAATGGGACTGATTACTTGGATAAGATATTTATTCACCCGTTGGGGGGCCCAACTGGGATTTCCCTCTCTAAAGAAGCAGTGCTTTGAGCAACTGAGCAATTGCTGATTGATTATTTCCATCTGAAGGCAGCAGAATATAGTCAATTGTCAACAAATTCTGATTTCCATTTGCAGACCCGGTATCATCAAGAAAAGTGATTAAACTCTGTCTGCGAGTTAAAATAAGACAGTTAATGATCCCTGTGGCAGACCTTCAATGTAGTGTAATCCCCTCATCTCTGGATTCAACCTGGTGAACCTCCTGTCTACCACCTCCACAGCCAGTACATTCTTCCTCAAGTAAAGAGACCAGGTCTGCACGCAGTTCTCCAGATGCGGCCTCGCCAGTACCCTGTACAGTTGCAGCATAACCTCCCTGCTCCTAAATTCAATCCCTCCAGCAATAAAGACCAACATTCCAATGACCTTCTTGATTGCTTGACCCCCACCCCCCCTGAAAATAGAACAGAATTATTCTATTCGACATTGGGTCCACAAACACAGATTGTAGTGAAAACAATTTGGCCCAGGCCTGAAATGTCAGTAATTGGCCTTTTGCTTATACCTTGAAGGGCTCAGGCCCAAAACATCGGCAAAATATCTTTACCTCCTATGGACACTGCAAGATTGGCTGAGTTCCTCCAGCATTTGTGTGTGTTTTAAGACTCTCAATGTAACATCCTAGAAAACACCAGGATTTGAACCTTGGCTCTATAACTTGGGCACCTTACAACCTTAAAGCTATGGTATTATTGCAACTCAGCAATGTGATTAAAAGAATCATAGAGCTGCCATGTGCAATTATTTAGAGTCTCAGCTTTGATGTTAACAGTCTAAGTTTATTGACATCTTTGATATTTAATAAGGGAGTTGGCTTTCTTTTCACAACAACATGAGGTGGAAAGGCAGGGACTGATCTTGCTGGAAAGAATGGATGCCTGCACTTAACCAAGGCTAATCCCTCTCATGCAGCCCACCCTCGAGTGTGGAGCTGGAGTCTGAATGCAGTCAGTGCACAGGAGCCAAAACGTAAAAGCCAAAACTCTCCCAAAAACAGATGATTTTCAACAGCCTGAGAAATGTAAAAACCAATTAAAATAAATCATTTTAAATCTTCTTTGAAAAAATATTAAAAACTCACACAGAGCACTTGGAAATAATTACATGCATAAAATTGAAATTAAACTCCATCTATTATTCCCTATACTTCCAAATACAATTTGAAAGTATAGAGTATTTGTGAAAATAATGGCAGTGGTTGGATGAGAAAATGTTGTGGAAAGACTTGCAGCAATCTGTAAGTAGGGCGAATTTTTCTTCCCCGTCTGGCGACCTTCACTTCCCTTGTCCATTATTCCCTGCTCAGACCCCCACTTCCTGGATCACGGTGGGGGCAAAGGAAGGGGGGGGGGGTTAAGTCTGGTATAGCTTCTCAGAGGCATTCTTCAACAGTTTCACATCAGAACATAAGAAATAGGAGAGGAGTCAGCCACCTGCCCATCAAGTCTACTCCGCATTCAATGAGATAATGGGTGATGTGACGATAGACTCATCTCCACTGACCTGCTCTCTGGAAAAAGTAGTTCTTCCTCATCTATGTCCTAAATCTAGCACCCTGAATCTTGAGGCTATGTCTCTAACTAATGAAAATAACTTACCTACTTCTATCTTATCTATGCCTTTCATAATTTTAAACATTTCTACAAGATCCCTTCTCTTCTAAATTCAAGTGAGTACTGACCCAGATGACTTAATCTCTCCTCAAAGACTAATCCCCTCATCTCTGGATTCAACCTGGTGAACCTCCTGTCCATCACCTCCAAAGCCAGTACATCCTTTCTCAACCAAGGAGACCAGAACTGCACGCAGTACTCCAGCTGCGGCCTCACCAGTACCCTGTACAGTTGCAGCATAACCTCCTTGCTCCTAAATTAAATCCCTCCAGCAATAAAGAACAACATTTCAATGGCCTTCTTGATTGCTTGACCTCCCATGAAAATAGAACAGAATTATTCTATTCAACATTGGTTCTCAATTTATTGAACTGGCAACCTTCATGTCCAAGATTTAAGATATTGTCAATGTAATAAAAACAGTGTCATATTACAGGAAATTGCTTTTGCCTGCTGTAAGGCAGATAGATTAGCCATCGGTAGAAATTGCCTGAAGTGTCTCTTCATCAGAGAAAGAGAAGCAAAAGAGAGCCCCCCCCACCTACCCCAGAGACACGAAGGGTCTATAGATTTGCCTCCAGCGCTTTCACAGCTACAGAGTCCAGTCCAAACCATTGCCAACCTGAACTCCAGATCTGAACCACCAACACAGTCAAGAATCCTTCAGTGCCCTCAACACTCCCTTGCATCCAGTTTCCAAGGCCTGGGACCCCCTCAGCCAGTTTCGAGCCACTCTCCAGGAGTCCACAGCCTGGCGCGAGTCTCCCGACAGCAGTCTCCAGCAGCCCACAGCCTCCTGGGTTCCTCACCTCAAGTCACCAGCAGCACTCCGCATGCGTGGGTCGTTCAGCTGTGGAGCCCCCTCAGTGGTCTGCCGCCATGGTCACTGTCCTACGGGTGGTCTCTCTGCTTCTCCTTCTCAGACAAGGGATGGACTCTCCATTTTCTGGTGCCCTTTTCCAGTCCACTGCTCCCCTAGTGTCTGCAATCCCTAGTGGCTGCTGCCAATCAGAGGTATCATCATCTTGGGCACAGGCCCCGCCGTCATCTTGGGCACAGGCCCCGCCGTCATCTTGGGCACAGGCCCCGCCGTCATCTTGGGCACAGGCCCCGCCGTCATCTTGGGCACAGGCCCCGCCGTCATCTTGGGCACAGGCCCCGCCGTCATCTTGGGCACAGGCCCCGCCGTCATCTTGGGCACAGGCCCCGCCGTCATCTTGGGCACAGGCCCCGCCGTCATCTTGGGCACAGGCCCCGCCGTCATCTTGGGCACAGGCCCCGCCGTCATCTTGGGCACAGGCCCCGCCGTCATCTTGGGCACAGGCCCCGCCGTCATCTTGGGCACAGGCCCCGCCGTCATCTTGGGCACAGGCCCCGCCGTCATCTTGGGCACAGGCCCCGCCGTCATCTTGGGCACAGGCCCCGCCGTCATCTTGGGCACAGGCCCCGCCGTCATCTTGGGCACAGGCCCCGCCGTCATCTTGGGCACAGGCCCCGCCGTCATCTTGGGCACAGGCCCCGCCGTCATCTTGGGCACAGGCCCCGCCGTCATCTTGGGCACAGGCCCCGCCGTCATCTTGGGCACAGGCCCCGCCGTCATCTTGGGCACAGGCCCCGCCGTCATCTTGGGCACAGGCCCCGCCGTCATCTTGGGCACAGGCCCCGCCGTCATCTTGGGCACAGGCCCCGCCGTCATCTTGGGCACAGGCCCCGCCGTCATCTTGGGCACAGGCCCCGCCGTCATCTTGGGCACAGGCCCCGCCGTCATCTTGGGCACAGGCCCCGCCGTCATCTTGGGCACAGGCCCCGCCGTCATCTTGGGCACAGGCCCCGCCGTCATCTTGGGCACAGGCCCCGCCGTCATCTTGGGCACAGGCCCCGCCGTCATCTTGGGCACAGGCCCCGCCGTCATCTTGGGCACAGGCCCCGCCGTCATCTTGGGCACAGGCCCCGCCGTCATCTTGGGCACAGGCCCCGCCGTCATCTTGGGCACAGGCCCCGCCGTCATCTTGGGCACAGGCCCCGCCGTCATCTTGGGCACAGGCCCCGCCGTCATCTTGGGCACAGGCCCCGCCGTCATCTTGGGCACAGGCCCCGCCGTCATCTTGGGCACAGGCCCCGCCGTCATCTTGGGCACAGGCCCCGCCGTCATCTTGGGCACAGGCCCCGCCGTCATCTTGGGCACAGGCCCCGCCGTCATCTTGGGCACAGGCCCCGCCGTCATCTTGGGCACAGGCCCCGCCGTCATCTTGGGCACAGGCCCCGCCGTCATCTTGGGCACAGGCCCCGCCGTCATCTTGGGCACAGGCCCCGCCGTCATCTTGGGCACAGGCCCCGCCGTCATCTTGGGCACAGGCCCCGCCGTCATCTTGGGCACAGGCCCCGCCGTCATCTTGGGCACAGGCCCCGCCGTCATCTTGGGCACAGGCCCCGCCGTCATGGGATTTTAAATAAAACTACCCTCAGATCCATTAATGGGCCATTCAAAGCCCGTGTGGAACTGATGGCAGTGGTCTGGGCAGTTGGACCCCGTGGGAGCACTGTACCTCCGTTCCTCGCGGGTCTGCATCAGTGGCAGCGCTGCCATTACAGAGGCTCTGGCAGAGTTACACTAAGCTCCTGCTAACACCCAAGTTGCTGTTATAAGACCTGGAGTTTACACCAGATGAGAACACACCTATGGCCCAATATCCCTCCACAGACACCCCTCAACATTAAATAAAGAAGAAAATCTATAGATGCTGAGGTAAAGTGCAAAACAAACATGCTGGAGAATTTCAGCAGGTCATGCAGCATCCATGGGAAGGCCTGAAGCCTTCATCGGGATGCTAATCCTATTTACCAGCTCCTGATCTATAGCCTCCCATGCCTTGGTGATTCAAGTACTCATCGCACTATCTTCTCGTGCTGTATATTTCCAGATCCAAACGACCCTGAGGGTAAAAAATTGTTCTTTAGAAGACACCTCAAACTATCCCTTGTCCTCAGTTCCCTTCTCAGCCAAAGCACACTAGTCGGGGAGAAGTTTCCTCCTGCCCAGCCTGTCCATGCCACTCACAATTTTGTAAACCAGTCCAGTTGCTCATGTCCAAGGATAATGCATCCTAATACTCCAACCCAAGGAAAATCTTGGTGAATCTCCTCTGTCTCAGAGCACACAAATTAATGAGGAAAAAGCAGAATTGTGGGTTTGTTTATTTACCACTTTGGATAAATATTTCACACAACACTTTGAAATATTCACAGTTTGTTTTACAAAAAAAAACTGGGCAAAGACCCAAATCTTGCACTGATATTGATATTATACCAACTTGACTGGTGGCAAGTAGAGATTGATCCTTTAATTTTTATCTGCATCTTAGCAACTGCATCTATCCATCTTGAATATAAAATGGCTGCCGTGGTCTGTGGGTCATTTCACGTCTTGAGCCTTCTCTTTCTTCTCTTTGGCTTGGCTTCGCAGATGAAGATTTATGGAGGGGTAATGTTCACGTCAGCTGCAGGCTCGCTTGTGGCTGACAAGTCCGAGGCGGGACAGGCAGACACAGTTGCAGCAGTTGCAAGAGAAAATTGGTTGGTTGGGGTTGGGTTTTTCCTCCTTTGTCTTTTGTCAGTGAGGTGGGCTCTGCGGTCTTCTTCAAAGGAAGTTGCTGCCCGACGAACTGTGAGGCGCCAAGATGCACGGTTTGAGGCGATATCAGCCCACTGGCGGTGGTCGATGGGGCAGGCACCAAGAGATTTCTTTAGGCAGTCCTTGTACCTCTTTTTTGGTGCACCTCTGTCTCGGTGGCCAGTGGAGAGCTCGCCATAGAACACGATCTTGGGAAGGCGATGGTCCTCCATTCTGGAGACGTGACCTTCCCAGCGCAGTTGGATCTTCAGCAGCGTGGATTCGATGCTGTCGGCCTCTGCCATCTCGAGTACTTCGATGTTGGAGATGAAGTCGCTCCAATGAATGTTCATGGAGCAGAGACAACGCTGGTGGAAGCGTTCTAGGAGCCGTAGGTGATGCCAGTAGAGGACCCATGATTCGGAGCCGAACAGGAGCGTGGGTATGACAACGTCTCTGTATACGCTAATCTTTGTGAGGTTTTTCAGTTGGTTGTTTTTCCAGACTCTTTTGTGTAGTCTTCCAAAGGCGCTATTTGCCTTGGCGAGTCTGTTGTCTATCTCGTTGTCGATCCTTGATTCCGATGAAATGGTACAGCTGAGATTGGTTTTCTTATTGCATGACAATAAGTAGTATCTGATCTGACACAGGATCCATTTCTCCTCCACTGAAGAACTTTCCAAGGGTAATGGTGCCTGTTTCTGTTATTAGAATCCAGAGACTGATAGAGTAATAGAATTCCACAGCACAGAATCAGAATGTCATGAACAAGTCACAAAATTTGTTGATTTGTGGCAGCATCACAGTCCAAACATTTATATAAACCTCCTTAAATAAAAAAAATTAAATTAGTTCACAAAAAGTCAAAGTAAGGTCTTTGGTTCATTGATCATTCAGAAGTCAGGTGGCAACAGGGAAGAAGCCGTCCTTGTGCTGCTGAGATCTCGTCTTTAGGCTCTATTCCTTTCTCTCATTGGTAGCAAAATAAAGTGGGCATGGGTGGTGGGGGTCCTTGAGGGTATAGAAGCTGCTTTCATAAGATACCACAACTTGCAGATGTCACTAAATTTTTGTAACTTTTCACAATTGTAATTCCTAAATATTGGCATTGATCTTTCACTATTTTAAATGGAAGAATAGCTTGCAAAAGCTATTTAAGGGTAAAATTTAATTTATATCCTGAAAACTGACTAAATTGGTCAAACAAAGTTTATATATTTGGTATAGAAACCTCAGGATTTTGAATAAAAAGCAATAAATCATCTGCATAATGAGATATTTTGTGCTCAATTCTACTACTAGTTATACCTTTAAATTCTCTACATTGTCAGAGAGCAACAGTTTATGGTACCAGAACAATATCAAAAAGCAACCTTGCTGCTTTCCCCTATTAAGCCAAAGCATTTTCGATTGTTGTAAATTAGAGTGAATTGAAGCCATAGGGCATAAATACAATAATTTAATCCATTTAATAAATTCTGGACCAAAATTAAATTTTCCTAAAATAGCGAATAGATACTCCCATTCCACCTGATCTAACACTTTCTCAGCATCTAATGAAAGAACACATTCTATCACTGGGGTAGGGGGTAAATATAAAATATTCACTCATCAATGTATGTTATAATAAGAATAGCAATTTTTAATAAAATCAATTTGGACAGCGTCTATAATTATTGCTGGAATATTTTTATGTGCTAAAACCTTAGTTAGAATCTTTACATCAACATTAAGTAATGAGATAGATCTATAAAATGTATATTCTGTTGACTCTTTCTCTTATTTTAAGAACAAGAGACATCCAATCCTTGTTAAATGATGAGGGAAGCTTCTCATCATTTAATGAGTCACCCAACACCAAGTTTAAGTGGGGTACAAACCACTTGCAGAACGACTTACAAAATTCAACAGGAAAACCGTCTGGTCCTGGAGATTTACCAGACTGTAGTGAGGAAATAGCCATGGCTATATCCTCCTGTGAAAAGGTTTCTCCAGACTTAGATGTCTGTCTTGAGAAAACGCAGGTAAATTCATCCAATCTAGGAATTCGACGTTGAAGCATAATCATGATTAAATGCAGAGGTATAAAGTTACAAAAATTTAGTGAGAGAGAATTTTTTGGTATCAATAAGATTAAACTACAATTTAAAAAAACATTTTTAGTTCATTAGATTTGGTTATTTCTACTTACGCATGGCAGGGGGGAAAAACGTATATATAAGGCCCATCTTCAAAAGACTAAAAGAAATGGGGATATTATCACTTCCAAATTTTAGATTTTATTTCTGGGCGATTAACATAATTAATTTACTTTTATTATTACATTTGGATAAGTCAGTGAAACGCCCCTCTGGGGTAGAAGTGGAACTGAAATTTTCAAAAAAGAAACTTCCATGTTGGCAATTTTAGGATTTTTTTTTACCATTTTCCTTTATTAAACTGATGCATAATCCGTTAATGAGAAATAGGTTAAGAATATGGGCTCAAAATTCTTTGGGTTTAATAGTTTTTCTCTGGCTAGTCCCATCATCTTTTTCAGCCTTGTCTGCCGGATGTAGGTTTAAAGGAATAGTATAGATTAGGTATCTTGCAGATGTCCTCGATGGAGAGAAGTCTGGTGCCTGTGATGTTGCAGGCCGAGTTAACAACCCTCTACAGTTTTTAATCATCTTGAGTGTTGGGACCTCTGTACCAGACAGTGATACAACCAGTCAGAATGTTCTCCACAGTCCACCTGTAGAAGTTTGAGAATCTTCAATGACGTACTGAATCTCCTCAAACACCTCACTAAGTTTAGCCGCTGGCAAAACTTCTTGGTGATTGCATCAACATGAAGGGTCCAGGACAGATCCTTTAGAGATGCTGACACTCAGGAATTTGAAGTTCTCAATCCCCTCCACTACTGAGCCTTCGATTCATGTTCTCCTGACTTCCCCCTGAAATCCACAATTACCTCCTTGGTTTTGCTAACGTTGAATGCAAGGTTGTCGGTGTGACACCACTCAGTGAGCTGATCTATCTCCCTCCTGGACACTTCCTCATTGCTATTTGTGATTCTGCCAATGCCTGCCCTTCGATACAAGTTGCCCATTCCAACCAATCTAGTCGTTTTCCTTCATTCAGCCTGTGTCCTTCCAAACCAAAAACTTACCTAAATGTCTTTTCAAAGTTACAATTGTCCCATTTCTACTAGTTCCTCTGGCAGCTCGTTCCACACTCCATGTGTGAACAAGGTCCCTTCTAAATCTTGCCCTTCTCACCTTAAATCCATGCCTTTCGATTTAGATTCAGCCAAATAACTATTTATCTCATCTACGCCCCTCATGATTTTATAAAAATCTGTCTCACTGTTTGGTGATGGGATTTTGCATTACCCACATGGGTCAAAGTGCTCGGCGGTTAATAAAAGATGGGTGTGAGCAAAGAATGATCTGACCATATCCCATGGCGGTTCTCCTGGGGATCATCTTAGCTTATCCACTGGGGGGGGGGGGGGGGGGGGGGGGGGGGGGGAAATCAGGTATCTATTTGAATTCCCTTATGTTTCACTAGAACAAGTGATCTGTTCCTGTGATGGATTCTGACACACTTATCCTTTTATCTTCTCCGATAGAGAGTGCAACAATTCATCCAGTGCCTTCTGATCGCATTGAAAGCAGGGAGCAGCAATGGTATACAAAAGAATCTGCCTACACAGCAATGCATCGCACCACTGCAGTAACATGAATTGCCCACATCTGGGACGCGCTAAACCTCTGTTCAATGCAAGGCTATCACGTAGAAGTGGACCATTGGAATACATACTTTAAAAAAAAATTGGAACTGTATCTGGTTCATCTCTGGAAAGCATGCTATTAACATCCCCAATGCCATTACTGGTGGGCAGAGACATTGTTATTCAGTGTAAGATGATATGCAATTTGTTATGAAAAGTATATTACTGTAACAATTTCTATTTCTACCTCTCAGTCAGATCAGATGCACTGTCTAATAAGGAAGTCCCTGGTGGATTTAAGCTCACTTTCTACAATAAATCCTTTCTCTCTGATATTCCAAAAGAAATTTGCCCTATTACAAGTCAGTACTGAGTTATTTTTATGACATTTACAGTACTTCAAGGTTGATGTAGGCAAAGATGAGTGCACAACTTCAGTTCTGAGCCAAACTTAAGATTGCTGATTACACAAGAAAGCCCTGGAAGCGAGAGAAGTTGACAGAATAATTTCATTGGCGTTGTTACCACAACGCTGTTACAGCAACAGCGATTTGGCTTCCAAACTGGAACTGTCTTTAAGGAGTTTCTAAGTTCTCCTTGTATCTCCTTGTATCTCCTTGTTTCTCCTGGGTGCTCCGGTTTCCTCCCACCATTCAAATTGGGTGTAATTGGGTGGCATAGGCTCATGGGCTGGAAGGTCCTGTTACTGTGCTGTGTGTCTACAAGAAACATATGGAGGATAAGAAGTATAACTGGGAACCACAAGTGTGATTTTGTCCCCAATTTGTTCCTGAAGTAGAGAATCCTTGGTCATGGGGTTGGGGATGAGAAAAGCATCAGCTGTGAGACCAGGTGGATGGGTAAAAGGGCAGAAGTCATGTGCCAAAAACTTTGTGAAAGCATCCCAAAAAGTTTTAGCTCTTACTACATTGATAGCCAGACGAGCAAACTTACTGAAATGGAAAGATGATTCATCCCCTACTCATACACAAATGATTACATGACGTGTCCTTTTTAAGTTTAGAGAAAATTAGATAGAATACTAAAGATAGAAAGTTTCCATTTATAAAGTTGTGGGGCCCATTCTTAGAATTTTATTGAAATTGGAAGAATTCAGAATTATTGTGTGCTCCGGAGATTCACTGTCTGATGTCTGGGGGATACCATCGGATTCACATTTTCATTTTTATTTATTATGAAAAGGTAACCTTGATTAGAAGGTGGGGGGGGGGCGATTAGATGTAGTTTCTTAGGGGTTTATTTTCCCATTCCTTTTCACTTTTAAAATTTTTTTAGCTGAACTCAACAAATGGGTTTAATATTGTTATACAGATCAAATTATTGTTTCTCATGTTTATTAAGGAATTCTCAACTTAGTTTTATTTTTTTTGTGTGCAAATGATTTATGTGCTTTCTTTTCTAAAACTCTATTTATGTTTCTACATTAAACTCAGTAACAATATTTTAAACAGAAAGGAAGCATTCCCACCCATAACTGGAACCCCTCATCAGGGAAGGCTGGCCTTGCTTTCTGAAGAGCTTGGAAAGAAAAGCTCATTCACAGGGTCAAAGTAGCACACTATCAAATGGAACTCGCAAATATTTCTAACTTTCGTCATGGGGGCACCAATCCTTCAGAGTGAAAAATCCTGCAAAAGGTCATGGACACAGCCCAGTACCATCGAGAATATGGATCGTTGCCATGGGAGAACAACAGCACTCATCAAGGGTTCACACCACCCAGCACACGCTCTGCTCTCACTGCTGCCATCAGGAAACAGATAGAGGTGCCACAGGTTCAGAAACAGCCGCTGCCCCTCTACCATCAGACTTCTCAACGACAAACTCAATCAGGGACTCATTTAAGGAGTTGTATTTTGCTCAATGTTTATGACTGAATATTTATGCATCTGCATTTGCATAGTTTACATTTCTTTCTTCAAGTGCAATTCATGGTTACTGGTAATTAGAAAGTTTGCCTGGCCCACAGATAAAGGACCTCAGGGTTGCATGAGATGTCTTGTACATACTGTGACAATAAATATGAACTTTGAACTTTGAGGAGAGGGAGGAGTATCATAGAACATAGAAGAGTACAGCACGGGACACTCCCTTTAGTCCACAATGTCTATACTGAATGTTATGCTTGTTCTTTCGTGAAGAATGACTTTATGTCAGTTTAACACTTAACCAACTTTATTTCCCTCAAGCAGCTTCAACTGACTTCCAGCCAACAATCCCCGTCATATGTCGCTTACGGTTTCGGTCCAACCACGTGTTTTGCATGCTGGGAATTGTAGTTCTTATTTACACATATAAAACATCTGTCCCCTTTAAAACAAAAACACAAACACAATACTATGTCTGCATAACAAAAATATCTACATTCCAAGGTCAGTCTCTTTTCACAAGTTGCATTTGATGACTTCTGGCTTCACGAAGTCATTCAAGTTCACAAATAATAACACACCCAACATGATGCCAAAGTTAATCCAGAACTCTGCTGCTTGTATATAATCTGCATCCCTCTATTCCCTGCACATTCAAGTGTCATCTAGAAGCATCTACTATTGTAACTTCTTCCACCTTGAGTCCTGGCAACTTGTTCCAGGCACCCACCACTCTCCATGTAAAAATTTTCCCCCCACATCTCCATTAAACTTCCCCTCTCTCCCCATGAAAGAAGGTCCTCTAGTGTGCAACACAGAAGTAGAGCTGTTCAGCCCATCACATCTGGTCTTGCTCTCCACTCTCTAGTTCCATCCACCATGGACGTGGCAAGTTTTACTCCACCATACAATGGGCGATACGGTTAGTACAAGCCTGGATTTGAATCTGGCACTGTAAGGAGTTTGCATGCTCTCCCCAAGTCTAGGTGGATTTATGGCTGCTCCAGTTACATCCCACATTCCAAAGACTTATGGGGTTAGTTAGTTAATTGGTCACATGCTTGTATTTTAGCAGGCCCTGGCTCTTGGCTCAGAAGGGCCTGTAACCATGCTGTATCTCTAAATTAAATTAAAAATTAAATTATACATTTTTCCAATTCCTCAAGAAGGACAGAATTAAATTAACCTCCTCTATAATCAGCAGGCGACACGTTCTCCATTCCACTGCATAAGAAAACTCTTTCCTCATCTCGTTCTTAATTCTCCTCTGCTTATTTTATATCTATAGGACACTGGTTCAAAGGGAACTGTGCAAACCCCTCATCATTTCATATACTTCTCCCCTCAGCCTCTTCTCCAAAAAAAAACAGCCTCAGCCTTTTAACTGCAGTCCTTCAACCTACAAACCAAGCTCAAGTCTTTTCTGGATCATCTTTAATGCCTTCACATACTTCCTATATTGAGCAAAATGCTTCTATTGAGAAGGGGTCAGTTTTATAAAGGTTCAGCATGAGTTCAGTGTTTTTATACCCTTGGCCAGCCATTTTCATGATTTTTTTGGCTACGGCCCCCTTAGGACTCTCCTCAAAGTTTTGTGGGTCCCCTTCCATGTGGAGCTGTCAGACGCAGTTGGATTCTTCTGTACTTCTCTCCTTCCAACCAGATTTTAAAAAATTATGATTTCAGTCAGTGATCCCCTTAAATGTGGAAGGTTGAGGGGTGATGGGGTAGGGGGCTATATTGCCACCCCCCACCATTGAGAATGGCTGCTCTGGGCCACTTAATCAATAATGGATTAGTAGCCTCCATCTCCTTCCTGATAGCAGGAGTGAGAACAGAGCCTGTCCTGGTTGGTGTGGATCCTCGATAATTGCTGTTGCTCTCCCATGGGCTGTTACTTCCGATGATTTGTGCACTTGAGTCTTTCATAGAGTCATAGAACTTCAAACAGAGTAGAATAGAGTCTGCTTTGAACAGAGATGGCAGCACAGTTGGTGTAGCAGTTAGTGCAAGGCCTTTACAATGCCAGCAATTGGGATCAGACCTGGGCTCGCTTCCCATGCTGTCTGTAAGGTGTTTGTTAGTTCTTCCCGTGCCTGTGTGGATTTTCTCCAGGGGCTCTGGTTCCCTCCCACCCTTCAAAACTTACCAGGGATTTAGATGAATGGGGTGTGTATTGTCTGTGTTACTTGGGAAGCTTCTTAAATAATTTAGAGATACAAGATTCAAATAACAAAAGAGAGTTTACTTATCAATGTCTTCCATCATCTCAGGAAACTGCTCACACTCTCATATACGTACACCCTACAGTAGTACACTACAGTGAGAAGTGTGTATTCTTACACAGTTACATAATAGTTGACACGATCCTATAAAAGGGTGTAAATTGAGTGGCATGGACTCATTGAGCCAAATTGACCTGTAACAGTTTGTATTTCTAAATTTTTAATAATTACAATTAAATTTAATTTTTTTAATTTTTAAGAGAAATGGGGAGGAATTTCTTCAGCCAAAGGGTGCTAAATCTGTGGAATTTATTGCCATAGGTGGTTGTGGAGCCCAAGTCATTGGGTGTATTCAAGGCAGAGATTGAAAGATTCTTGATTAGCCAGGGTATCAAAGATTATGGGGAGAAGGCCGGGCAGTGGGGCTGAGTGGGAAAACGGATCAGCTCATGATTGAATGGTAGGGCTGACTCGATGAACTAGGTCTTATTGTCTTAACTAAACAGAATGGAAACACGCCCAAACCATCCATGTTCCCTACCTCAGTCTGTCTCATTTGCCTGTATTTGGCTCATACTCCTGTGTATCTTCCCCATCCATGAACCTGTCCAAATGCCCTTTAAATGTTGCACTTGTCCTGATCTCCTTTCAGAATATAATCTTTCATTCCATATTGCTTTTGCTCGTCCATGCTATCCAGGTAAGTTAACTCATGTGACAGTAGTGAGTGGAATATTTAAATTTAGACATCCAGTATGGTAACAGGCTGAATAAATACCCCAATTAACCTACAACTTCCGTATGTTTTGAAGGGTGGAGAAAAACTGGAGCACCCGGAAGAAACCCATGCAGGTCACAGGGAGATCGTGCAAACTCCTTATAGACAATGCCAGATTTGAACCTAGTTCGCTGGCACTGTACTAGTGTTGAGCAAACTGTGCAGTCCCTATGGAAAAATAATAGAGAAATATTCAACTAAATCAACTGTGTCAGGGCTATTACAATAAGATAAATGGTGTAAGAGAAAAGTTCACAAACAGTGCAGGGTAGAGAGAACGTACAGTTAAAAATAGTGTGGGGGCAAGCTTTCTTAAATCCATCCAGACCAGATCCACTGTATTACCTCCATCAACTCCATTACATCATCCATAAACCTCAATCAGATCGGCAAAACACGATTTACCCTTAACAAGTCGTTTTACACAGGAGGAATCCTGGTTTAAGTTTCTCGGATCTGCGGTCTTTCCACATCCTGTTTTATAAAGATTCAGCATGTTCCCTGTATTTATACTCTAGGTCACTTAATCAATAGTGCCTTTTAAATTTCTAAGATATGGTTTAATTTGCACTGGTTAATACATTATTTACTATCTTCTTCAGCATGATGCTGAAACAAGCCATGAAAGACCTCAACAATGAAGACGGTGTTTACATCCGGTACCGCACGGATGGCAGTCTCTTCAATCTGAGGCACCTGCAAGCTCACACCAAGACACAAGAGCAACTTGTCCGTGAACTACTCTTTGCAGATGATGCCGCTTTAGTTGCCCATTCAGAGCCAGCTCTCCAGTGCATGGCATCCTGTTTTATGGAAACTGCCAAAATGTTTGGCCTGGAAGTCAGCCTGAAGAAAACTGAGGTCCTCCATCAGCCAGGTCCCCACCATGACCACCAGCCCCCCCACATCTCCATCGGGCACACAGAACTCAAAACAGTCAACCAGTTTACCTACCTCGGCTGCACCATTTCATCTGATGCAAGGATCGACAAAGAGATAGACAACAGACTCGCCAAGGCAAATAGCGCCTTTGGAAGACTACACAAAAGAGTCTGGAAAAACAACCATCTGAAGAAACACACAAAGATCAGAGTGTACAGAGCCGTTGTCACACCCACGCTCCTGTTCGGCTCCGAATCATGGGTCCTCTACTGGCATCACCTACGGCTCCTAGAACGCTTCCATCAGCGCTGTCTCCGCTCCATCCTCAACATTCATTGGAGTGACTTCATCACCAACATCGAAGTACTCAAGCTGGCAGAGTCCGCAAGCATCGAATCCATGCTGCTGAAGACCCAACTGCGCTGGGTGGGTCACGTCTCCAGAATGGAGGACCATCGCCTTCCCAAGATCGTGTTCTATGGCAAGCTCTCCACTGGCCACCGAGACAGAGGTGCACCAAAGAAGAGGTACAAGGACTGCTTAAAGAAATCTCTTGGTGCCTGCCACATTGACCACCGCCAGTGGGCTGATCTCGCCTCAAACCGTGCATCTTGGCGCCTCACAGTTCGGTGGGCAGCAACCTCCTTTGAAGAAGACCGCAGAGCCCACCTCACTGACAAAAGACAAAGGAGGAAAAACCCAACACCCAACCCACCAATTTTCCCTTGCAACCGCTGCAACCGTGCCTGCCTGTCCCGCATTGGACTTGTCAGTCACCAACGAGCCTGCAGCATATGTGGACATACCCCTCCATAAATCTTCATCCGCGAAGCCAAGCCAAAGAAGAATACATTATTATGTCTCTAGTAATGGCTCTTATTTTATAATAAGACCATGTTTCGTGACATCTTGGCAAATCATGTTGTCTCTGTATTTTAGTGTCACCTCCAGTTCTACCCAACGTTTGTGATCCCTACCCTAGCCCAGGAAAGATGGCCACATACAACTGGTGTGGTGCGATAAGGTGGGATTAATCAGACTGCCCCATTCAGCTCTCCCTTGAGGTATTGATGTAATATTATCTGCCTGAGATATCTAGCTTTCAAATAAATGTAGCATGGTGTCAGGTGGTATGACAATTTCAAACTATATCCAATATTACACTCTCCTTTGGCTTCCAATGACACTCCACACAATCTCCACCTGTCTTGGTCCAACGCTACTACAGCGGCATCACCCCGGGTTCGAATCCGGAGCAGTCTGTAAGGAGTTTGTATGCCTGCGTGGGTTTCTTCCGAGTGCTCTGGTCTCCTTCCACCTTTCAAAACATACCAGGATTGGCAGTCAATTGGTTGTAAATGAGCATGGGCTCATGGGCCAAAAGGGCCTTAATGTGCATCTAAGTTAGCACCGCTACAGTCAAGAAAGCACTCCAAAGACTACTTTCCCAAAAGCCCGAGGAAACTGTTTATCTTGCTGTGGAAAGTATCCTGTCTGGGTGCCATCACAGTGCAGGATGGGAACTTCTCTGCCCAAGGCCGCAAGACACTGCAGGGTGTTGTGAATGCAGCTCAGGCCAATATGCAAAGCAGCCTCCCCTCCAGTGATTCCATCCATACCTTCTGCTGATCAAAAAAGCTTTTAATATATTAAATGACCCATCCCGTCCTGGCTGCACTCTCTTCTCCCGCTTCCATAGGGAAGAAGGTGCATCAGCTTGAAAACATGAACCGTCAAAATTAAGGATGGTTTTCAGGCTCTTCAATGGGCCTCTCACATGCAAAAGACAATGCCCCCCCGCACCATTTTTAACTGTACTTTCTCTATACCCTGCAGTGTTTTTGAACTTTTCTTCACACTGTGCTTATTTGTCTTGTTGTAACAGGCCTCCTGATACAGTTGATTATTTAGTTCATTATTTTTCTGTTATTTTCCATAGGGTCAGCACAGTTAGCGCAACACTATTAAAGCACCAGCGAACCCAAGTTCAAATCTGGCAATGTCTATAAGGAGTTTGCACGATCTCCCTGTGACCTGCATATGGGTTTCCTCCAGGTGCTCCAGTTTCCCTCCACCCTTCAAAACATATGGAGGTTAATTGGGGTATTTTCTCATCATGGTCTTGTGGGCCGGAAGGGCTGTTACCATTACTGGATGTCTAAATTTAAATATTCCACTCACTACCCATCGCACGAGTTGACTTACCTGGGTAGCACTAACAACAAAACTTTTTAAAGTATCTCAGTATATGTGACAATAATACAATATTTTTTCCACTTACAATTACTCCCAAGATTTCACTGCCGGTCTGTTTGCATTACATTTGTGTTTTTCTGAAAGAATACACTCTGTATTTTTAGAAAGGTTTTGAAAACTAACTGTGACACTGCAATTTAGATGTTAGCCATCGCTTACTGATGCTAATCTATTGACAATCTCAAGAGAAATGTCTCAATGAACTGGGTTAAAGACCAAATCAAAGAGTCATTTACACTTTCTTTTAAATCCCTTGGTTTCTTTCAGATGTGACATTGATCCTCGATCTCCTACACATGCAAAGCGTTCCATGGTATAGTTTAAAGACCATTTCTCTGTTTGTCCAATACTTATCCATCTACCAGCATCTCAGAGGAAACCTAGCCAATTAGAGCCACATTCCGTGACTCAAGCCCAAAAGGTCTCTTCTACGTTGTTATGTTCAGAATTACATTGGGGTGTTCAGATTCAGATCTGATCAGGTCAGCTCAGACCACGCCGTGAAGTATTGGCTCAGTACTTTACTGAAGAGGAATCGCAGGGAGTTTGCAGGATAAAAATGCGCACTAAATGCTGGAGGAACTCGGCCAATCTCGCAGCATTCAACAGAGGTAAAGATATACAATATTACCGATGTTTCGGGCCTGAGCCTTTCCTCAAGGTATAAGCCAAAATCAGGAAGACATCTGATTGGAGAGAGAAAGGGGAAGGAGTCCAGACCAACAGCCAAAAGGTGTGAATTGATATGATCAGAGGAAAGTTGTGGATTGATTTTGACTCTGTGAAAGGAGACAGAGGGAAAAGGGAAGAGAGTTGTATTTTTGCTTCTGGTAAAATAGGAAGTATGGCAGCTAATTTGCTCACAGCAAATTCCCACATACTAGCTTGAATTAGTTTATTGTCACACATGCAGAGGCATAGTTTTATGCAGACAGACAATAAAACAAAGAGAGAGGAAAGAAATCACTACCCTCCAGCACCTTTTTCAATTTAAACATTCATAGAAAACCACATAGCAAAGGAACAGGTAAAAAGATTAATGATGACAATGTAATAATCATCACATTAACTACTTTAGGCCTTCAGTGAACAGGAATTCGCTATGTGTAGTTTAGATGGCTGGCCCCTCCTTCGAGTCTGCCCACACCTACCCCAATATAAACCCTGGTTTTCCACCTCATCTCAGATTCACTTGAGGACTACTGTATCTACTAGCCATTGATTGTAAGCCATTAAAAGCCTGTTTGTGCCCCTCTCAAGTCTCTGAGTGCAATCATCCATATTACAAGGCCGTTGTCGAAGATAGAAATTAGGCCCAGGCCTGCTCAGAATTGGTACTGTGGGTTGTGGTGATATGTATACATTGCTGTGTTTGAGTGGCTGGGCTGCCCACTGATGACTCACTCCCTAGTAACTCCTCCCCTTGTCACCTGGCCATTAATTCGAGCACATGGAGTCGGGCCAGCTCCAATCTAAAGTGTATTAATGCCTATGTTTCTCACTCTCAGTCTTTGGAGTCATTGATAGAGCGTATCAATATCACCACATCCCACTGAGAGGGGTTCCTTAACATCTTGTCTGAAGGATGGCACCCTACAACAGTGCAGTGCTCCCTTAGCACCTGTCCAGATTAAACTGGAGAACAGGAAATAGAAGACCCTCGCAATGAGAAATTTGACATGGTCAGATACTCTGCTTTGGAAAGGATAAACCATATCCAGGGACCTCGCAGAAAGCTATCCTCCTGTTTCCACAGGATCTTAAACAGCTATCTATCAGACATTTGACCTGCCCCTCTCAAGCTTGACCATGTATTAAGCCCGTCCACCACACGACCTTGCTGCTTATGGACACCTCCTCCGAGTTACCCTGGTGATTCTATTGGAGGGTCAGTCACACTGCATTCAACCATTTAGGGCAATGGTTCTTAACCTTTTTCTTTCCACTCACATAGCACCTTAAGTGATCCCTTACAAACCACAGAGCACCCACAGCGTCCTGTGCCATAGGTGCTCTGTGGTTCGTAAGGAATTACTTAAGATGCTGTGCAAGTGGAAAGGAAAAGGTTGAGAACCATTGACTCAAGAGGTTAGTTTGGGAGAGCTCCATACTATTTCCTTGCTGGTCTCTCAGTTTAAATGAACCAATGGCCAGATTCAACATGATTCTGAGGCAAATAGAGAGACTTGGCAAACTGTCCCACAAATCTCACCAAAGTAATCAGTTTGTTTGTGCAATACGTCCTTCAGTCCAATGGCAATGGCTCTCCTCATTTGCATTTTCTATCCAAAAATGTCAAAAATTTCAGCTGCAATGTTTTGAATGCCTGTGAGCATTTGGAGGGATTAACAATTCCAATAATTCCACAGTGCAGTCGTGGAAGTGCTAACAAAGCAAAGTATCTCATAAAGGAATTCTTTGTGCATGGATTGCTTACTGGAGCCTGCGCCTTCTCCAACACCTCCCTGCACACAGTCATCTCAGCAGCCAATTCCAGAATCCGCTTCATCTCGTGACCTTGAACCCATTTCATTTATTCTCCGCCGCAATGAACTGCTGGCAACCAATGTTCAGTGATTACAGTTAACTGCTGCAGAATATGGATGATGCCAAATGTGCCTTCTGCCAGTCACCGACACAGAGTTACAACCTCCTTGCAAGATTAAATCCAAAACAAAAAATGAGGCAAAAATCTGGACATGGGACTGGCAGTACGCAAGGCTTCTTCAGGTTCAACGAGTTCTCTTGAAACAGAACCGTTCCATAAAAGATGCTCTAAAGCAATGCTGAGAGATGCTTACTAACCCCCATGCCCCAGTAGTGAAATTCAAGGCCAAAGACATAATTTACAATGGAACAGGGGCTCACACATTGAAACAGGCCTGATCCCAACCATTAGCATCTTCTTCGGTGCAATATACAAATGTGCTGGAGAAACTCAGCAGGTCACACGGCATCCATAGGATACACCTCCTGATCTCTGTTGTCAAGGGATGTTTTTGTCATCTGAGACTGTGCCCTCTGGTCCTAGACTCCCCCACCATAAGAATCATCCTCTCCACATCCACACCCTTCAGTATTCAATAGGTTACAATGAGCCAGATTCATCAAACCCTTTCATTCCAGGGATCATTCACGTGAATCCCCTCTGGACTCTGTATCCATCAAACCCTTTCATTCCAGGGAACTTCCTCTGGACTCTGTATCCTTCTCCCATAACTTTAGATTCCTCTTCTGTTCAGGAACTCTGGAAGGTAAAGGCCAAATCCCTCATAGAACAGAGAACCACAGCACAGAAGCAGGCCCTTTCGCAATTCCTGAACCATTATTCTGCCGAGTCCTAATGACCTGCACCCAGACCATTGGCCTCCATACTCATCCCATCCATGTACCTGTCCACAATTTTCTTAAATATCAAAGATTAAGCTGGCAGCTTGTTCCACACTCTCACCACTCTCCGCATAAAGAAGACCCCTTTAATGTTCCCTTTAAACATTTCATCTTTCACCCTCAACCCAAGCCCTCGAGCTCTTGTTTCACAGCCCCTTCGGCCCATAATGTCTGTGCTGTAAATGATGCCCAAATAAAACTTAAGCTCTGGTGCTTTCATATATCTCTCTATTCCTTGCATATTCATCTATCTGGAAGCCTCCTAAATGCTACACCAATCATTACTACCCCTGGCAGCCTGTTCCAGGCACCCATTACACACTATGTAAAAAAAAACCAAAAAACCTTGCCCTGTAGATCTCCTTCCTCACATGTGAAAGAAGTGCGTGAATCTCCAAGAAGTTGGAAACAGGCTGCTTTGGCTGAAATGACCTCTGACAATCATTTTGAAGTAGATGTTGGTGCCGGGTGAACAGAGCACAAGAACGGCATTTTAAAATCTGAGATCCGCATGGCTGCTTCGAAGACCAGGCTGTCAGGAATCCTCAATCTCCATTTAACTAATGGCATCTTGTCCTGAGAGACCTGAGGAATAACCAGCCTGGGGTTCACACAGAGATCATGGACAAAAGAATATGCCGCATTCCAACACCAGTGTTACTGTATGTGGCTGCATTCACTGAACTGGCATTTCACCGACCAGTAAAAAACAGCCCTTAGCGTGTCTAATTCTTGATCAAAGATGCCCAAGCTAATGTTGCAGGCATATTCGCAATGAGAAGCCATTTCAGTTCCCACACAGGGCTCAGAAGCCATTTCAGAATTAGGTTACCACCATCTTAAAAGCATGCAGATACATGCCAGCGGGATTAAAGATTTATTTTCATCCCACAAACTAAATCCTTTGCTTTATGGCTTCCTGCTTTATATATAATTCAGTTGATATTAGAAAGTGCTAAGTACTAGAAGATCAGTACTTCAAATGGACAATTCCTAAAACCAAATGATTTCACGTTTCTGTATCCTGAGGCAGACAGCGTGGAAACCACACTTTCAGCCCATCTTGCCCATGCTAGCCAAAATGTCCCACCCACATTTCCCGCATTTGGCCCATATCCTTCTAAACCCATCCTATCCACTTTAGGATCCAAATATTTCTTATGTTTTAATAATACCTGTCTCAACTACTTCCTCTGACATTCTGCTTCATACCACCCTCTGTGTCGAAAAGTTACCCTTCAGGTTCCTGTTAAATCTCTCTCCCCTTCACCTTAAACCCATGACCTATCTTTCTCGATTCCCTTTTTTTCAAACTGGTTTGAGTCGAATTGCGTTCAGGTCTCAATACAGGGTCCCGACCCAAAATGTGGACCATTTCTCTCCATGGACGCTGCCTGACCCACTGAATCCCTCCAGCTTCTCTTTGTTTACTCAGTGCATGAGGAAGATCTGGTTGTTCCACATACCCGCTGCTTCCTGCATAACATTGAGGGGTAGCACGCACGGACTGATGCACAGTAATTAGACACGCAGATCATGTGTCAGGCACACAGAGGAACTTGGGTTGGGATACCCAACCCAAGATACAGAGGAATTTATTCAGCTAGAGGGTGGTAAATCTTTGGACTTTGTTGCCACAAGCAGTGGGTGAATTTAAGGCAGAGATTGATAGGTCCTTCATGAGCCAGCACATCAAGGGTTATGAGAAGGAGACTGGGCAGTGGGGCTGAGTGGAGAAATAGATTAGCTCATGATTAAACAGCAGGGAAGTCTTGATGGGCTGAATGGCCTATTTCTGCTCCTATGTCTTATGGTCTTATCTATAATTAGATATAGTTTTCTCAACTGGATTTGGAAAAGCAAACATTTTTTCTAGAGTTTAAGTTTCCAGTGAAATAAATCTGCTGTAGAGTTTAGTTGGAATATTTCTTCCCTCACAGCTACTTTCAATGGAACAGGTTGTGCAGATGCACATTGCACAGTTTGGTTGTCTTGACATGGTAAGTGGAGACTTTGCAATCCTCGATGAAGGGTTTTTCATTTATTGAGAAACTTACTTGAGCACTAATCTCTGGTAAATCTGAGATTTACCAATAGATTCATCCCTCCCAAGATGCAGAGCCAAAGGTACTACTCTGATGGTACTTCCCAAGGCCACAACGTCTGCCACCTCAAAGGGTGGATTAGAAAAGCCACTCCCTATCTAACTGCACACCACCCTGATATCACCATTTCATCATATTGATGGAAAATCCTTCAACACAGGGATTTCCAAAAGGTGACCTCAAGAACAGTTCAGGTTGGACATTGTAGATAAATGGGATTGGTTGCAATAAGCTTTATTGTTTCTCTACTGTATTAAATGCTGGGCACACCTTTAGAAAGAACTTACAAGTGAAATTCTTTTCATTATCTGCTAAATTCTCTTCAGTCAATTAAAATGCTTATTGATGAGTTATGGGAGAAATAGTGGGACAGAGGGAGTACCAAGTCCAAGACAGTATGCACCGTCTACTGTGCGCACACACATATTTTGTACCACTTACCAGTGAAGAAGACAAAATATAAATGCCAATGGAGCCTATTGTTAATCAGGCAAACTGTCTTGGATTTATTCCAAATCGAACTTCTGAAATCCCACTGCAAATTAATTGCAGGAGCTATACCGAGGAATAATGTCATCTGCAAGACGGCTCTTAAAGAAAAAAAGTAACAACATTGAGGCAAGTTCAGGCCGGAGAGAGGAGACCATTCCAAAGTCAGCTGGGAGGAAAGAGGTCGGCAAAATTATGAAAATTTCACGTCAATGTTATGGATAAAGACAGTAGCGATTTGGGAATCCGAAGGACACAGAAGACAGATGTTCTTCATGGAGGAGAAGGAAGCCGAGTGAAACATCCATTTGCTCAAATTATTAATAAACATGAAGATCCTTGCCAAGTTACTCAGTTTCATTTGGAAAGCATCATCTGGCAAAGAAACTTGACTGGTGAAAGTCAACAGCTGTGGACTGTACAACATGGATTTTCCTTGGAAATCAACCTGACCCTGGATGGCTTGAAAGGAATTTTTTTTTCTCAAGAGTAACAATGGAAGAATAACAGAGCAGTGTTTGAATGAAGGTGGATTGGGATCCTGTCTGTATTCCCAAATGGCATGCTCCTATCCTCAGCTTCACTGACAGGACATAGAATGCCTGGGGCCAAGAGACCACCTTTGGAAAAAACAGGAGGTCAATCACATCAGGGCCAACTCCTCCTGATTAAAGCTGGTTGAAGTCAGTGGTTGCCTTACCAAGAATAGAGGCACTTAACAAGAGGGCAAACTAGAGGGAGAGAGATGGAGCCATGACAATACAGTAAGATAAAGCCTATTTTAAAGGCCCAAATGTGCTACTCATATGTGTAGCCAAGGCATGGTTTCTTTACTTTTTAAAATATTTTTATTGAATTTAACAAGAACCCTTTAAACAAAGTATATTAATAATAAATTATATCATATCTTTGTCACATATCAATTGAAAATTAGAAGCATAATAATTATTCAATTAACATTTCATTCAGAATATTAAATTCTATAATTATAATAATTAACCAATTAAATCATAACTTGTATTATGTGCAAAATCAATATTGAACACAAAAATTATACAAATTATACATGTAAAATTCACTTACACAAGATATTTATACTTCTCTGATATGATCATGTTGTATTGAGATATGATCCATCATCTGTAGTAAAACCCCCCCCTTAACCTACAAGTCTTAATATTAAAAAGGAAAAAAAAGTTTAATTACTACTAATCTAGTCCCTACCTCTAAACAATGTTATCTGTAGATACGTATCAAATAAGGTAGTTTTCTTCAGAATTACTTCACTTGTGTGTTTCCCATTAGAAAGGCCCAAAACATTGATCTTGTGTTGATGTTGGCTCACCCAGAGAATCAAGGATGACCCTGAAAGGCAGGTGATCCCAGCAGGGGAAAAGAGTCTTGACCTTGAAAGTGAAGTTACAAGATTAGAAGTTGGTCACTTAAATTGGAAGCGCATAAGAACTTCATCTCTCGTAGGTTGGTGAACCTCTGGAATTCTGCATCCTGGAGAATTGTGAAGACTACATCATCGGACTATTTGACGAGGAAGCAGATACATTTTTGGAAGATCAGAGGGCAATGAGGAACTGGCTCAGAAGAGGAATTAAACTCAGGACTGATCAGTTGTATGATTTTATAGAAAGGAATGACAGGCTCGCCAGACAAGTGACGTCCTCCATCCCATAATTTCCTGTGATTGGTCCGATAGCAGGGACGCTGAGTGTTGAGTGGGAGAGGGAAGCTCTCCATCAGATGCTGAAACAGACTAGGCCTTGGGCCATGCACTGATATCTTGCTAGTACTCACATACAAAGAGACAGGAAGAAAGAATGAGGCCACAAAGAGGTCACAGACTTCAAAAGAACCGGAGACCATCTTTCCAAGATTCCTTTATTGTCATAAAATTATAAACCAAAAATGAGATATTGCATGAAATTTCCTTCTGCCTGCCACAAGGCAGGCAGAGAGTCGCCATTCAAATTGCCGGGCGCCACTTGTAGTAAAAGAGAAGCAAACAGAAAGTCCCTTGAGAGACACTAAGTGTCCGTGGATTCACCTCCAGCACTCTTGCAGCCACACAGACCCCTGTTCGATCCATCAGAAACCTGAGCAGCAGGTTCAAACTTCCAACACCATTGTGATGCCTTCAGTGTCCAAGAGCCTTAGCCAGAGTCCCTTGATAACCCCTGACCCATCCATACATCCCCACTTAAAATAGCAACCCCGCCACATCCTGCCATCCTAATCCTGGTGAGAATATCTGCCAATGAGTGGGGAGAGATTTAGGTCTACAGCACAGTAACAGACCATCAGACCATACTGCCCAATTACACCACATTAACCTACACCCCCAGTAGGTTTTGAATGATGGGAGGAAACCAGAGCTCCTGGGAGCTCGGAGAGAACATATAAACTCCTTACAGACGGTACAGGGTACAATCACTGGCGCTGTAACAGCGTTGCGCTATTTACAATTGTGCTGCTTGTTACATTCCTACGGCATATTTTTAAAAAATTATTTTCGGTATGATTAGAAAACAGTGACTGAATAAAATCAATTCTGCTTTATTCATGGCCTTTTTATAACTGCTGTGAGGATTGATTCCATTCTGGTCTCTGCTGAAGCATTAAGTATACGTTCACCTGTGGAGCTGGTTGTTTTGTGATTGAGGTGTTGAGGAGCATCAGACACCCTGGGATTGTGGAAGATGCAACAGAAGTACCAAGTTTCCCATTTCCTCTTTAACATAAACCAGTCCTCAATGAGGGGTTAGCAGTGGAGAAGATCAAGAACTTCAAATTGCTGCGTGTCAACATCTCCAAGGATCTGTCCTGGTGCCTCCATGTCGATACAATCATGAAAAAAGGCACACCAGCGGTTAAACTTTGTGAGGAGTTTGAAGAGATTCAATATGTCACCGAAGATCTTCGAAAACTTCTACAGGTGTACTGTGGAGAGCATTCCGGCTGGTTGCATCACTGTCTAGGACGGAGGTGCCAAAGCTCCAGAGAATTGGTTAATTCAGCCTCCGACATCACCATATTTCACTCCATTGAAACATTTATATAAACTACCTTACAAATAAAAATAGTGCATGAAAAAGTCAAAATAAAGCAGTATCTTTGGTTCATTGATTATTCTGGAATCTGTTGGCAGAGGGGAAGAATCTGTCATGTCATTGAGGGCTCATCTTCAGGTTCCTGTATCATTCTCCCCCAATGGTAGCAGAGAGAAGAGGGCATGGCCTTGAAGGTGGGGGGGGTCCTTGAGGATAGAGACTGCTTTCTTGACCGCCTCTTGTAGATGTCCTCGATGGAGTGAAGCCTGGTACCTGTGATGTTGCAGGCCAAGTTATCAACCCTCAAGAGTTTTTTTCTTGTCCTGAGTGTTGTACATATCAGTGATGCCCTCCACGATACACCTGTAGAAATTTACAAGAGTTTTTGGTGACGTACTGAATCTCCTCACAAAGTATAGCCACTGGAGAACCTTCTTCATAACAGCATCTACATGGAGGCTCCAGGACAGATCCTCGGAGATGTTGACACCCTGGAATTTGAAGTTCTTGACCCTCTCCACTGCTGACCCCCTCAACGGGGACTAGCTCGTAATGCCCAATTATCTTTTGTATCTGACTTCCATTCCCAGCTCTCATGTTCCTTCATTACAATTGAACACTGGCAATCTCTGGAGACGAGCTGCAGCATTTTAAAAAAAACTTTTTTCCTCTTCCAACACCAAAGAGTAGAAGAATTGAATATAAATATTTAACTCCAAAAACATTTAGCAGTCTGATCTTGTTTGGTATCAGTCCAGGTACCATGGTTCCTTTCATTCTGCTAATCGAGGCTATATAAATACCAATTATTACAAAAATCTAAACTCTCAGCAATGTACCTCCCACCTCATCTCATTTGAATTTAGACATACAAGACGGTAACAGGCCAGGCCATTTCGGCCCACAAGCCCGTGCCACCCAATTAACCTACAATCCCCAGTACATTTAAAACAGTGGGAGGAAACCGGAATCCCCGGAGAAACACATGAAGATACAGGGAAAATATACAAGCAGCATGGGATTTGAACCCTGGTCCCGATTGTTGGCTCTGTAATAGCCTGGCGCTAACCATCACGCCAACCATGCCACCATTGCAGAATCTCACTCCATAAAAAAAGTCATTTTTGGTTCTTTCAACAATCTCCTTCATTCAATACACCCTTGTCCAAAGGGAA
Source organism: Narcine bancroftii (assembly GCF_036971445.1). Classification (NCBI taxonomy): domain Eukaryota; kingdom Metazoa; phylum Chordata; class Chondrichthyes; order Torpediniformes; family Narcinidae; genus Narcine; species Narcine bancroftii. The sequence goes on from NC_091480.1 coordinate 10,193,805, forward strand.
GAGTCTCTCTCCCCATCTGCTTTCTCTCCAGATCTTTTGTGTTTTAAATACTGTTCTAAGTTCCTCTCACAATCTACCCTGCTCCAACGAAAAACATATCAGCTGCCCTACTCCATCCACATAATTATCCCCATTCCCTGAAATTACATTGGCAAATTTCTTCTGCAGCCTTCTCACCTCTTGCTAAGTTCAAAACCCAGAACTGAACGCTGCAGCTAAGCCAGTGTTTTAGAAAGGCTCAGCAGGACTTCCTAGTTCTAAGTCTGGGCTTCAAACTAGCATTATGTCTCAATTTATAAAGACTAAAAACCCATCTGTGGAAGTTAAAACTGCAGTTTAATGAAATCTAGATTTAATTAAAAAAAATTAATGTAACCACAGCAATGGTGATTGTAAAATTGTTCAATCATCGTAAAACCTCATCTGGTTCATTGATGTCCTACTGGCAAGGATACCTGCCATCATAGCTTGGTTGCTCTCCATGTGTCTTCAGAATATTAAGTAAATGGTATGATTCCTCGTAACCGTTGAATGCAAATACTAACAGCTCTTAATTCCTGGCTACTGATTTACATCAAAAACCATTATGATAGAACAGAGTAAAGATTGCGGTCTCCATGTCGATGCAATCACCAAGAAATCTCACCAGTAGCTATATTCCATGAGGAGTTTGAGGAGATTTAGTATGTCACTGAAGATTCTTGAAAGTTTCTACAAGTCTACCATGGAGAGTACTCTTCCTGGTTCCATCACCGTCTGCCAGGGAGGTGACAATGCAGAGGATAGGAACAAGCTTCAGAGAATTGTGAACTCGGCCAGCACCAACATGGGCATCATTCTTTACTCCAATGAGGACATCTACAAGATGCAGCATCACAAGAGAGCAGCCTCTATCCTCATGGACCCCCAACACCCTCTTCACTCCACATGAAGGAAGTACAGGAGCCTGAAGTCAAACACCTAGTAGTACAAAAACACCTTTTTCCCCTCTGCCATCAGATTTATAAATTGACATAGCAGTACTTCCCATTCTTCTTTTTCACTAATTTATTTTAAAAATTCATTTATAACACGTTTGCACTGTAATGATGCCACAAAACAAATTTCAATAGACAATAGGTGCTGGATTAGGCCATTCAGCCCACTGAGCCAGCATCGCCATTCATTTACATCATGGCTGATCTTCCACTATCAGTACCCTGTCCTTGCCTTCTCCCCATAACCCTCAATTCCCCTGTCCACAAGAATCTTATCTAACTCCCTCCAGCAACCGGGGATCTCTGAGACTGAGTGTTTTTGGATTTTAACCACATTGTGTGTGGACCCCATGCCAGGGTCTCAACTGCCTTTAAAAAAAATGAAAATGAGGCATCAGTGGACGATGGAAATCTTAAAACCAGAAAACGACCACATTCAGAGTTGATGTTTCAAGTCGAAGACCCTTCATCGGAACCTTTATGCCATGGACGATATCTGTGCTGAAATAATAACTGTATTTCTCTTATCACAGACTCTGCCTGGTCTGCCGAATGCTTCTAACATGCTTGACTTGTTTAATGTTTGAAAGCTGTTGTCAGTTTAGCACCCCATCCAAAACACATTGGCACTAAAGTAAAAGATTAGTTATTATTTTATTCAGTGTCTTTTCCCGCTACATCCGAATGGCGCAGTTAGCGCAGGGGGTTAGTTCAATGCTATCACAGCATTAGTGACTAGCATTCAAATCCAACACTGTCTGTAAGGAGTTTGTACGTTCTCCGTGATGGGAGAACGTTGTTCCTTGGTGAAGGGCTCAAGCCCGAAACGCTGGTGATGCATCTTTACCTTTGCTACATAAAGACGCTGTTTGACCCTGCTGAGTTTCTCCAGCGTTGTGTTTTTACTTCAATCACGGTGTCTGTAGACTCTCGTGTGTTACTCCCTGTGACAGGGATGGTTTCTCTAGGTCCTCCCACCCTCCAAACATGTACGAGGTTTGCCAGTTTGCTCTGGTAAGGTGTTGTGCTGATGGCTGGCCCTGCCTCCCGGTTTCCCACCTAAACCCAGAACCCTTCTGAAGACTACCGCGAGACCCTACCCTTGCTAATAAAAGCATTTGTTCTCTCTCCAGTCGTGAGAGCTTATATTCACGCTCTACAGTTAACCTGTGTATTTGGGGCAGCATGGGCTCTTGGGCTGGAATTTCACGTGGTGAATCTCTAAATTTAAAAAAAAATTAAATTTGAATTAGATCCCCATGCAAAAGGCAGCTTATATTGAAGACTAATCGGGTGTAATTCGGCGGCACGGACTCGTGGGCCAAAAGGGCCTGATAGCGTGCTGTATGTCTAAATTAAAATATTTAATTTAATTCTCATCTCTGGACTAAGCACACCATGTCACAGTACGCAGAATGTAGAAGAGTTTTCTGAATGAGATTCCGAAGCACATATTGTTTAACAAAGAAAAGCCTAATAATGAAAAATTGATTTCAGATGTTTCAAAATCCAGATTCCCATTTCCCTACCCCCGACTAGCGTTAACACAACTCGACTGAGCAGACTTGAACTTCCTTCTGCTCCAAGGTAGCTCATGTTGGTTATGAATGAGCGACTGTGGGAATCTGAAGCAGGCGTCTACACAAGTCTCACAGTTTGAAACAGAATACCTCTAAAAATCTTTTCACCCACTAACATCTGGCCAGAAAGCTGAACTGTGCGCAAACAAGAAAAAAAACCCACAAATGAGCTCGTAGCATTCCTTATTTAAAGAAATACCCTCGGGAGCTTTAGGGAGGAATGTATGGAGGAAGATATTTGCCGAGTTTCACATTTAGGGGGTCATTCATTTATGGCAGAGATGAGGTGGGGGGGGGAGGTGGGGGGGAGGAAATGACACACAAAACGCTGGAGGAACTCAGCAGGTCAGACATCCACCATGGGAAGCAAATAGTTAGTCAACGTTTCAGCCCAAAACATTGACTGTCTATTGCCTCCCAGGGATGCTGCCCGATCCATGGAGTTTTCCTCCAGCATTTTGTGTCTTACTCCAATTTTCCAGCATTTGCAGTTTCTCTTGTTTACCTCCATGGCAAGGGATTTCTTTTTCAGAGAATATAGAACAGTCAGGTATAGGAACAGGCCAGTGAGGTGAATAGTCATTCCCCCCTCCCCCCAGGGTAGGGGAGTCTAAAATTAGAGGCCATAGATTTAAGGTGCGAGGGGAAAGATTTAACCATTTGGACTCTGACCATTTTTTATCTTTCAGAATATGTACAGGTTTTAATCCAGTGATGTTTGGACCTGGCCATTGCCGGACCACAGAAAATTCCGGAAAACAGAAAATAACCCCCTAAGGGAACCGCGTATGTAAACATATCAAAGAGAGAACAAAGCTTAAAACAGGAAATACTGTGGGGAGGCAAGGTTAGTGCAACACCTTTACAGCACCAACGATTGGGGTTCAAGTCCCATGCTGAGTATAAGGAGTTTGTATTAATGGCAGCAGATTCAAACATGCCAGACCACAGGAGTTGCTGGACAACAGAGCACTGGATAAGAGGGGTACAACCTGTATTCTGGATGGGTCCTTGGGTAAACTACAGTACAAACACCAGTGTGAACCAGCTAGTGGTTGGGTATAAAAGCGGGAACATGGAGTATATGAGCTTGCTCACAGTCCTGGAAAACCAGGGCATGAAATTTATGCACTTGTTGGCAGTCCCTGAAAACAGGAACAGGGAGTCTTAAGGGTTTAAAATCAACATGAGGGGCCATTTTTAATGGAGAGGGTGGTGGGCATGTGAAAGTGGGAGAGATAGGTACATTTGTTCTAAATGGTAGCAGCCTCAGATTTGGGAGGGACTGCAGAAGAAACCTTGGCACATTGCTGTGATGTATTTTATAGATCATGCATACTGGCTATGACCATTATTGGTGAAAGAGAATGAATTGTAGGTGGCAGGATGCACAGGGTGAAACTGGCCATGGTTCTTTATCGTGTGGAGCTTCAACTATGGAAGGAGCTTCACAAACTTCTTTTGATGAAGTTCGAACTAAGATGGTGTTAGTTGGTTCCACTTGACCTCTCAGTACTAAACTCTTGCAAAACTCAAACAGTAAGCTGGGTCAAATAGAAATCCTTCCCCTTCCAACAAAAACAGACCAAACTCATGTCTATAATTTCAACACTCAAAGCAAGCAGTCGAAAAGCACTTGGAGGCAACCATTGTTTTCACCAGTCACAATTCATTCTGCATATATGGATGGTGACAAGTGTATTAACTGCACGTCATTGATGATGGTAATGATAGAGGAAGCTGGTCTGAGCAGAACAGGGAACTCGGCTTTGGCAGAATATCTTTTACGGAGGTCTGCAACACTTTGCTGGATTCTATTCTTCCTCATGCTCAGTTCAAAACTTCCAGCACTACTGCAAGATGGTTGAACAGAGTAAAAAAAAGGAGAGGGTGAGTGAAGTGAAAAATCTATCTTGTAAACCTCACCCAACCAAAAGTATTCGAAGTGCCATCACTGAAGGACAGGGAAAACACAACATACTGTACACAATGGAATTAATTGCAAAGAGCAACAAAAACACTTGCAATGTCAATAAGATGGATACTTCTTTCACATCACAGTGCTACAGTTGCACTGTCAATTTAAACCTTCGTAAATCTTTTGGCTCCTTCTACCTCAGTAACAATGGTAGTTTTCCCTCTATAAAATATCACATCAAAGTCTTTCAACTTCTAACGGACTGGAACAGTAGGAACCCCTTTGGCTGATTGAAATCTAGGTCACATCTGAAACTGTGCAGGCTTTATAGGGCTTAAGCAAGAACTTGACACTTCAGCTAGACCACTTACTATTAATTGAAGAACAAAGGAATATATAATACTTCAAAAATATTATATACTTCCTGAAAACAATGAGGAAAAAAAGAACAAGTGTGCCCAAACAGGAAGGGGTAGCTAGCATTTTGTATTGCAATCAGATAATCTTGGCTTTGTGGAAATTACAAAAAGGAACCTTTCCCATCTCCCTCCCCCCCCCCCCCAATCTTTTATAAGGAGAATGAAGGCCATTGAAATGTAAATGTTATGAACTTTGTGCACCTGCGCTTAGTTCAACTTGGCTAGGGTCGCAGGAACGGGAGGAAGTTAATTACCCATCCAGCCTTCTCCACCTTTCAACTGGATGATGGATTAATTATGCACTGATTCTACCCTGATTCCAGATTCTTGACCAAAATCAATTGTTTTCAACTGACCCATCAACTTCCAAGGCTTTCTGTGGTGAAAGCTGCAGATCTTCCATTGGTTTCATCCATACCAACCACTCCCCAACTTGTCTCCTGAATGGTCCAAGCCCTACATCAGAGGTTATTCATTCAACCTGGTTCTGAAGCACCTCCACTAACACACAAAGTCTCCAACTGTAAAGTAATTGCAGTTACAACTTAATTGGAACAATTGTTTACTGGTTCCATAACTGAACTAATCATCCTAGGAAGTGTGAATGAAAGAGAACTGGCCACCATCGTGTTAACCTTACACAGGAGCTCTATCGCGAGCGTCCTGGCCGGCGGCATCAGAGTGGTACAGTTGCTGTAGAGTTTTGCTGTAGAGTATTGGATTAGAGTCAATCCACAGGATTGGCAGCGAGGATCACTGGAGTCTCCCTCCCCCCACCATTGGCATGATCTACCAGGATCATTGTTTGAAGAGGGCACGTCAAATCGTTGAGGATCCCAACCACTCACATGTAGCATTTTTAATTGGGAAAGAGATAGAAGGTATCAGAGAGTTGAGAAACAGCTTCTTCCCACAGACAGCGAGGCTGATGAATCCACTGGTGGTACAAATCCTCAAGACTCCACTATTTATGAAACAATACATTTTATATATGTACTGCATATGTTCTTTGGCTTGGCTTCGCGGATGAAGATTTATGGAGGGATATGTCCATGTCTGCTGCAGGCTCGTTGGTGACTGACAAGTCCGATGCGGGACAGGCAGGCACGGTTTCAGCGGTTGCAAGAGAAAATTGGTTGGTTGGGGTTGGGTGTTGGGATTTTCCTCCTTTATCTTTTGTCAGTGAGGTGGGCTCTGTGGTCTTCTTCAAAGGAGGTTGCTGCCCGCCGAACGGTGAGGCGCCAAGATGCACAGTTGGAGGCGAGATCAGCTCACTGGCAGGGGTCAATGTGGCAGGCACCAAGAGATTTCTTTAAGCAGTCCTTGTACCTCTTCTTTGGTGCACCTCTGTCTCTGTGGCCAGTGGAGAGCTCGCCATAGAACATGATCTTGGGAAGGCGATGGTCCTCCATTCTGGAGACGTGACCCACCCAGTGCAGTTGGGTCTTCAGCAGCATTGTTTCGATGCTTGCAGACTCTGCCAGCTTGAGTACTTCGATGTTGGTGATGAAGTCACTCCAATGAATGTTGAGGATGGAGCAGAGACAGCGCTGATGGTAGCGTTCTAGGAGCCGTAGGTGATGCCGGTAGAGGACCCATGATTTGGAGCCGATCAGGAGCGTGGGTATGACAATGGCTCTGTAAACGCTGATCTTTGTGTGTTTCTTCAGGTGGTTGTTTTTCCAGACTCTTTTGTGTAGTCTTCCAAAGGCGCTATTTGCCTTGGCGAGTCTGTTGTCTATCTTGTTGTCTATATGTGTGTTATGTCTAGTTGTGCACTGAGGACTGGAGAACACGGCTACATCAGGTTGTATGATATGATGATAACAAACAAACTTGAAATTGAGATCCATAGACATGGATCTTTTTAGATATCATGTCATGGATCCAGCTTCTAGAATTGGGGGGACTTGATTTTAAGGTGAGAGGGGAAATGATTATGAAGGATCTGAGAGGCATCTTTTTTCACTCAAAGGGTGGTGAGCTACCGGAAGAAGCAATATAGTTATAACGTTCAAAGGGCATTTCGATGGACATATACACAGGAAAGACTTAGAAGGACATACAGGCAAATGGGACAAGCCCAGTATGCTAATTTGGTCAGCATAGACTAGTTGGACTGAAGGGCTTGTTCCATGCATTGAGGGCTCAAATCCCTCCATGGAACCTGGGGAATGCAAATTTAATCAATTAAATAAGATGCAATTAAAAAGAAAACTGATATTTATAATGGGAACTACAAAACTACTGAATTGTCATAGGAACCCCAGGAAAGAAGTCAAATGACCTCCTCTGCCTTTTATCCGCTAACAGTGACTGAATCCAAACAAGAATGGCACTATAGAGCTCCACCCTTCAGCAGCTCAACGAGGCAGATCACTGACACTTTCTCAAGGGCAGCAATTGATGGATGACTGGCATTAAAGGAGCAAACCTTCTTACAGAGGTGAAGTTCCTTGTAACATTATGCATCATTCCATCGTGCATAGCGAGAGGCTGCCAGTAAAATCTGGCATTGAATTTATGGGTGCTCATCTTCCAGCTCCTGTACCTCCTTCCTGATGGCAGCAGTGAGAAGAAGCTGTGTGCTGAGGGTCCTTGATGATAAGAGCCTGCTTCATTTAGGGTGGGTTAAACAAGTCTGGCATTTCCATTTTATTCCCCACACTGCCTTACTTATTTTACGAAGTTCTAACTGGATCTGAATATTCAATTCCCAACCTCATAATTGATAGAATATTTGAGGATGCTGGCCAAATATAAACATGAATGTCGGTCATTAAAATTTCAGGGACACCCATAGCTATTTGTGATAAACAAAATTCCAGGAAAAATAAGTAAAACGCCAAAGTCTGCAGATACCGTAGTTGAAGTAGAAACACAATGCTGGAGAAACTCAGCAGGTCAAACAGCGTACTTTATAAAGATAAAGATACATACAAATGCTTCGGGTCTGAGCCCTTCAACAAGGAATAAGCAAAATGTAGGCAGGTGTCTGTAGAAAAGGATGTGGAGGACCTGCCTCTCACCTCTGAGTATGGAAGACCAAGGGTGGCCTAAGTGAACTGCTTAAGGTTACAAAAGACTGAAAACATTCATAGCAAGAAGCCATCTCCTCTGATATAGGCATTCAGAATAGGGAGGTGTAGCCTTCAAATTACATTTAGTATGGGGACACCAACATCCCTGAGTGTAAAGCCCTCAAATGGTATCATGGGCACAGCCCAGGACACCACAGGTAAAACCCTCCCCACCATCGAGAACATGTACAGGGAACGCTGCCGCTGGAGAACAGCAGCAATCATCAAGGATCCACATCACCCATCACACGCTCTGTTCTCTCTGCTACCATCAAGAAAGAGGTCTAGATGCCACAAGATTCGCACCACCAGGTTCAGGAACAGCTGCTATCCCTCCACTATCAGACTCGTCAACAACAAATTCAATCAGGGACTTATTTAAGGACTCTTACTTGTGCACTTTATTGATTTTTTTCTCTCTGTATTATACTTGTTTACATTTCTTTGTTTCCATGTATACATTGTGAACAATTAGTGTTAATTTTGCTTCGCCCACAGGAAAAAGAATTTCAGAGATGCATTTGATATTATGTATGTATTCTGACAATAAATCTAAAATTAGAATCTCAACTCCATCTCTCCAATACTGCTAAACATTAAAAGGGCAATTCTTCTCATATAAGGCTCAAGGTTATTTCAAAAAATGTCAGGCAGATGGAGTTAAGATGATTGAATATGTATGCAGGACAGGTGTTGGAAATGAAGAGGTACTTCCCAATGGCTCCATAAGAAGTCAATCAGATTTGGGTACTCACTCCATGTGGCAGCTTGTCATCTGTGCATTCAGCAGTCCATAAAGGACTTTATTCTGAAGGATCACTGCTCACAGGAATCCCCAAAATGTCTTTAAAGTGCGACAGACCAAACTATTTGATCTCAAACAGATGATGTCCATTTACGAGCATGGATTTGTTAGGTGATGGCAGTCAAATCTGACTCTTGCAATTAGTCCCATTGCTGCAAAGCATCAGATCTGCAGCTGCACCGCAAAAGCGACAGGGGGAACAGCATTCTCTTGTTCATCTGTTTGAGGTCATCTGTGAGCTTAGATGTAAAACACCAGGCTCCAAGATCAGGTTATACTTACTGCCTCATCTCCTTCCATTCCTGTCCTCCCCTTTTTCCCCAAAACCATAATTAGTCATGTCATGTTAAAAGCGAATGAAAAGAGCAGGGTTCGATGGGTTGGGGGGGGGGGGGATGAGTGAGGGTGAGGTGAACATTTAATCCTTTAATAAAGGCAGCATCTCCTGCTGTAATGGGATTCACCAATCACAGGCCCACACATTCTCAGTAGTAACTTACAAAGGCAAAACCTATTTGGGGAGAAATGTAGACACAAATGTGTCACAAGACAAGATGATAGGATCTAATTAGCAGCAGGATGACCAGAGGAGTTGGGGGGAGGGGGGGGGGGGGATGGAAGACATCTTTGAAGGGCAGTGGCTGAATTATTGCAGGTGATGTTCCCAATTCCTGGAAAGTAATCAGGTAATTTTACTCAAAGCCCTTCAAAAAGCACAGCATAAAATGCCTGCAGCAATTTAAAAAAATAGAAGCAATACTTTTACAATTTAAACAAGAAACAAGTTAGTAGGTGTCAACACCTGGTGCAAAGCCACAGGTCTGCAGTTAAAGTGCTCAGCTTGCAATGGTGCACAGGTATTTGGAGCTAGAAATAGAACATCTTGAAAAGGCAATACTTAAGCACACGTCAGTGCCTCTACTTCCTCAGGAGTTTACGGAGGTTTGGTATGACTCCAGAAACCTGGCAAATTTCTGCAAATGTGTCATGGAATGAGTGCTGAACAGCTGCAGCATGGGTCTGGTATGGGAACACCAATACCTGAGTGTAAAACCCACCAAAAGGTAGTGGACACAGCCCAGGACATCGCAGGTAAAATCCTCCCCACTATTGAGAACATCTGCAGGGAACGCTGCTGTTGGCAAACAACAGCAATCATCAATGATCCACACCACCCGGCACACACTCTGTCCTCGCTGCTACCATCAGCAGAGAGGTATCTGTGCCACAAGACTCGTACCACCAGGTTCAGGAACCGCTGCTCCCCCTCCACCATCAGACTCCACAACAACAGACTCCACCAGGGACTCATTTAAGGACACTTACATTTGCACTTTATTGATTTTAAAAAATTCTCTCTGAATTGCATAGTTTGTTTATAGTGGTTATTTGTTTACATTTCTTTATGTATTTACATGTGAAAGTTGTGCATAGTTTTTTTTCACACTACCAATAAGTGGTAATTCTGCCTGGCCCGCAGGAAAGAAGAATCTCAGGGTTGTATCTGGTGCCATGGATGTTCTCTGATAATAAATCCGAAAATCTTAAATCAAATGAGGGAATTATGTGCCAATAACAATTCCCACAGATATTCAAGCAATTTATCACTTGTTGGCAACTACAAATAATTTATACATTAGACAATAAGACATACAAACAAAATAAGGCCATTTGAAATTGAGTCTGCTCTGCCATTGAAATCCTTTCAACACCACTCTCCTGCCTTTTTCCTATAACCTTTGATACCCTCACTAATCAAGAAACTATCAAGCTGTTTTATCAACCTCTGTATTGCAGTTTGTTGCGCTACCAAATAAGTGGTCATTTTTCCTCACCTGCAGGAAAAAAGAATCTCAGGGTTATATGTGATGTCACACGTCCTCCGACAATAAAACTGAAATATGAATCTGAAATTCCACAGATTCTCCACCCTCTGGCTGAAGAAACTTCTTCTCAGCTCTGTCCTGAAGGGATGGGCTTTTATTCTGAGGCTGAGCAGTCAGGTCATGGAAACTCCCACCATTGCAAACATCTTTTCCATGTGAAATTAATCTTACCCTTCCAATATTTGATAAATTTCAATTAAATCACTGCCTTCGCCCTCATCCTTCTAACCCCCAGCGAGTGCAGGTCCTGAGCCTCTTGCCTCTCACGTTGAAAATTATCCTGTGATGCTTATGTCCATGAAATCAGTCTTTTTACATTATTCCATAAAACCAGGTAGGGTTGGAGCAGGTCTCAGTGTGAGAGGGAACAGTGGCACAATTACCAGAGACCCAGGTTCAATCCTGACATTAGCTGCTGTCTGCGTGCAGTTTGCTTGTTCTCCCTGTGGCTTAGTGGGTTTCCTCCAGTGGCTCCAATTTCCTCCCACATCTCAAGAATTCTCCATATGTATAGTGATGGAATTTGGGGAAGGGGAGCTGATAGGAGCGTAGGGAGAATAGGAAAAATAAAGTGTTTAACGTCGGAGGAGTGCAAATGCCCGGCAGGGTCTTGGTGGGCTGAAGTGCCTGTTTCTGAGCCATATCTTTCTATAACATTATGACTTCACAGAACATACCATTGCTAACTGTCCTTTTATTCAATGTTCAAAGCTATTGCTTAGCTTCAAACTTGGTAGGAAATCCTTTTTCCCATTGATTTAATGCATCAGGCCACTTATCCTTCTACAAATGATACACCAACACGCAATGGGACCAGCAAACACTTTCTGCACATAAAACATTCAGTGGTCTCATTGCATTTTTGCAATGGGTCTCACAGGATGCAATTTTCACTCTCACACAATAACCATTATTTGGAGAGGTGAACCACTGCATGCAAGGCTTTGAAACATAATGGAGATTCTGTCTCAAAGGATGTGGGATTGTGGTCCTTATTGATATCTGCCTCTTGCTCACTGTGGACAATTACTGCAACTACGGAGCAAAGCCTGATGAGCCAACACACGATCTTGACCCAAAAGAAGTAATGATGATGTCAATCCTATTCGCCATCCTGTCGAAGCTAATATTTTGGCCTGCGTTGGTCAGATTAACGATAGAAGCTTCATAATCTTAATATTAATAGTGGGCAGCGTGGCTGGCATAGCAGTTAGCGCCACGCTGTTACAGCGGTTGCAATCAGGGCTGGGGTTCGAATCCCACACTCTCTGTAAGGAGTTTCTATGCTCTCCTTGTGCCTACGTGGGTTTTCCCTGGGGGGGGGGCTCTAGTTTCCTCCCACCATTCAAAACATACCTGGGATTGTAGGTGAATCAGACACGGCACAGGCTTGTGGGCCAAAAGGCCCTTTTACTGCGGTGCATGTCGAAAAAAATATTTACATGTTGTTACTTATCACTTCCTTTGCTCCGTCACAAAGTTATCAAAAAGCACTTTTAGATATAACAATAAACTAACAATTTCCTATCATGTCATAGATCCAACCTTATTGAACAACTCGAGAGCATTCAGGTAAAGGGACGAGAAACAACTTGCTATACAAAACTTGTATCAGTTTTACCACTCAGCTGGAAACCAGTGTTAATGTCAACTCATCCACTATATGTACTGTGTGTACTAGTCGAACTTGGTGGATAATTTTTTTAATTCAGGGGGATGATTATTACACGCATACTTATTTTGACTGTGGTACATGCCCGACTCGGTCAAGGCAATGGGAGCTCAGGCGGCCAGGACTGGGTGGCAAATTAGTGTTCGGGGAGTCGACAGCTCGGATGAGTGGGAGGCTGTGACCAAGATGAGCGTCTGGGTTCGGGGCATCAGATCTCCAGTGGGTGGGTGACTTGGGCCTAGGTGAGATTCCGTAGTCGAGGTGTAGGGATCTCCGGTGGGCGGGCGGCTCTTGCATGATATTGACTATTACACCATATACGTCATTCAATCAGCACAAAGCCACTCGAGGTACTAGAGCACAAATAAGCTAACATTCCAATGCATTGCAGTGGGAGTGCTGCCCTGGCAGAAACACTGCCTTTCCAAAGAGATATTGAGCCATCCACCTTCTCAACTAAATATGCAAAGAGACGTTGAGCCTTTGACCTAAAGTTGATGTGCAAGATCCTAACGCTCTGGTTCTGTGAAATAGTGAGATGGGGGATGCAATAGAGGCCAGAATTAAAGGAATGTTGGCAGACATTGGTTAGTCATCTGGCACAAATCCTAGGTATTCAGCTCATGGCAGAGAAAGCCAAGAGCATTAAGTATCAAAGAAAGACTGAGTTAGTCTGTGAGGCATAACACCATCGAGTTAATTTTAAAAACTGACTAGATTAATTAGTTCTCTAGATCATATTTCAATTGACAGCACCTCATAACGAATAACAGAGTTAGGACCATGGATTCTTAACCTCATACATTTCCAATGTTTATAGAGTCAAAAAGCCGCACCACATAGTAATATTTCCTTTAGTGGCACTGACCATCAACCTAACAATTACATTACTTGTAAAAACAGAAGAACTCAGCAGTCCATTGGAAGTAACAATATAACTGTACAACTGATGGGGTTTCAGTTTCATACCTTGACGAAGGCCTGAGGGCCTAAACATCAGTTATATATCTTTATACAGGTACACGATCCTTTATCCGGACATCTAAAAATCCAGAAAGCTCCAAAATCCGGCAAGTGGGGACTGGCGGTCAGGCGAGATGGCCGAGGGACTGCGGTCGGGTGTGTGGTCAGGCGGCCGAGGGATCGCGGTTAGGGGAGATGTCCGGGTGGCGAGGGACCGGTGGTCAGGGGAGACGGCAGGGTGACTGGAAAGGAGTGGGGGTGGATACGGCAGCACAATTCAGTGGGCTTTCCGAAATCCAGAAAAATCTGAAATTCGGAACACACTGTCCCCCAAGGGTTCCGGATAAAGGATCGTGTACCTGTATATCTTTACCTCCTATGGACGCTGAGTTCCTCCAGCATTTCTGTGAATTTACTACAATCACAGCATCTGTAGACTTTCATGTTTCACCTCAATTACTTGTCCATTAATTGCATTTATTTAATTCAACCCGCATTCTTATTATCTCTCCCACTCACCTATGCCTTGGGGAAATTTCCAGTGTCCAATTAACCTACCAACCCCGTGGGTTTTCAGAATGTGAAAGGAAACCCACACAGTCACAGGAACTCCACACAGACTGCACCAGAGGTCGAAGTTGACTCAAAGTCACTGGAGCTGTCACTACTAGTTATAGTAAGTCACTGTATTGCTGGTTGGAATAACTCTGTTGAGGTAAGTTGCTTGTTTTGTCAAGATGACACAGGTAGGAAGGGTAATTAGCTGAAATATTCATTTTGTTTTTCTCTCTGAAGAAGCTACCGGACCTGTAGACTGTTTCCAGCACTGAGATGAGATGAGAGTTCATCGTCATATGTGCAAGTTGAAGTGCCAGTTGATGAAGTAGACAAAGACGATGTGGTCAAACAATAATCATGGCTTCTATTAGGAGAAACTCATGGTACAATAATAAAAGACAATAGATGCATATACAGTTATATCCAAGGGGAGTGTCCTTAACAGAAGAGATAATGCACAGCCAATATTAGTACAGCAAGGCTCACCACACAAGTACAATGTTCAGATGGACCAAAATTCTTCCTCGCTGCAGCCACACAGGCATCCACGTACAACAACTACAATAGTATAAACCAAATTTCCCCAATATGCCAAGACCGGAAAAGAAATAATGAATATAGTAAAACCCCCACTATCCAGCGCCTATGGAGATTGGTATATCCCGGTTACGGAATTTTCCAGTTGCTTGAGATTGTGTGTTGCGCGATTGGCAAACCAACAGCGAGGCGCAAACTTTTAAACTTCTGTATTTTTTAACTATTTATTTTGTTGGTTGCTTGAATTCTGGAACTTTACTGTATAAAATGATAGATAAATAAATAAATGTATCTACAGTTGCCATTAAAGCAAAAAAGTGGCATTTCAATCACATAGATCGGTTGATAGTCCAGGGCTGGCTTATGGTTCGGGTATGGAGATTCAAGAGCTTGTTAGCTGTTGGGGGGGGGGCGGGGGGGAGAAATATTTTTGAACCTAAAAATGCTGAATTTCAAGTTTCCATACCTTCTGCCTGAGGGTCGCAGTGGGAAAAGGTTATGACCAAGTTGATGGGGACCTTTATGACACTGTCTGCTTTCTTGAGGCAGCGCCTCACAGAGATGTCTTCAATGGAACAGAAAGCCCCCTGGACTTGGCTGTTCCATTTGGCGAGAGAAGAGAATCAGTCATTAGACAAAAAGGCAATTAATTTCATAAAGACATGGGAGGCTTTTTATGGACCATTATCAAATTCTAAAGTTTTAGGGTTGTCACGCCCTTGGATGCTGTGCTGTTTCCAGATTGTTGTCACTTGATATCCATAGGTTGTTTTTTTTCCCCCAACTTTGTAGAGTGGTCATGGTCTTGGATTATGGGGCTTGCTTTTTATTTTTTCTCACAATTTATTTTCCTTACATAATTGTACTGTTTAATTTTGGCATTATTGTAACCTCAATAAAAATATCTTAGAAAATAAAGACAACCGATCTCCCACAACTTCCTCCTCATCAAGGAATTAAAAGCATTAAAGGGGGTGGACTTACATCATTAACCGGGGGCACATTCTAAAACATGGAGACATGACTTTAAAGTTAGCATTGGGCCTTTCAAAGGAAATCTGGACCTCCATCTGGGAGAGAAAAACCGCTGATGTGATTGAGGAATGAAAGAGTGAAGTCAACTAAAATTGTCAAAGCTGAGATTGATAGGTTTTAAATGGATCAGTGCTGAGGATTGTCGTGCCCAGAAAGGGAGGCGTGAGGTCAGAGAACACGAATGAGGAGGAATCTCAAAGGGCTGATAGGTTTGTTGCTGTTCCCCTCAAAGCACTAGGACAAGCTTTCAAGAACATTTTATCCATGTTCTGTTCCTGTTAACACAATAATTGAGCAAGTAAAACATGAGAGTCTGCAGACACTGAGGTTGAAGTAAAAACATGATGCAGGAGAAACTCAGCAGGTCAAACAGAGAACTTGATATGTAACCAATGTTTTGGGCTTCATCCCTTCAAGGTACAGCCAACGCTCCTTGATTGTTGGATATATGCTCCATTGCACTGAAATATTGAAAAAATACCTATACAATTCTTTTTAATTCCTACTACTGTGAGGGTCTGTTCCTCAGATGGCAGCGTCAAGGATCAGCAACAGCTACGAGGGGTTGCGGACTCTGAGGAAGAGGAGGAATGGTGCAGGACACCAGAAGACGGGGAGAATACCCCCCCCACCCCCCCGTCATTTGAGGAGCAGAGGAGATGACCCACAGATTGGTGACAACGGCGGCAGATCAGTGAGGGGTTCTGATGCTGAAGAGACGTGCAGGTGGCGGGCTGACTTAAGGTGAGGAACCCACGTAGGCTGTGGGCTGCAGGCGACTGCGGGCTTCTCTTTCTCTGACTGTAAGAGGCGCCCATGGCGAACCTGTCTGCCCTCTGGCAGATGAAAAGAAATTCCGTGTAATGTTGCACTGTCTTTATGACATGACAATAAATTGAATCTCGAATTTTAAGATTAAAATGAAAGCTTTGCATACAATTTTCAGATAAGAATTTTACAATGCTGAATCAGCTGACACTGGGGATTAATTCTCCTCTCTTCTCCAATGCAAAAAAACAGATTATAGCATCTTGCTTTCAACAACTCATTTGAGTGACAAACAAATTAATTTTCATTGATGTGACTTCACTGACCATTTATTGCCCATCTTTTACTGTCTCGTGAAACAAGAAACCTGCGGGATCATTTCTGATTAACAACCAATCACAACCATTGACTCAAATCAATTCAATGCCATACGAGGAAGAAAATCTTCAGGTGCCTTCAGAGGGGTTAGAGGGATTCAGCAGGTCAGGCTGTGTCCATGGAGAAAAGCA
Organism: Narcine bancroftii; assembly: GCF_036971445.1. Lineage (NCBI taxonomy): Eukaryota > Metazoa > Chordata > Chondrichthyes > Torpediniformes > Narcinidae > Narcine > Narcine bancroftii. Next base: position 10,210,512 of record NC_091480.1, read on the forward strand.
GGCAGTCAACATATTGGATCGGGACTGCCAGATTTCCTTCGAGAAGTTCATGGGTTTTTCATGCCCATAATGTTTGTCATTGGTGAAATATAGAATAAAATACTACAATAATATGCTACAAACAAATAGAATGGGGAAAAAATGATATTAAAAACTAAACAAAAGTATTATGAACTAGGAACATAAAGTGCTATCTTGGCAGGTTAAGGTAGAAGAGTCATCCAGAATGACAAATGCCATAGAAACAGATGCTGATGCTATAACATATAATCAAAAGGAAATAAATAATACTTTTAGACTATACTATATAAAGCAGAATTAGTAGGAGATGAAAACGAAAAGGAAGGCTTTTAAAAAAATGTTGAACTTCCTAAACTAGAAGAGAGAGAGAGAGAGAAAAAAATGATTTAGATGCACCTTCTACAAGGGAAGAAATAGAGCTAACAAGTCCCCAGGGGAAAGATGGGTTTCCTTCCAAGTTCTGCAGACAATTTAAAGATTTGTTGATGCCTCTTTTCATGGATGTGTTTGACTAGGCAGTGAAAATCCAAACCCTCCTGGAAACTTTTTCAACTGCAATAGTTAGAGTGCTACCAAAGAAAGGTAGAGACTAACTAAAAAAAAATCATACCAACCAATATCACTTCTGAATGCAGACTATAAAATTCTAGCAAAGGGCATGAGCCAACAGCCTCAAAATTAATACATCCAGACCAAGTAGGATTTGTTAAAGGAAGTCACTCTTCAAATAGTCTAGGGAGATTATTCAATGCAATACATACAGCAAAAATCAAGACTATTTCTCTAGATGCAAGAAAGGCATTTGATGGACTAGAATGGTCTTTCTTATATAAAACGTTGGAAAAATTTGGCATAGGCAGAAAATTTATAAATTGGATAAAAGCTAACATCAGCTTCAAGCTAAAATTATAACTAATAACCAAATGGTATCTATTTTTACTTTGAGTAGTCAGGGTGTCCCTTATCTCCAGCATTATTTATTCCAGCTACTGAACCTCTGATGGAGATTATAAGGAGAGATCTGGATATTAAGGGTTTCAAAGTTGGACAGGAAAAACATAAAATTATTTGCTCATGATGTGCTATTATACACGTCTGACCCGGCTGAATCAATGATGTGATTACAACAGTATTAGAAAACTATGGAAAAACTTCCTTCTGTCATTTAAGAGAAGGTTGGATGTGTACATGAAGGTGAGGGGGTTGGAGGGTTATTGGCAGTAAGCGGGAGGTTTGAGCTAGTGGAGTTGTCCTAGTGAACCGGTGCGGACTTGAAAGGCCGACATGGCCTGTTTCCGTTCCGTAAATGGTTATATGGTTAATACGAAGATAAAATAAATAGGGATAAATGTGAGATAATGCCATTGCAAAATTTTGATTATGAAAGACACCAAAAAGGTAATAGATTTAAATTTAAATGGAAGAAAGATGGAATTAAATACTTAGGTATAATAACCGATAATAATTTATGCAAGCTTAGTTATTCCTCTCTATCGAGAAAATAGAAAAAGATCTACAGAAATGGAAAGATCTGCCGATCACATTAATAGGAAGGGCAAATTGTATAAAAATGAAGGTAATGCCAAGACTACAGTATCTCTTTCAATCATTGCTATTGTACTAACTAAAAATTTCTTTAAGTTATTACACAGGCAGCACCACTGTCACATCAGCTCCGACATCATCACTATTTTATTCCAGAATGTGTGTAATTATTTATTATAAATTCTAAGTTATAAGACAATTCCTATGGAATAACAAAGATAATCCTATATTCATATGCATGATTAGAATATGGCAAGAAATAAATGAATGTATTGGGCGAAAAAAAAGCAGGTATATCACTGAGGACACCATTATGCAAAAGTGTACGAAACTGCCTATGAATCTGGGTAACAAAATATTAAATTCATGGTGTGACAAAGGAATAAGATATGTTTATGATTGCTATAGGGAAGAATCTCTCATGTCTTTTGAACAATTAAGAAATAAGTATGGAGTAGCTAATGGGACATCCTTTTACTTTCTCCAGTTAAGATCATTCTTAAGAGAAAGACAGGAACCAAACTTGGCCCCACCTGAAGTTAGTGAGATGAAACGAATGATTTTATCCATATAAATTTATATTTAAGATGTATTTTGCTCCCCAAAATGAAAGTGAAAAACCTGGTTTATAGAGATCAAGAGAGAGAGAGAGAGAGATGGAAGTTGGATTTAGGAGTTGCAATAATGGAAAGAGGCTGGTCTGATTGGTGTTTGGAGAGCATGATCTCAATTATAAATGCAAGATATGGATTAGTACAATTTAATTTTCTACACCAATTATACCACACACCACAGAAATTATATAAATCAAAATCGGAAATATCAGAGATAAGTTTTAGATATGGAAGAGAAATAGAAACATTTGTACATGCTACGTGGTCGTGTGTGAAGATGAGACCTTTCTAGCAGGATATTACTGAAATACTAACAAGGATAACGGGGTGGCCTTCACGGATGACCCAGAGCTTCATCTTTTGGGCAATTTTATTGAAAAAGTAATAAACTAAATTCCAAATTTCATTTGTTAAAATAGCTTTAGCTGTGGCTAAGAAATATATTGCGATTACTTGGAAATCCGACTTCCCTCTACAGACTGCATGAGGAAGACAGAGATGAACAGTTGTAAAAGATCACATACAATCTACAGAACAAATATGACGTATCTATAAAAATATGGCAACCAGATTTGAATTATATAGGGCCCCAAATATAATTTTTTTTATTTTTTTTTTAAAAAGGTGCTACTATAATAAAAATATAAGAGACCTCCCCAATGAGGACTTTCTATTTTTAAAAAACTCAACTGTAAGCCCTGACGGTGTACAGATTTATATTGTGAAGGGGGTGGGAGGGAAGGGGTTGTTGTGTTTTGTTTAGTAAAAGGAAGGTAGGGGTGGGTGGGTGTGGGTGTGGGTGTGGGTGTGTGTGTGTGTGTGTGTGTGTGCGTGCGTGCGTGTGTGTGTGCGCGAGAAAAAAATAACATTTTTCAAAAAAATGTTTGCCATTGGTGAATCCACTTTTCAAGATTCAAGATTGTTTTATTGTCATGTAATAAAACAGAAACTCTAATATTACATGGTTTCCTTTTTTCCTGCTGTAGTGTCACCGTTAGCATTGCCCAGTTTGCTTTACAGTAGGAGAAGCAAAGGAGAATCCTTTCAGAGTCAGGGTGCCCTAGCAGCTGCACAGACCCCTGTTCTATCCATTATCCAAGCTCCAGATCTAAACCAGGAAGCCTTCAGTGCCCAAGGCCCACAGCTCCCTCTCTAATCCCTGCTCCAATACCTAGCTCCCATGAGCCAGCGTCCAGCAGCCCGAAGTCTGTGCGGCTCGACTGCTGCGTCACCGACAGTCCGCAGCCTGTGTGAGCCCTTCAGCTGTTCCCGTGGTCAATGTCCCACAGTGTTATCTCCTCTGCCTCTCCTTCTCAACGCAGGGGGTTTCTCCCCACTTCCCCTGGAGTCTGCAACCCCTCGAGGCCGCTGCAAGCACAATCACCAGCATCTTGGGCACAGATCCCACGGTTGCAGTATTTCAAATTGCCACTAGCATGAGGACTGGGCTTTTGGACCCTGCAATGGAGCACTGTGTCTCTGCTCCTTGCTCTCCCCAGGTCCGCCCTGGCAGCAGCATCTCTGACACATCAGCTCCGACATCATCACTATTTTATTCCAGAATGTGTGTAAATTATTTATTATAAATTCTAAACCAACCATTGGAGGGATTCACTCATCTAGCTTTGCATGAGCTGTCCAGTATTTTAACAAAGGTATCTCAGGCTGTGCAAAACTGCTACCGTCCCACACTACAGCATCAGCTTAGACTTTCATGTTCTGATCCCTACAACCTATGGACCGCGAGTAAAGAGGTGCTGCCCACTGTGGACTTTGTGTCATTGCAGAGTCTCCCTTGTACCTCATTTATCACCCCAGGATATTGCCATATTTTTAAGGTGCCCGCAAGCCACTTCCAAAGAAAGACAAAGTTTTTTCAGCTTAATCCTCCGCATCATTCAATTTTTCAAAGTCAATGTGCATGACAAAATTCTCAGTCCAATATTCCCAAACATTGAGTGAACTTTGCTTTTAAATGTTATTAGTTCTCAGGCATTTGGATGGCAATTGCTTTACAATGAATCTCTATCCTCGGGAAATATCCAGAGCCTGGTGAAGAAGGCTCCGCTGTGTTTTAATTCAGAAGCTTTGGTGCAATTATGAAATGCAGCCTCTGTTTATAAAGCTCTTGATTCACACTTCCTTACAAACTACTAGCTGTGGGCAATTATTCCAGGATAGGACCATAAGATATAGGATCAGAAGTAGGCTATTCAGCCCATCAAGTCCACTCTGCCATTCCATTATAAGCTAATCCATTCTCCCCTGCCCTTTCTCCATAACACAGACTAAATGCACCCAACAGCTGCCCCACAGTAGCAAATTCCAAAGGTTCACCACTCTCTGGCTAAATAAATTCCTCAGCATTTTGGTTTTAAATAGGTGCCCTTCAGTCCTGAAGTCATGCCCTCTTGTCCTCAACTCCCCTACCACGGGAAACCACATCCCTATCCCTCTGTCTCCTTTCCTCCAGCTCTCCTCTCCATTCACAGCCACTTCCCCCTCTCCGTTTGCTGGAGTGACCCCCCCCCCCTTATCCACCTATTACCTCCTGCCTGTGGGACTGTGCTCCTCCCCCTACCCCTCGTCCCCCATCATTTTATTCAGGCACTTGCCTACAATATGCTCATACCTTGATGAAGCGCTCAGACTCGAAATGGTGGTTATTTATCTTTGCTATGAAACGTATGTGGTTTGACCGGCTGGGTTTCTCCAGCATGGTGCTTTTACTTTTGCCTCATCTACTCTGTCCAAGCCTTTCAACATTGTTTCTGCCAGTGAGAATCATTCACCCTGACCATCAGTATACAGTGTCTTATTAAAGCATATTAAAAGACTCATCCCACCCCAGTCACACTCTCTTCACCTCCCACCCACGAGGAAGAAGTGAGACCGTCCACCATTATCGAACAAACTTCACAAATAGTAATCAGAGCCTTTGCTCACAAAACAAACTTTCTCACTGTGCCTTGGTATGTGTGACAATAAACTTGAGTGTCACTCAATATCAAATTGATGGCGTCAAAGGAAGACTTAACATTTTCATCGTATCTATCAGAATATCCCAGTGTGTGGTCCAATAACGTGCTAGAGAAACTCAGCAGGTTACGCAGCATGCGTGGGAAGTGATAGGCAACCAATCATCAGGTAGTCACCATTACTACGTGGGAAATGCAGAGGGGAGCTTATCTCAAGCAGCAACCTGATAATATGCTGACCATCTGTTTCTTGAGTTGGGAGGTAAAACTATCGGCCAAGATAATTCCTGCGGTTTTTTTTTCCCCCATTTCCAGTGGGATATTTTATACCTGAACCAGCCACAGTTTAACTCAACATCCAATTGAAAGCACCCCCAGCAGCGGTACACTCCAAGCATCAGCATTTACTGCTGAAATAAGACTTCAATTCAGAACCTTTTTGACCCAATGTCAAGTGTTCTACTCACTGAGCCACTGCTGACCAGACCATAAAGCACCCATTTATTTGAAAAAGGAAAATTCACAGTACATCATCTCATGTTAAGTCTTGGGGGTCAGGGGGAAGAAGGTGAGAAAATGTATCCCACATTATTAAGGAACCACACTCACATCCATATGCCCTCACAAGGGGCTTTGTTATGCAATCCTATCCCATTTTCTCTTAGAAATTATACCACTGTAATAAGATGAGGTAGTAATTCAGCCTCATTTTGAATGAGAGATCCGAATATACACAGTCAACAAAATACTCGCCCCTCTGTAAATGTCCGATGTCATCTTGGTCCATTTCTTTCAAGGAGATAAGGTCTCTGGGGATTCCTGGAACAGGTAGCAGCTCTATGGCCATGGCAGCACATTTTTAATTTGACTTTATTCTGTGAGGTTTCCAACTAAATTACCTTCAGGTTATGACACAATCAAGATAGAGGAGCAGAAGTCAGCCCAATGGCTCACCGAGTCTGCTCCTCCATTCTAATCATGAGCTGATCTATCTCCCCACTCAGCCCCACTCCCAGTCTTTCTTCCCATAGCTCCTGATGCCCTGACTAATCAAATACCTGTCAATCTCTGCCTTAAATACATCCAACGACCTCACTTCCACAGCAGCCTGTGGCAGCAAGTTCCACAGACTCATGGCCCTCTGACTAAAGATTTTTTTTCCCGCGCCTCGGTTTTAAATAGAAGCCCTATTATCCTAAAATTATGCCCTCTTGTCCTAGACTCCCCAACTATGGGAAACACCCTTGCCACTTCTACTCTTCCAGGCCTTTCAACATTCAAAATAAATGTCTAAATGTTTCCATTTTTATGTCCCTTGGCATAACCAAGGTTAGGGAACTGTACTGTGTGTTGCAATGTGGTTGGACTCAACATTTTGGGTCTGGACCCTTTGAAGAGATTTCTAACTAAATCGTCTCCTTACTACAAAAGCCTCACAGACCTGAGGAAATCTGTAGTACATGTACAAGAAGCGATGACTGAAGAAAGCAGCTTCTATCCTCAAGGACCCCCACCACCCAGGCCACACCCTCTTCACATTGCAACCAACGGGGAAAAGTACAGGAGCCTGAAGACGAGCACTCTGGCACAAGGACAGCCTCTTCCCCTCTGCCATCAGATTCCTGAATGAACAATGAACCCCAGGCACTGCCTCACCTTGACATAAATAAAAAGTAGTGCAAGAAAATAAGGTAGTTTGTTAAAATGTTTGCACTCCTGATGCTGCCATTTTTTAAAAAACTGTATTTCATGTCTTGTTAATGACAATAAATTCTGATTCTGATGTATCTGAGATGTAGCATAACCCAGACTAAGGAACTGTTGTGGGACCTGGAATATGACAATGGTGTTAATTTGAGGGTGTTCCCACCCTGGTTCAGTGGAGATAAAATGTGACCTACTGAATTTTCCCAAGTAATTCTCCTCGTCTCAATAAGAGGCCTCAGCCCAAACCATTGACTGACCCTCTCTCTCCATGGGCACTCCCAGACCTGCTAAGTCCCTCCAGCTCCTGTATGCTTGCTCAAGATTCCAGCACCTGCTACTTCTTGCGTCTCTAGCCTGCTCGATGTACCGTGGGCCTTCAGGATATTGGCCCGGAGGTATGTTTAAACTTCCAGTGCATTTTGATTGATGTACTGTACTACAGCTGCACCATGTTGTTTGGTAACAGAAGGTAAATGCAGAGCAAATTTGAACAGTAGATAAATGGTGAAAATATAAGAAATGCTAATGTGGCCTTTCTAAAAGGGAGACAAGGAACTATTTGAAATTTATCTAATACATTTTGTAATTTCAAGATGCTTCAAAGTGCTTTTCAACGTTATTATTATTTTATAACCATATAACAATTACAGCAAGGAAACAGGCCATTCTGGCCCTTCTAGACCGCACCAAACCAATTATTCTCCTCTAGTCCCACCTACCTGCACCCTGCCCATAAATCTCCATTCCCTTCGCATCCATATATCAATCCATTTTTTCCTTAAATGGCAAAATTGACCCTGCTGCCACTACTTCTCCTGGAAGTTCATTCCATACAGCCACCACTATCTGAATCAAGAAGTTCCTCCTGATGTTACTTCTAAATTTTTGCCCCTTAACATGAATCCAGTTTTGGTTAGTGGTATCTTAACCAAATCACATCTATATTTTTGATCCTTTGCCAACTATGTAAATTAATCAAATAATCTTTGTAGTGGTTCTCAACCTTTTTCTTTTCACTCACAAAACAGTTTGAAAACCACTGTTTTAATCGTCCCTCATTGACTCGTTATGTGCACGGTTTCAGAACTCCAAAGGAAATGGGCCAATGACAATTTTTCTCAAGCAAAATATTTCAGTAACAATTGGGTCAAGAGCAGGGATTTTTCAACCTTCCCTTCCTACTCACATCCCACCTTAAGCAATCCCTTACTAATCACAGAGCACCGATGGCATAGGGATTACTTAAAGTGGGATGTGAGTGGAAAGAAAAAGGTTGAGATCCACTGATACAGAATGTTTATTCATGAATATTTATTAACATACCTCGGGTCAGAGGGGGAATAGGTGATGAACTAATCCAGATCAAAACAATTGAACTACAAGTGGAGCAATGGATGTTTTAGCTCATCTGATCAGACATGTGATCTCACACCATGTTGAGAGTATGAGTGGGCTCATCTGAAACTGTAATGAAAATAAATGAGTGAACAACAACAAAACAATCTTGGGGGAAGCAAGAGCAAGAAAGCAGAGGTATTTAAAGTGGAGGTAGATATTTCTTTTCGAAAGACTGAGGAACAGGACGACGGGAAATGGCACTGAAGAGATGAGGCTGGAGGCACAATCAATAAGGAAAGTTTGTATTGAACAGAGGGGCAGGTTCGAGGGACCTCAAGACCCTTATTCTCTCCCTTCACCAGAAATACACGAGCAGCTCACCAGCACCTTCTCAATTCAAGATGGACCATAAATTCTGGTTGCCATTCCACACATGAATGAATTTTATTTTTAAAAAAGGAAAGAGTTAAGCAAAGGGAATCCCCATGGGGTTGAGTGCAACACACGAAAGTGCTGGAGAAACTTGGCAGGTTGCGCAGCATCCATCGGGCTCAGACTCGGAATGTCGGTTACCCTTTACCCTCCTGTGAATGCTGTGTGACCTGCTAAGTTTCTCCAGCCCATTTTTTTGTGCAATGGAATCTGATCAATAAAGGAGATGACAGAATGGAAACAATTAGGGAAGAGAACCTACATCGTATGTCTCTCGCCAATTTTTCAGATGCACCATTGAAAGAATTCTCTCTGCATGTATCACAGCTTGGTGTAGCTTCTTTTGGTTTGGTGTATGCTCTTTTTGTCAATGCTACCAGAAGAACTCCTGGCACCCTCTTCTGTTCCAAGGACTACACCTCCAGCTTCTCCAATAGACCCATATTTGACTATTTTCTTCTGCATCCCCTCCAAAGTCTTTGCTTCTTTCTTGAAATGAGTAGGCCCAGAACTTCAGTAAAAGGCAGTGATCAGTGCTGCGGGGTCCAGATGGAAGGTAACCATCTATCACTCTCCTGTCACCATGGAAGGTGGTCTATAAGTGGGATGAAACCAAGAATCAATAAGACTCAATGATCTATGCAGCACGGAAATGGACCGTCTGGTCAAACTCGCCCATGCCAGCCCAGCACGCCACATTTGCCTGTGTTCAATGTTCCCACTAATTTTTGGTAGTCAGTGTATGCAAATATCTCATGTGGTGCAACTTTTTTCCCAAGCCATAAGTATGTGCAAATGCAAACTTGAAATTGTTTCAACATCATTTTGGCACAGCCTATCTCTCATAGTTAATAAAACTGTACTGGCACATAAAAACTTACTAACTAGTTAACGGAAACAGTTAGCTAAGAGAATATTTTCACTACGTATAATTATTAATTACTACATTACCTTAGGTAACTAAACTTTTGCGCGCACATTAATTTCCTTTGTGTGCTGGTTACAAAAAGAGTGCGCATGCATGTTAGAGGGAGCTGTGCCTGTGTTTGGCCCATATCCCTTTAATCCTTTCTATGCCTGTCTAAACATCTTATGAATCGTAAAATTGTCCCTGCTTCTACCACTTCCCCTGGCAGCCCATTCCATATACCTCCCACCCACCGTCTAAAGAAGGTGCTTCTCAGGGCTTTTTTTTCCCCAAATCTTTCCTTTCTCACCTTGAATCTAATTTTTTTAATTTAGACCTACAGCACAGTAACAGGCCATTTTGGCCCACGAGACCACGCTGTCCAATTTACATCCCATTAACCTACTCCCCCAGTGTGTTTTGAATGGTGGATGGAAACCAGAGCCACGCAGAAATTGATTTCTTACAGACAGCGTGGGATTCGAACCCTGGTCCTGATTGCTGGCGCTGTATAGGCATTGCACCAACCACTACTCCAACTGTGCCACCCTCTAGTTTTGCATTCTCCTACCTTGGGATAGGGCTATATACTTACCCTAACATGATTTTATGGACCTCTCCAAGGTTCCCCTCAGTCACTAGGGAGAAATGTCTCTTCTTACAACATCAAATATTTTGCACCCTTTCAATCTTTCTAGCTGGGTGACCAAAAGTGCACACAATATTCCAAATGCAGTCTCAACATCTAATGAACAATCACATTTATCCAATGTTTTAGTGCTGCAAGACGTTCTCAGGCACTTCACACAAGTGCAATAAGGCAGAATGTGCGGCGTTGATGTAAATGTTAAAAGATGTGATTGGTATTTAATGTACCTTCCTCACACAGTGGTTGGAATACTTAGAAGGTTTCTTCTCGAAGGTCCTCCACTTTCAAGACCCAAATCTTTACTTCTTCCTCATAGCCACACTGCCAGATACAATGAAAGCAATGTGCACTGATATAGGACCCACCAGCAGAGGAAAATGTCCCAAGGAAGCTTCACAAGAACATTATCAGGCAAAGTTTAAAATATAAAAAGCCATGCAAGGAATATTTCTTGGTCATAGTGGTGTATTTACCAAAGAGTTGTATTTAAAGAGCAAATTGCAAAACAAAGAGTCAATGCCCAGGATCAATCAAGGGTCATTTGAATGAGCTGCTTCCAGTAACTCAGTCCATGGTTGAAGGTTTTACTGTGGAATCAGCGCAGAAATTCTAAAGTCCAAAATGTGACATCGTGGGTAAAACCCTCCCCACTGTTGAGAACATCTACGGGGAACGCTGCCGTCAAAGAGCAGCAGCAATCATCAAGAATCCACACCACCCAGGACGTACTCGGTTCTCACTGATGCCATCAGGCAAGCGGTATCAGTGCCACAAGACTCGCACCATCAGGTTCAGGAACAGCTGCTGCCCCTCCACCATCAGTCTCCTCAACGACAAACTCCATCAGGGACTTATTTACAGACTTTTACTTTCCCGCTTTATTTTTTTTCCTCTCTGTATTGCGTAGTTGGTTTACATTTCTTCATTTGTTTACAGGTATACATTGAATCCAGTTTTTTTGCACTGCCAACAAGTGGTAATTCTGCCATGCCCACAGGAAAAAATCTCAGGGTTGCATGTGATGTCATGCATGTTCTCTGACAATAAATCTGAAATTCATAAAGAAGCATTTCAGTTGGAATAATATTGTGCCAAAAAAAAAAAATGCAGGGGACTGAAAGAAATTTACCAGCATTGTGATGCTACAAAATAAAATCAAGCCACCAACACAGCGTGTGTAAGAAAAATTATATAACAGCATACAAATTACTTGTCTCGCAAAGTCCCCGTTATCCAGAATTCAAGCGACTGGCCAAAGCAATCACGGAAAATAAACAGGTAAAAAAATACAGGAGTTTAAAATTGATGCCCCCTAATGATTAGTTCACCAATCATGCAACACGCAACCACCAAATACATTTATCTGACATCCACCAATCCCTATAGGTACCGGATACTAGGGGCTACAGTGTAGTAAGACTGTAATAAAACACAGGATGCTGTGGTAAATGTTTGCTAGTATTTAGGTTCATGTTTGCCAGCAAAACAATTTAAAAGAACTTCGATCCCCAAGATACGTGGCAAGGTCAAATTTTGATTCCAACCTCTTTGCTTGCTATCCTACTACAGAGCACTGACGGCAATCAACCATAGCTGGAGTAACAGGCCGGAGTGGGTCAGGATGACAGACTCCCTGCCTTGAAAGTGAACCTGTTGGATTAACCTAGCTCCAACAGAAATATTTATTGAACACTGCCTTATGGTCCAATCCCACCTCCATTCCAATGAATTCTCAAGCAGTCACTGGGGATAAAAGCTCACTTTGTCTGGTTTAGCACTTCAGTAGCTTCACCACGTTTATATGTCACCGTAAAAATGCAGCAACAGGAGCAATGAACAGATGCAGCCTGCAGCAGTATTACCTTGCAAACCTCAACACATTCCTGGCAACCATTATCCTAACAAAAAAGGACAGTCTTGTACAAGATTCCAAGCCAGTTTACAGGAGCATGAATGAACAAAATTTAACACTGAATCATGTAAAGAGATGTTAGGACACTTGACAAAGAAGTAGGTTCTGAGGAGCTTCTGAAAGAGGACAAAGGGAAACATTTAGTAATGGATTTCAAGGCTTGATATCAGGACAGCCACAGCCATGGTGGTAAAATGGTAAAGATTCAGGTTGTGAAGGAGACCAGAATTAATGGCGATCTCAGATGGCTTTTAATCAGAAGTATATTGTCAACACTGAGATCATTAGTTAGTCCTCAGTAATTTAGTGTGGGACAGTTATGAGAATCTTGGTAGCCGTAAGGTGCTAGATTTCACTTTGAATATCTCTAATACAGTGTTCAGTAGGACAAACAAATCCAATGAATGCCTCTGAAACTAAAAGGATCGAATAATAGGCGTGAATCTCGTCAGGAGATAAACCAGGCGTAAACATTTTCCCCGACAAACAATCCTTTTACTGAGAGACAGCATTTCACACTCAAAAGGCTGCCCATGTATCCACCAAATAGATCCTTCCAGAGATGATTGCACCAGTCTTTAGAAGTAAGACTGTGGACCAGGATCTCAAGAGATTTCCACAATGTTGCAAGTAGATTACGTTATACTTAATCATACTTTTACTGGGCATTATGTCTCTCAAACTCCAAAAGGTGCAACAAGAATGCAAACTTCTTTCCATCCTTCATTCACATCCAAGAGCTTCAAAACAAACTCTTCCCCTTCCACCATACCACAAACACATCCCAATATCCGATGTACCTGCATTTCTACACGATGAAAGGACAATCAATTCAGCTTCAGATATAGAAGTGAACAACATTCACTATATTCATTACAATGCAATTCTCAAATTACCAGAAGTTTACCATCGTTTCCATGGTTGCCTTGTTTAAAGAGGGATGAGTTTTCATTAGAATTTGCAACTATGATAGAATGGTGCAGACATCACTCCTCCGACCTTTCCGAAATTCCTGTTATTAGTGCATAATATGCATTCATTACAATTCATCCATCCTTGAATCCCATGTAAATTTAGAATTTGGGCCCATCAATGAAGTGTCCACCAGCCCAAAGCATTTAAATTACAGATGTGCAGCTTTAATCAATGGCCACATTCCAGCTCATCAATCAGAAGTTAAATCTGGAAGAGAAGGGAACTCTGTTGAGGTGGAGATGTAGGAACAAGAGCTCTCATTGCCTCTGGAGTGGTGAATCGACTCAAAGCTGCAGGTTGGCTGGATGGTCACGGAGACTACCTGTCAAATTTCATTCCCTGCAGAAACTCAGGATCCAATTTCAACATTGCAACCTCAATTTCTCTGATCAAGTTATCCTTTGATGTGTGATGAGCTTCCCTCCTTTGATGCAACACGAGTTATTTTAGTCATTGAAATAGTCTCTTCGACAGCCAACACAGTAGAATCTGTCATGATCTACCTTACAGCTTTCCCCTGCTTGAGGTTTTACCAATATATCTTAGCTGAGATTTGCCACATTGTGAATTTATAGTTCAGCATTGGAAAGTGTGATGGAAGATACTTATCTCCCATGTGGGGCAATGTTAACTGGGAGACTCAAATGTGCACCTCAAGAAATGGTGCTCACTGGAATTAGAATGGGGATAGAGTTTGGATTAGGTTGCGAATATGGTAGGTCAGTAAGAACAGGGGTGGCAAGGGAAAAAGGGAGGGTTGGAATGGGGAGAGAGCGAGAGGAAGGGGAACCCTCAGAAGGAGAACGGGGAAAATAACAGGGGAAATAGAGTGAAGAAGATGAAGGAGAGAATGTGAGAGATGAAAGTGAGGAAGGAAGGCGACAAATGGGGAGAGAGAGAGAGAGGGAGGGAAAAGAAGGAGCGCTTCTATCGGGGCGACATTAATATCACAGCAAATGTGTTGGAACGGATGAACAAGGCAAAGAGCATTTGAAGGTAGTGGATCCCCTCCCCTCAGGGTCACCCCCCCCCCCCGACAGGACACTTGGCTCTCTCTCCCTCAGACACAAAATGTAACCAAGTAATCAATGAAAATGTTAACTCACTCGCTTTGCCTTGTTTGGGCCGTTGCAAAAGCTTCTGCACTGCAGGCACATCTTCGCTTTTGACAGCTTGGAGTAATTCCTGATCCTTCCCCATGGCTGATGCGCGAGTTTGTGTCTGGCGTTATTTTATATCCGATGCATCCTCGGCTCGGAGAGGTGAAGAGAGGCAGGGAGGGAGAGTCCGTCCGCCAGCGCACAGGGCATGGAGACAGCAACGGTGCAACGACTCGCACGATAGGTCAATGACATACGCACCAAGCCCCTCTCGCTTGTCAACTCGCCCGGCCAATATCGAGAGAGGGTGGGGGGGGGGGGGGGGGGAGAGAGAATCAGACGGCCTCGCCCGGGAGTGGGGGGGGGGGTGGGAATGGACGAGGAGAGCGTAGAAGCCACGGTTCACTCCGCTCTCAACCCCATCGCTCCGCAGCAGCTGCCTGGACGTGTGTGTGGAGTTCCAGTGCCGCTGTTCTGCCGCATGGTGGAGCGGCTTTGTACCTGATCCAAGCCATCACACCCCCCTCATACCAAATAGCACTGAAAGCTGGGGTTATTTCTGGAAGCGCTCTTAAAGACCCCGCAAGGGCGAGAGGAGGGGGGCGGGGGAAGACGACCCTTCAAATGCCTCTCCTTGGAGAGGTATAAAGCTTCTTTTTAAAACAAAATTGTCCTTCCAATGGCTTCATTGTTTGGAAGACGGCAGAAATAGTGAGGGCGAAGAAGACTTCTCGGAGGTTGATTCAATGCAGGGGGGGAAGGAGGAGGAGGGTCAATGGAGGGGGGGAGGAGGAGGAGGAGGGTCAATGGAGGGGGGGAGGAGGAGGAGGGTCAATGGAGGGGGGGAGGAGGAGGAGGGTCAATGGAGGGGAGAGGAGGAGGAGGGTCAATGCAGGGGGGAGGAGGAGGAATGTAGGGGGGAGGAGGGTCAATGCAGGGTGGAGGAGGAGGAACGTAGGTGGGAGGAGGGTCAATGCAGGGGGGAGGAGGAGGAACGTAGGTGGGAGGAGGGTCAATGCAGGGGGGAGGAGGAGGGTCAATGCAGGGGGGGGCGGTCAATCCTGTCGCCCTCACAATTCAGCGACGGTCCTCCGCAAGTCGCATTAGGTTTGGGCAGAAGCCGGCGCAAATGACGCCGAATGTGTCTTGAGTGTCCCCCGGGCGGGCGCCTCGAGCTCTTTCCCTCCTGGTCGCCCGTTCCACTCCCCCCCCGCGAGAGTCACGTCAGCGCGCGTCCCGGTGCGAGCAGGTGCTGGGAGTTGGTCAAGCCAGATTGACTCCACCCCCACACCCACACCCACCACAAGGTCCGCGGCCTCGCGACAACCTGCTCACTGTTGGGTGGCTGCACCTGTCCGAGAGGCGGGTCCCGCTCCCTCATTGGATCTTTTTCTTAATTTGAGGCCAATGCTCGTGATCACCCCCAGATTTGGGGTGATGACTGGGTTCAGAGCTCGTTAGTGCAAGGTTCATAGGAAGACATAGGGGACCCTGGTAAGTTGCTATAGACTGGCTGCATCACCACCTGGTATGGGGACACCAATACTTCTGAGCCTAAAGCCCTCCAAAAGGTAGTGGGTGCAGCCCAGGACATCCCCACCATCAAGAACACGCAGTCGAGAGCAGCAGCAATCCTCAAGGACCCACACACTATGTTCTCACAGCTGCCATCAGGAAACAGGTACCATTAGACTTGCACCACCAGGTTCACGAACAGTTAATACCCCTCTGCCTCAGCAACAAACTCAACCATAGATTCATTTCTGACATTCATACTTTATGAGACATGCAGGCAGGCCGTCTCTCTAAAGAGAGGCATTTGAAGGGTCGTTTTCCCCCACCCCCCTCCTCTCGCCCTTGCGGGGTCTTTAAGAGCGCTTCCAGAAATAACCCCAGCTTTCAGAGCTCGATAATGGGCCTTTTTGACCCACAAGCCCATGCCGCCCAGTTACACCCAATTAACCTACACCCCCGGTATGTATTTGAAGGATGGGAGGAAACCAGAGCTCCTGGGGAAAACCCATGCAGACACGGGGAGAACGTGCAAACTCCTTACAGACTGCGGGATTTAAACCCTGGTCCTGATTGTTTTTTCCTGTCTGTATTCCACACTGTTTACATTTCTTTATTTGTTTGCATATTGAATACCGTTTTCTTGCACTTCCAATAAGTGATAATCTGCCTCACGCACAGGAAAAATAATCTCATGATGACAAGATAATCTGAATCTGAACCTGAATGAATGTGGGATGTTCTCCTGAAGCAGCTGAGAGGACCCAGAAGATTGTATATGGACCCCAGCATGACATGTGCAGGTAAGCATGGATTGTGGCATAAATTGAACATTTGCTAAAATGGATTCTGATTCAGTGTGCGATTTGATGGACTACTTTGAGTATCCCAATATTCCATAAACTTGAAAATTGTATTTAGAACCATTAGATCATTAATGTTGGTTGGCAGCCCATCTATTTAATGGGCTTGCGGGGGAATTTGGCCAAATCTGTGTACAACTCTTATATTATAGTCCTGACATAAATAGGTGTACACATTGTTCTCCTCTTCACGATAGATTATCCAGAATCTTGCCCAGTTAAATAGGCATCTATCAGTACAAGTCCTTTAGCTAACAATATGGTGCTGACCTGTATGAACCTATGTTATGATCAGTCTAACTCTTCCCTCCTTCATCGTCCACTGCCCCCAGTTTTTCTTGTACCCATCTAATGTATCAGAATGTCCCTTGATATTGGCTATTGTTGCCTTGGGAAAAAGTTGGCAGCTATCACTCTATCTATGCCCATCATAACCTCACACACAAATGGGTAATCTAATGCGTTATCTTACTCATTGCTACATGCATGGCCTGCCACTCCTTTCTTCAAGTTGAGGGAGTCTTAATGAGCTCAGTACCATCTTGCACGGCAATGTGCAATGGGAAAATCAACAAGAAGAATGTGGATTTTCCATTCCACACCATGCGGGATGCATGGGATTAATTAATGAACATGCAACTGTAACTCTTCAGGCCCTTCTATCAATAAACAGCTCATTGATTTTCTCATCACAAGACTACAGTCAGTATGAATTAGAGACCAAAGTCTCCTCCTCACTGACAATCAACACAGGGCACACCTCAAGGATGTGTGCTTAGCCCACTGCTTTACTCACTTTTCACCCACGACTGTGTGACCAGGCACAATTCAAATGCCGAGGACACTTCCGCTGTCAGCAGAATCGCAAATGGAAATGAGGAAGCGTGCAGGAGGGAGATAGATCAGCCTGTTGAGTGGTGTTACCACAACAGCTTCTCACTCAGAGTTTGCAAAACCATGGAGATGATTGTGGACATCAGGAGAAAATCAGGGAACCACGACTCAGTCCTCATTGCGGGATCAGCAGGTGGAGGGGGTCAAGAACTTCAAATTCTCAAGTGTCATAATCTCCGAGGATCTGTCCTGGAGCCTCCATGTCGATGCAATCACAAAGAAGGCTCACCAGCAGCTATACAGTGAGTAGTTTGAGGAGATTCAGTTTGTCACCAAAGTCTCTCGAAAACTTCTACAGCTGTACCGTGTGGAATGTTCTGGCTGGTTGTATCACATTAGGGTTAGGGTTACTGCGCCAGCGGCGGATTCAATCCCAGATTGCTGGTGCTGTAATAGTGTTGCGCTAACCGTGCCACCCATACACCTGAAATCAAGAATAAACTTCCCTTTTGAATGAGACAAACTATAACAATTGTGAGCATTTCCAACATTTATTTCAGATGTTTAGCATTTTCCTTCTTTATTTGTTTTGCTCTTTCAGATCATTTCCCCATATTTATTCATTCCATCCTTTAGGTATCTCGCACAATCACTTGCTTTCTGCCTGACTGCAATTTTTCCTCCCCAATATCATCTCTGGATTTTAAACGCCAAAAAGGTTATCAACCTGCAAGGTTAACTCAGTTTCTCTCTCGCAACAAACCTGCTAAATGTTCCAAGTATTTTCTACATTGATTTCAAATTCCCAGCATTTGTGGTATTTTGTTTTTGTGTCAAATATATATCCAGTAAATTCAGGAATGTCTGGTTGATAGAAAAGAATGCATATTAATCTGCTGTTGGTTGACAAGATGGTTGTCTTTGTATTGAATGTTAAAGAGTATATTTGAGCTGGATATGAATAGAGATTAATTAATCCAGGACATTTTCCTGGTTGATCAAGCCATGATGTTCTTCCATGTGAGAGGTTGATGAAAGGTTCTAATGAAGGGCCGTTGAACTGAATTATTAGCTCTGCTTCTGTTCCCACAGAAGCTTTCTCACCTGCTCAGCATTTTTCAGTTTCTAATGCAAGGCAAGGAAAAGGGAGATTGCTTTGCATATCTGAATGTGTGCTATATCTGGCTGTGTTTGCATATTTTGTATCAAGGACTGGAGAACACTGCTTCGTCCATGCGTCCAAGAACTCCATGTGTCCAGGAACCCCATGCCTCCATGAACTTCCATAATCCAAAAAGGCTGAAAAAAAATTATCTGGCCAAACTAGAGAAAAGATAATGCCTTGACCCTCATCAACCTCTTCAGCTTCTGGAGAAGATCCCATCAGTTTTCTCTGGCACATCTTCCTTGTACCTATAAACAAGGCCCTTTGTACAATGGGCAGTTCTTCCTGTTCGATGGATACTGCAGCAAGGCAACTCGTCTTCAGCCTTTTGAGTCAAAGCAATTATGTGTTCCATATTAGTTTTAGCTTCCCTGAGAGTCCTACTTTAGCCAGGTTATCTCTTGTGTGCCTGCCACACAACTATACCTGCGTAGCATTCTTGCATTTGAAGTTCAAGTTCATTATAATCCAATTGTACAACTTACAATGCTCTGGTTTCCTTCCAGCCTTCAAAACATACAGGATTGTAGGTGAATTGGTGAATTTGGACAGCAGGGGCTTGTTTCCGGAAGGGCCTCTCAGAGAAGGGCCTGTTACCATTCTGTACGTCTAAATTAAATAAAGATCTCAGATTCCTCGGTTAGTTTCGACCTTCATTGATTTTTTTTCTCTCATGATAGGATTGTCATTGCTTCAAGCTGTGTGGTCAAATTGGAATGACTGCCCATTGCTGAAGTCATAATTTCTCTGCAGAGATATTCTGCTCAGGTGGCACTACACAAACGACTGGTCTCCTTGCCCATTTCTGTGGTTGCGTCAGCAGGACACCATGAAGCTCCTTGTGATGTTTGTGGTAGGTTTGTAAAGTTGTAGACTAAACAGCCGGGTGGATCAAGGCCTCCTGAACTGTAGCGGTTCAAGAAAGCCCTCCACCACTCCTTCGCAAGGAGCCGTTAATCAATGCCCGTGTTACCATTGACACAGAAAATTTGTGGGTGACAAAAATAATGTTGAAGCCTTCATATAAATACAAGTTGTTACTCAAGTTGCAAACAACACTCACATCTTTTGGAAGTGTTGCCTTTAATTGTCAGGAAGCATTTAACATTCTTGAAAATTAAGTGAGTTGCCATTTTGTGCTCTTTTCACACTGAAAGTACGCTCCCAGGCACAGGGAATCCTTTTTTTTGCCTCACATTCCACTTTCAAGCTTCCAGTGCAGCCTTGAGGATCAACATTTCTTCAGCATTTGACAAGGTGGATACAGCAACGCAATGGGAAAGGTATAATTTATTAGCTGTTAAAATAATGCTATGCACAGGCTGTAACCATGGTTACAGTTTAGCTAAAATCTGCTACAGAGAACACATTGCCTCTCTTACTCTACAGTAACTGAGAAGGAAAGGGAAATACCTTCAACATATTGCAAAATCTGGAATTAGAAAAAGAATGAAAAAAAAATGCCAATAAATAAAAGCCATTTGCTGTGAGGTAACCCAGGCTTCCATTATATTAATAGTATCGGCATTCCCCACCGACCAACTGTGGTTCATATCTTCCATCCAAATAGATGCTGACTTTAACACTTCCCCTGAATTAATAAGAGTACGGATTTTCCATTAAAGTGCCAGAGATGGCACAATTTTACGTAGCAAGTTAGCAGGAGTTTTGCACATCTCAGCAGCCCCAACCCCAAGACAGCTCTGTTGAATTCTATGCAAGTGCAATATTAAAGCGTTGAGATGTACTCATCTTTCCCATTGGATGGTGCTAGGGATATGAATCAAATATTTAAATTGGGACTGGATTAACTACTACTAAAACACTTAGTAAATCTCCAAGTATCCGGAATTCAAGAACCTGGCAGCCTTAAGCAACCAACAAAACCAATCAAGAAAAAATAAATTAAAAAAATTAAAATAAATAAGATTAAAATAATTGGTTAAAAAAATAAACAAGATTTTAAAACTGTAAAAATAAATGTTCTCTGATGTTACACGTGATCCTTTGATGAAGGTGAGAGCAAATATTCAGCCAGTGGAGGTCCTTGGTCAGGCTTTGCTCAGAGCAGCTGTTTGAATAAAGTTGTGTGAAACAGTGATGGCGTTGCCCGTGATGAAGAGCTGGGTTTTTTTAAAAATTTTTTTTATTTTTCACACTATGAACCATACTGACCAAAATACACACAAACATTTCCCTCTTGAATATACACAGTGTCATTTTCTCCCCTTTCCCCCCCCCTCCCTTCCCTCCCTCCTGATGAAGACCTGGTTGATGCTGCTTGCTGCTGGGGGGTGACTCTCTTAGTGTCTTAAAGAGTCGCCCCTGTCAGAGGCTTTAACTTGGGGGAGGGGGGATATTAATTATCTACAATGTTATTGTTAGTCTTTCAGACAGCTCTGTGGAGGGGGAGGAATCTGCAGATGCAGCGATAGTTAAATGTTTTCAATTATCCGAAAATAAAATTGTAGTGCACTGCCAGTAACCACAGAGACTAGGCTGAGGGAACGATAGGCTTTAATATACAGAAGAACCTTGCTGGCCCGGATCCAGGTATAGGAATGGCGGGAAGGGAGAGGTGGCTCGACGTTTATGGCCCAGGGCCATTGGGGAGGAGTCATAGGGTATGAGTCACAGAGGGCAGGCCAGCTCCATATATACAGTAGTCAACAATAACTATATTCAATAGAGGAAACATATCACCACAAAAGTAAAATGTTCTAAAATTTACATATTTTAACTTGCAAGTGAAGTTTGTTCAGTGTAAGTACAGTCTAGTATTTTTGTCTTTTAAACTGTTTATTCTTAATGCAGGTGTATTAGTTAAGCATTGTAAGATTAAGTCTCAAGCAACCAGAAAATACATATATCAAACATCTATCAATCCCCTGGTACCGGATACCAGGGTTTTTACTGTACTTAGTCTGATCATCAGACTTTTAAAATATCCAAATATTGGCAAAACAAGGTGGAGGTTGGAAGGGTCACTGGGCAGAGGGGTCATTTTGTGAAGGAGTGGAAACAAGAATATCGATGTTGGAAATATTCAATGTCATCATGACTCTTGATTGACCTCTACTGCAATCAGCTGTGAACAAAATTAATAATCTTCCCTCCCCTCTCACCCTTCAGACACTTCCAGCTGTAATTACAGAAAGTGCCAATCTTGTCCCTGCATCTCCCCCCTCACCTCCATCCAGGGCCACAAACAGACCTTCCAGGAGAGGAAAGGTTTTGCATGCACCTAATCTGCGACATGTGTGGCCTCCTCTGCATCAGTGAGACCAAACGCAGTTTGGGTGACCTCTTCGCCAAGCCTAATCTCTGTTTGTGAGTCTTAGCTTGAGCTTCCTGCGGCCAAACAGTTCAATTTCCCCCAATCGTTCCTGTCAGGGTGAGGCCAAACATAAACTTAAGGAATAGCACATCATATTTCTCCTGGACAGCTTAATGGCATGCATGTTGATTTTTTTTCCAATTTTAGGTGACCCTCACGCCCATCATGTTTCACTATCGCCATCTCTTCTTGTTTTTTTAAAAAATATATATTTTTCTCCCCTCTTTTCCCCTGGCTTCCTTGTAGTCTCCCCCTCCATCTGTGCTCTTCCTCTCACATTATTCTGTCCTACATCCTATCACTTCTTGGCCCCATTTACCCTCTCAATAAAGGTTCCAGACCATCACTACCCATGGATGCAATCTGACCCAATGAGTTCTTTGCTTGGCCAAGATTCCAGTCTTGGTGTTTATCTTCCACAATTATGTTACTACTTTCAAATTATCTATAAATATATTGCACATACCAGTAGCATTTAAATAAAATGGATCATCTGTTCAATTTGCTGCAGTTTATGAACCATCCTCAGTTGACCCTTCTCTAAATCACTAGAGCGTACTTTACATTTCTTTTATTAATATGAATGGTCTTGCACCTGTGATAGTACAGATTCTATCACCAATGTGTCTATGTCCAGATGGTCGTGTAGGATGACTGTGATTGGCTGAGAATGTAGCCCCGCCTACTGGCAGGTCTTAAAGGATTGCTCCTGACCTGATCAGGCCATTCTGGACTGGTCGACCTACATGTGATATGCTCCTAGTTAATAAAAGCCTTGATTTGGATCAAGTCTTTGATTCTTTCGACGCGCGCTACAGCATAACACTAAGGTTATGAATTTCTCTGAGAAAAGGACCTCATGATTAAATTATATAAGCAACATCAGGCATAGTTGCCCACAGTGCCTCATGATGCTGTCAGTGGAAGATACAGTAAATGTGAGGTGCCTACGCTGTATTCTGGTGCTTCTGAGATTATACAGATTGGCCTCAATTATATAATTTTCTCCTGATAGCAGTTGCTGCCCATTAATTCTTCTAAATGCTGCAACATCCTCTGTAGGGACGGCAGATCTAAGGACCACCTCCTAAGATCGTAGCCTTCCCCAATAGCTCTGCTTGAATGTGGCTCAGTACTCTTTCAATGTGACTTGATCTAAATCCTGGAATCCTCCATTGCTAATTTTGTGGTCTTTGTCCAATATCTCTGGATATAGATCTGTGTCTGCTGTTGTTCATGAATATGTGGTTTCCCTCATCAAAAGACCACAGTTAGTACAAATCGGAAATGTTTCCTCTAACAATCTACACAGGCACACGTCAGGGATGAGTGGTTGGCACACTGCTCTACTCTGACATCTTGCCCGATAAAAGCCACTATGTAATGTTCACTTAATGATGGGTAAAGGCCTTGCAATCTAATAGGATGGTAAAGAAGGCATATGGCTGCTTGCTTTTATTGGATCTAAGAGTAAGGAAGTTAAACGAGAAGATCTGCAGTTGCTGGGTCAGGAGCTATAAACCAATGTGCTGGAGAAGCTCAGCAGGTCACGCAGTATCCATAGGAACTAAAAGGCACCCAAGTACTTAGAGTTAAGCTGGTCCTGAAGCAATGGTAGGCATCGAAATAGGAGCCGCAGAGGGTTCAGGGTAAATGTCCCAACAAATAGAGGATGAACCTTCACAAGGCATCTGATCCTGAAGGCATACCTGGCAAGGTACTGAAAATCTGTGCCGACCAACTAGTTTAGTGATTCCCAAAGGGGGTACTGCTGCCCCCTGTGGGCGGTGGAAAGATCCAAGGGGGCGGTGACGGAAAAGGGGGTATTCCGGATCTTCAGTATTGTTATTATTCTGTTTTCTACAAAGTTTAATGAAGAAGCCAGTGCAGTAATTTTCTGGTCAGACTCAAGTTGGTAATAGTGAGCAAAATAAATAGTAGCAAGGTGTACTCGCAGGAGCTGGTCTTAGTGGCCGCCATGTTGTACTGGCGTTATCTCCCCCCCCCACCCCTTGCTGGAAACTCGGAATGTGGCCTAGAGGCCAAGGGGACGACAGCCCGAGAAAGTTTGGGAACCACTGAACTCGCTGGAGTCTTCATGGATATTTTCAAGCTCCCGTTGCTGCAGTTGGAGGTTCCCACCTGCTTCAAAAGAGCATCAATCCTGCCGCTGGCCATGAAGAGCAGAGTGAGCTGCCTCAATGATTATTGCCTGGTAGCACTGTGATGAAACTCTTTGAGAGGTTGTTTATGGCCAGAATTAACTCAGACCAAAGTAAAGATCTGCACCCACGACAACACCTGCCGATTGCCACAATCACTCCACAGCAGATGCAATCTCGTTGGTTCTCCATTCAGTTTTATATCACCTAGATAACAGCAACACTTACATCAGGCTACACTTCATCGACTACAGTTCAGCTTTCAACACCATTATACCGTCAGTATTGGTCAACAAGCTAAATAACTTGGGCCTCTGCCGCCAAACAACAGATTTTGTGGCGTTCATGACAGTAAATTGTGATTCCAGTTCTGAATGAGGTTAGCAAATCCAGAGCCCCTGGATGAAAATGTTCATTGATGGGAATAAAGCAAAAAAATGGAGCTAATATCAGAAACCAAGAACTTAACAGACCATAAACTGGAAGGTATTGAAGATGGGTGAGGGAACTTAAAGCCTGAAGCTGTTTTCCAAATACACGAGATGAAAGGAGATAGCTAAGTAAAGGGTAGGACAAATTGGACAAGTGCATTTAGTGTAGGGGCTATGGGTAGAGTTTTCAATGAATATTTTGTGACCATCTTCACAGAGGAAGAGGGTGATAACAGTTGTCTTTCAACTGCACGTGTGAAAGATTGCATGGGATAAACAGTGAAAGAGAGAAAATATTAAAGGGCTCAACGTCTTTGAAAAAACAGATTAAGCACTCAGCCAGGACAAAGCGTGTCCCAGCTATTGAAGGGATAAAGGGGGAAACCCACAGAGGCAATTGTTCAGCCCTCAAGAGCTGTAGGAATGATCGGAAGACTGTTAATATTGCCCAATGGTTTACAAAGTCGAGGTGGGATAAAGCAAGAAATTATAGACCTGTTTAACATCAGAGGTGACAAATTGTTGGAATCCATTCCAAAGAATTGTGTGAACATTCACATTAAAAGGGAGAGATTAATCAGGAATATTCATTGAGTTAGTTAAGGGAAAGTCAATTCTATCAAACCTGGATGATTTTATCGGGAAAATATCAAGGAAACTTAATGAGGGCAGAGATTGGATGTAGCCCATATGAATTTAAGCTAGGCTTTGGCAAGTTCTCTTATGGTAAGATGTATAAGCCTTGGTGACAAATTAGATCCAAAATTGGTTCAGCAGCAAGAAACATATAGAGCAAAGTTTGGATGGGCATTTTAGGGACTTGAAGAGAGTTGCCATTGGGGTTCGTAGGCCAATAGGTCCTTGTTTTTTGTCATGCATTATTGATATAGATCTAAATGTAAGATGATAAATGAGATTAAAACCATACCCGTGAGATTGGTAGTGAGGAAAAATGGATGAGACTGTAAGAGGATGTACAACTTCAAATTTTTGGGTGTCAACGTCTCCGAGGATCTGACCTGGAGCCTCCATGTTGATGCAATCATGAAGAAGGCTTGCCAATGGCTATATTTTGTGAGGTGCCTGTCACGCTCGAAAACTTTTACAAGTATACTGTGGAGAGCATTCTAACTGATTGCATCACTGCCTGGTATGGAGGCGCCAATTCTCAGGACAAGAATAAATTCCAGAGGATTGTTAACTCGGCCTGCAACATCACAGGCACCAGACTTCACTCCATCGAGGATGTCTACAAGAGGCGTTCGTAAAAAAGCAGCCTCAATCCTCAAAGACCCCCACCACCCAGGCCATTGGAAGGAGGTACAGGAGCCTAAAGATGAGCACTCACTGGCACAAGGACAGCTTCTTCCCCACTGTCATCAGATTCACGAATAACCAATGAACCAAAGACACAGCCTCACTTTTTGTGCTCTACTATTTTTAGAGTAATGTTGTGAGGTGGTTATAACAGGAATGTTTGCACTGTGGTGCTGCAGTAAAACACTGAATTTCATGACTTGTGACAATAAATCCTGATTCTGATTATCTACTCAACTAAGAAACAGAATAGCGAATGGAACTTAATTCACAGTAGCACGAGGTAATGTAAGATGCAATAAAGCAGGGAATATAAAAGAAATGGGAAGATAGTGAGTGGAGTAGAGGGACAGGGATTCATGTGCACAGATTATTAAATGTAGCAAGATGATTAATAATGTTAAAAAGTTTTCCTTTATTAGCCAGGGCAAGGAATATGACCAGCAGCAAGATCAAATCACAACTGTGTACATTCATGCCCAGATCACAGTTTGTGTACTCTGAACAGTTCTGAACTTGTCTTTAAATTTGCATTAATCATGACTTGTTCTCATGCTATATTGTAGTTATTTAATTTGTACTATTGTAATTGGTGTATCTTGTGTACCTGTGTGTTTGCAACAAGTAAGAATTTGGTGCAGCTGCATATTGTATGCCTGTATATGGCAATTAAATCTCTGAAATTCATAAACAGCAAACTTATGACTGCACTGTCAAAGGTGCAGAGGAGATTTCCAAGGTTGTGGTCAGGATTAAAAAGCTGCAGCTGCAGCCAGGTTGGAGAGCTTGGGATGGTTCCTTTTGGAATGTAAGTAAACATAATGGAGAAGTATAAAATCATAATGGGCATGGTTGAGGAAGCAGGAAGGTCCTCTCTCCTACTGGGAGATCAATAATGGAAGGGGCAAAGATTGGAAATATTTTGTTGAAAGAATGGGGGAATGAGAAAGCAGTATTCAGGCAGAGGATGCTGAGGCTCTGCAGGTCACTGCCAGAAACATGAGCAAAGAAAAAATATAGGAGCAGGAGTGGGCCATTTGGCCCATCGAACCTGCTCCACCATTCAATGAGATCATGGCTGATCTGATGATTGGCTCATCCCCACCGACCTTCCATATCCCTTAATTCCCCTACTATGTAAAAATCTATTCAACCTTGTCTTAAATGTATTCACTGAGATAACCTTCACTATTTCAATGGGCAGCGAATTCCACAGATTCACCACCCTCTGGGAAAGCAGTTTCTCCTCATCTCCATCCTAAATCTGCTACCTGAATCTTGAGGCGACGTCCTCTAGGTCTAGTCTCCCCAACTAATGGAAACAAAAACGTATCTAACTCTATCCTTATCTATTCCTTTCATCATTGTATAAATTTCTCTAAGATCCCCTCTTATACTTCTAAATTCCAGCAAGTACAGTCCCAGAGGATTCAATTTCTTCTCATAGGCTAACCCTCTCATCTCTGGAATCAGCTTAGTGAACCTCCTCTGCACTGCCTCCAAAACCAGTACATCCTTCCTCAAATAAGGAAACCAGAACTGCATGCAGTACTCCAGATGCGGCCTCACCAGTACCTTGTACAGTTGCGGCATAACCTCCCGCTCCTAAACTCAATACCTCCAGCATTGAAGGCCAACATTCCATTTGCCTTCCCAATAGCCTGCTGCACCTCAAACCAACCTTTCACAATTCATACACAGGCACTCTCAAGTCCTTCTACAATTGCTTTCCATTTTTCCTTCCAACATTGTACTCCATTGCCAAGCTCACTCACTTATTTCTCTGTAAATTCTCTACACTCTCTACTTTTCCTCTCAAGCCCACATCATGTTTACCCAGCCCTCAAAAAGCAGTGACCAGCAAATCCATTGGCCCACGACTGCACGATGAGGGGGCCCGGGCTCTGTGGATGCTGTGTGTCCTGCTGAGTTTCTCCAACACGTTTGTGCATTGCAGTACATCTGGAGACTTTAACGAGATTAGTTGTATAGCTCTTTTTTAACCAGGTTGGACAAGAAGACCTTCTCTTTCTCATAGATTTCCCATGCATGTCAAAAATAGTTGAACAGTTCACCACACGGGAAGAGTGTTTCAACAAATTAATGCTTTGAGTCTCTCCAAACATCTTCATCCTTCATTTGTCTCAAATCATTTCAGTTAAAGAAAATTGCTAGGGTTTTCAAAAAAGATTGGCATGAGCCTTGTTTTATTTATGTAACATATCTGATTTATTTCTGGAATTTTTAATGCAACAAATTAAAAGTTTGTGAAGCTTGCACCTTTAACTTGGCAAATAATTTCAAAGTTGTGCCAAGTGTAAATATTTGATGTTTCATACAAAATTTGCTTCTTAGCCTATTTGCTAGAGAATAACAACAAAAAAAAAACCTCAGAGTGTCAGAATTGTCAGCACATTATGATGTCTTTGGCTCTCTGAATTATACAAGAGCAAGGACTTGGAGTTTCTCCTTCAACATGGCTCAGATGTTATGCCCCAAAAGTCTCACCTGTTGTTACCGAGGAGTTGAATTCAAGTATGTAAGGAATGTGCCAAAATTGAAATGAACAGAAATCAGCCAGAGTATTTAAAATAGTTGAGGAAAACGCTATTTTATTTATGTAAAGCTTCTTAAAATAAATTCAAAATTAACACATTTTTTTTCATGAATAATAAAATAATAAACTCCAGAACTTGGAAGATCTGGACCCCAAAGTTTTGAAAGTTCAAAGTTATTGTCAGAGAACATACATGACATCACATACAATCCTGAGATTCTTTTTTATCTGTAGGCCAGGCAGGATTTCTACTTATCGCTAGTGCAAAATAAAAACTGTACTCAATAAAAGGTATATATTCAAAAGAGACAAATGCAAACAAGCAAACTGTAATACTGAAAGGAAATTTTCATTAATATGTAATGTGCGAAGTAAGAGTGGGGGATAATGCCACACTGCGCATCATTGCAGAGAAATTGGGTCACCATTTGCACACCAACCGTCAAACATCCATCGACACCGATTCGACACCAGCCCCATTGTGGTGAAATGCTCATTCACTTGGCTCCGCCCCATCCTGTACCCGTGTAAAGGTTAAAAGCTTGTGTTTTTGTTTCGTAGTTAATTTTGTGCCCGTCTCTCTAAGAAAAAATATTGTTTGTCGTGTTACCATAGTGACTATGCCATCATGTGTTGTAATATCTGAGTGGACGGAGAGCTTGAATCTCATTCTTTGAACAATTATGAAGGGGACGTGAGCTCAAGACACTTTGAATTCATCTTATTTTGTCTTCTATCTGTTAAGTTGAATATTGTTATATCTTTTTTCAGTATGCTTTGATTATTCATCATTATGAAATTATCAATGCCAAATTATGCAAAATGTTTATTCATTTTATCAACAAATTAAAGCTGCATCTACAAAGTTTGGTTTATTGGATTAATAAGATAGTAATTTGGAATTTCGTCGCTCACGTTTCCTTGAAGATGACACATTTTGAAATTGGGAAATACTAGAACTTGGAAAGTGTCATCTATAACCTGTGGCTCCTCCCCCTTGACCTTGTATAAAGGCTCCAACACCATAACCCCTCCCCAGAAAGCTTGGCTCACAGCTCAGGATGACCTTCAAGTTCATTGTAAATAAAAGTTCCGTAACTCTAGTCTTTTTGTTTTTGACAGTGATTTCACCCATTTTTTAAAAAAAAAATATTTCCACTGTCCCATCAGCACCCCCCACCATTCCCAGTTCTGCCACTCATCTAAATTCTACGTCCTGGAACATAGAAGAAGCCAGAACACCCAGAGGAAATTCAGGGAGAGCTTGGCAATCCACATAAATCGCATGGGAAGTCAGGATTGGTCAAGCTCATGGGAAATAGCTCTGATAACTGTTGCACAATGTTGCACTGTGAATGAATGCATTAGTTGTTGTCAAAGAACCTTACAGCACAGTACAGGCCCTTTGGTCCATAATGTTACACTGAACTATATGTAGAATCAGAATATATTGCCTTGAACAAGTCATGAAATTTGGTGTTTTTGTGGCAGCAACATAGAGCAAATAATAATCTTACATCATTTCTGTAAAAAAAAATAATAGTGCATGAAAAGTAAGGCAGTGTCTTTGGTTCATTAATTTTTCGGGAATCTGATGGCAGCGGGGAAGAAGCTGTCCTTGTGCCATTGAGTGCTTGTCCTGTACCTTTTCTCAATGGTAGTAGAGTGACGAGTGCTTAGCTGGGTGGTGGGGGATGTTTGAGGATAGAGGCTGCTTTTTTAAGACACTGCCTCATGTAGATATCTTCAATGGAGTGAAGTCTGGTGCCCGTGATCTCAACCCTCTGGAGTATATTCTTGTCCTGAGAGTTGGCACCTCCATAGCAGGCAGTAACGAAAACAGCCAGAATGCTCTCCAAGGTACATCAGTAGAAGTTTACGAGAGTCTTAGATGACATACTGAATCTCCTCAGACACCTCACAAAGTATAGCCAGTGGTGAACTGCCTATGTGATTGCATCAACATGGAGGCTCCAGGACAGATCCTCAGAGATATTGACACCCAGGAATTTGAAGTTCTTGACCCTCTCCATTACTGACCCCTTGATGAGGACTGGGTCATGTTCCCCTGACTACCTACCCCCAAAAAACTAAACTCTCCCTATCTCATAGCCCTCTATTTTTCTTTCATCCATGTACCTGTCTGAGAGTCTTTTAAATGCCTCTATTGTTCCAGCCTCCACCACCACCCTTGGCAATGCATTCCAATGCAACTCTCTGTGTAAAAAAAAAACTTACCTTTGATGTTTCTCCTAAATTTTCTTCCCTTCACTTTGCAGAGATGTCTTCCTAAATTCCACAAGATCTAGAATAGTTCTCAGGTAGTGAAGTGAACTTCACTACTGCAGGGAGAGAGAGAGAAAAAGTAGAAAACTACAGTCTATTTAACCTGACATCATTAGAAGGAATTTCTACCACATCCTCCTTATTGTCCACTCTGGGACCCAGCTTTATATCTCCAGGAACCTTGGATATATTACACTGAAATCATTAAAGTAGATCATGGACACCTCGGGCAACAGCATCAATCCCTGCTGCATCCCACCAATCAGATATTTCCCATTTGAAAATCACCCTTAATCCATTTTTAGTCTTTTAACTAATCTTTATTTCACATCAGCGCTCCAAACTAATTGGATTGATTTTGTTTAATAACCTCTGCATAGCAACTTATCAAAAGCCTTCTAAAATTAAAATGTGCCTCAGTCACAGTTTATCCCTGATCTATTCTGCAAACTCAAATGCTCCGGTTTGGTAACTATGAATTCCTTTTTGTAAATCTGGACTGGGTTTACTATTCTTGGAGTGAAGTGTACAAGTCAAGAATGGGATAGGTAGGGCAAGAAACCTTTCCCAATGACAGAAGAGTAGAAAGCTAGAGAGTGGGGCACCCTTGGTGGCAGAGCTACGAAGGAAAATGTCTGATTCAGGTTGACGAGAAGGAAAACTGTTTTATTCCCTTTCCAGCCAACTTTTATGTCACTTACGGTCTGGTCAGCCCAAAAACAGGAAGTGACATCATGACACCCCTGATGCGTTTCTAAGTTTGAGGGCTTCATCCTGTAGGTGGAGGAGGGGGTTCCCGCACCATCTTAGCGCAGACCCCTTGGATGTGTGGTCGGCCCCACTTCCCGGCTGCCGCTACAGAGAGCATAGGTTTAAGGCAAAGGGCAGAGTGGTGAGAACGAATCTAAGGAAGAATTATTTTCTTTGAGGGTGGTTGGAATCTTGAGCACACTGAATGGCTGACGATGACAAGAACTCACATCATTTATGAAGCAACTGGACATTGTAGACTTTATTTTGTAGAGATCCAGCACAGTAAAAGGCCTATCTGGCCCACAAGCCGTGCCGCCCAATTACATCCATGTGACCAATTAACGTACTAAGCCCCCCCCCATACACCTTTGGGAAGATTTATTGGGGGATGATTTAACAAGGATGAGAAGAGGCAAATTCTTCATAGAGGATGGTGTATAGAATGAGATACCAGAGGAGCTGATAGAGGCAGATACAATTACAACATTTAAAAGACATCTGGAATGGTTCATGGATAGGCATGATTTAGACGCTGCCACTCTCAAACATTTTTGGCTATAGCACCCTTAAGGACTCAGCTCAACGTTTATTTGCTCCCTTCCCTGTGAAGCAGTCATTTGGTTGGTTTCTTCTGTTTTTCTTTCCTACTACCAGCTACGTTTAAAAAAAATGTATGATTTGAGTCTGTGAACCTCTTCCATGTGATGTGGCCCCCCTCCACTCCCGGGAGAGGCTGAGAATGGCTGGCTGAGTGGGACATGTACAAATGCAGGATAATGGGACTAGTTACTGGATCAGGATGGATATATTGGGCTGATGGACCTGCTTCTGGGCATTGCAGAACTCCATGATTCTATGGCACGCCAAGGCATAGAAGACTAATATTACTCTGCATGGGTGTTTGACAGCCAAATTGGATATAGTAAGCCAGAGGTCATGTTTGTGTGCTCTACAACTTGAACTCTGAACCTTGAACCTACTTTGAATACTTTGAAGAACAAATGAAGAATGATGAATGAAGGAAGTCACATACCCAGGTACAGGTGTGATAAAAAGTTTCCTTGCTACGAATTCCAAGGTTCAGAAATCAAACGAAGAACAAACCTAATTAACACACAAGAAGTAGGGAAAAAAAGATAAAGAAAAAGCTTGCACAGCTGGCTGATGGTGCAAAAAATTTTCCGTGTCAGTTGCGCAGACAGATCTGACCAATGCTTACTTCATACTTGACCTGCTGAGTTCCTCCAGGACTTTTTGGCTCTGATTTCTTTTAAAACCCTCTGCAGAGCAACTTATGGAAGATCTTCTGCGAGTCCAAATATACCTCGCCCACAAGTTATCACCAACCGTCTTTAACTACTGTGGCTCTCCCAGGGAATGTGTTCCCACTGTGCTCTTTTGGGGTCTCAGATTGGATTCCGCTGCTAAGTAACGTCCTGAAGTTGTGATGAGGGCTTTAGATCTGCAAAGACTTTTTGAGCAGCAGTTGAGAATTGTTTACATCTGTAATGTGTCTTCAGTATGAAAATTCATTAAGCGAAACCTAGCAGAGTATATGTGTGGCTGGGGGAAGGGAAGAATTAGATTCATTTACTGGACTTGTTTCCTGAGAAGGGGAGAGTTCATCCAGAGACATATGTTTAAATCCCACCATGGCAGCTGAGGAACTTCAATTCAAAGTAATTAAATAAATCTGGAATTTAAAAAAAAGCTCACATCAACAATGGTGACCACTAGAATCAGGGGTGGCCAACTTTTTAATTTTTAATTTAAACATACAGTATGGTTACAGGCCAGTTCAGCTCATGAGTACAAACTAGGGGTGTAGGTTAAATGGGTGGCATGAACTTGTGGGCCAAAATTACCCGTTACTGTTCTGTATGTCTAAATTTAAAATTAACAAATAAAAGGTTGGCCTTTCCTGAACTAGATTGCTATTAAAAACATAACTAGAGAGTTCTATAACATGGAATCGAAATTATGGAATAATTCATGGAATCGAATAGGCCCTTCAGCCTAACTTATCAAGGTTGGACAATTTAACATTCTGGGATAATCCTAAGTGCTCTATTTGGTCCATAGTCACTGTATCCATAAGAGCAGCAGAGAGGATCACTGGAGTCTCCCCCCAACATCGACGTGATCTTCCAGGATCGTTGTCTAAAGAGGGCGCCCAAAATCATTGAGGACCCCTCCCACCCTGTACACAGCATCTTTCAGCTGTTCCCATCGGGGAAAAAGATACAGGAGAATCACAGCCAGCACCACCAGGCTGAGGAACGGCTTCTTCCCACAGGAGGTGAGAATGCAGTGAACTGCTCACACTCACCCTCCGAGATGCTCATATTCATGAAAAAAATGCTTATTTATTTGTATACAGGTATATCCCACCTTACGAATGCTCGAATTATGAAAATTCACTTTTACGAAGAAACCTGCGTTCGCTTTAACGAAAGGATTTGAATGGGTTTTTGCTTTTACAAAAAATAGCCTCCAATAGTAGTGAATGGGTCTTCGCTTATTGCCATTTAGGCTTACAGAAGGTTTCATAGGAATGCTCTAGTTTAATAAAGCAGGGTATACCTGTCTATGAATTCTTGTCCTGCATAGGTAATGCATGTTATGTCTGGTTTGGTGTCCGCGAGGACTGGAGAAAGCTGTTGCATCGGGTGGTACGCATGCAATCAGAATGGCAACAAACTTGACTTGGTCTAAATCAGTCAGGGAAGGAATTCTACCAACTTGTGCTAGATTGTGAGAATATATTAAAAAAATACTGCCGATGCTGGAAGAGGCTCAAAGAGCTCAACTAGTCAGATAGCAACTGGGGAGAGAAAAGACCATTTAATCTCCGAGACCCTTTGGGACTTCTACATTGTAGCCCTTCTTAGGTACATCTACACATCAATTCTGAAATGTTCTAATGGAGAATTCACGAATATAGCAACATCCAATTTTAAACAATGCCTAAAAATGCAGTTATAAGGCCAGGAAAAGTATTTTATTTTGTGCTGCAGATGAACAATTTCTTTCTTGGCTGCCTTGTTTTCTCATATATTCCTTTTGACGGATTTTGCATGTAGATAATGGAACTAATGTTGCTTCTAATACTGATGGATTTTCTTTTAAAATGTGCTGAGAATTGGACTATATTGTATTAATTTTGAATGTATTTTTTTGTTTACAGTGTATGAACACTGTTACATGAAAGAGTGTTATTGTTTAACCGTCTCTCAGCTCTGCTAAATTGCTGTTTAAACAGTGAATGCTATAAATCAGGAAGTCAAGACAATTCCCCAATGACAGAACATTCAGCCGTACTGTGAGGTTTTCAGGTCTCTAACCTGCAAGAAGTCATAAACTTTCAATTTCCATTGGAGATACAGCACGGTAATGGCCCCTTCTGGCCCATGAGCCCACGCTGCCCAAATACACCCAGGTGACAAATCTAGTTGTCAGGTTTATTGTCATCTGATTGTACAAGTACAACCCGACCAAAACAGCGTTCTCCTGTCCTCGGTGCAAAACATGCAGACACGCAACCAAACATAACAGACAAACATTATGTACGCAGGACAGGTATTCATACATACAAATAAATAAATACTGTTCCATGAATATGAGGGTCTCGGATGGTTAATGTGAGCAGGTCCTTTGGTCGTTCAGCGTTCTACTGCTCTGATACTCCTGTATATTTTTCCCAACGGGAGCAGTTGAAAAATTCTGTGTGCCAGGTGGAAGGGTTCCTCAAAGATTCTGTGCATTCTCTTCTGATAATGATTTCTGGTTACTGTACGTGAACTTGACTGCAATGGTGATGCATCTCTTGAGAATAAATATTTAAATTTTGACTGCTTCACTCTTGCCCTGCCAGTGCAAATAATTATAAGTCTCGCTTTGAAAATGCCAACACAACCCAAAATATTTCACAATTAATGATGTACTTTTGAAGTTTTCCCACCTTGTGAATACAGTAACCAATGTACACATAATGGATTTCACGCGCTGAACTCCGCTCAGAATCAAATTGGTTTGCACTGGGACGCTGCCGCAAAACCACAAATTTCGTGACTCATTCATGATAATAACCTCTGGTTCTGAACATTGTGTGGGGCCACCCATTGCTTGGAAAATGTGAGCTTCCCGCCTTTTGATCCAATCAGTCCATGAGATCTTCCGCATCCATCCATGAAGGGAGGCCTTGTGGGTTGAAATAAACAAGTAACAAAATGGCAGTGGCAGAAAATCTGAGGTAAAAATACAGCAGAAGTTGAAAAATCCAGATGCCAGACATCCGGACCGCCCAAGACTCTGAAACGTTTTAAATTTAACGGGCTTTTGCGTGCATGAGTGCGTATGTGAGAGCCACGGATGTACAGCGGCAACAAGTGGCCATGCTTGCTACAGATAACCTTACCACAAAGAAATTCATTTGTTTGCTGCATTTTTCTTCCACAATATTCCTTTTTAAACATAATTTCGAGCATTACATGCTCCTTTCTTTGTAGTAAGAACATTTTGTCAAGAGTTGACTTTATTTTTCTTTAAAACTGTTAGTTTTGATAAATGAAGCATGCTGATGAATAAGCTATCAAAATTTACCTGTTCATCTCAGATGCAAAGGTTTTGTGAGTTACCTACTGTGCTGCGGTTGCAACAACTTGCATCAAATGTACTGATCTTTTATGTTTTAAAGCAAGCTTATAATATTGGGCTGCAGCTTCTCAGAGCAACAACAGTCTAAATAATTGAAAATGCAAAAGCTCATCCTCAGAGAGGCATTGAATGTTCAAAATATTTCAGATTATGAGGAGTCTGTTCATGTGGAAATAAACCCTTTCATTTGGTAAATGAACCTACAATCAGCCCCAGTTGTGGCCCTGTAAACTGTTGGAGATTTTGGGCACCAACCCCAGTTTGACATGGCTAAGAGTAATGCAAGCACAAAGAAGCCAAACAGGATAGGCCATCCACTGCATAGCTCCCTGAAAATAGTGACACAGGGTGGTGAGGAAGGTGTTCTGAACACTGACCTTCATTGGTCAGGGCATTGAGTATAGGAGGAGCAGGGATTGTGTGCAGTTCTGGTCACCAATCTATAGGAGAGAGATCATCAAGCTGAAAAGATTGCAGAAAAGATTCACCAGAATGTCACCAGGCTTGAATGCTAAGGAGAGGCTGATAGATTAAGACTTTTCTCCCTGGAGTATAGGAGGCTGAGTAGAGGACATTTTAGAACAGTGCTTTTTCTTTCCACTTATATACCATTTTAAGAATCCCTATGCTTTAAGTGCTCTGTGATTAGTAAGGGATTACTTAAGGTGGTATGTGAATGGGAAGGGAAGGTTGAGAATCACTGCTCTAGACCCAATTGTTACTGAAATATTTTGCTTGAGAAAAATTGTCATTAGCCCATTTCCTTTGGAGTTCTGAAACCATGAACATAACCAGTCAATTAGGTACAATTAAAACAGTAGTTTTCAAACTTTTTCTTTCCACATACATAACACCTTAAGCAATCCACAGAGCACCGATGGCATAGGGAATATTTAAAGTGATATGCAAGTGAAAAGAAAAAGATTGAGAACCACGGTTTTAGAGCTTTATAAAATCAAAAGGTAAATAGACATGGCATTTTTCCCAGGGTAGGGGAACCTAAAATTAGAGGCAATAGATTGATGGTCAAAGGGGAATGATTTAAAGGGGTCCTGGGGGCACTTTCTTACACAGAATGAGCTGCCACAGGATGTTATAGAGGCAAGTATATCATGTTTACAAGACATTTAGGCAGATAAGAACAGTTTAGAGGGCTGTAAACCAAACAGGAATAACTCAGGTTAGCAGCTTGGTCAGGATGCATGAGTTGGGGCTAAAGGACCGGTTTCCATATGATATCCAAAATCTCAGTGAGTCTGTTGCATGCCATGCTCTCTATGGAAGGTGGCCAATATCTCCAAAGCAGGACGGCCAGTTTATATAACTGGAGTTTGAAGGGAGAGAGGCGTGAAGAAAAGAAGGAGGGGGGGTTCAAGGAAGGGGAGTAGAAGTGATAAGAATGGGAAGGTATAGCGGTTCCATTGGTGCTACCAGTGGTGATACAGGAATGTATCGTGACTGGCCAAGTATAGCTGGCCAAGGGTCTGCCTCAAGGCTTTGACGGATTTTTACAGATGTGTGGTGGAAAGTGAGCTGACCGGCTGCATCACAATCTGGTAAGAAGACACCAATGAGCGCGAAGCCCTGCAAAAGGCAGCGGACACAGCCCAGGACATCACAGGCAAAACCCTCCCCACCATTGAGAACATCTACAGGGAACGCTGTCGTCAGAGAGCATCAGCAATCATCAAGGATTCACATTACCTAGGACATGCTCTGTTCTTGCTGCTGCCATCAGGAAAGAGGTGATGGTGGCACAGGACTCACAGCACCAGGTTCAGGATCAGCTGCTCCCCCTCCACCATCAGACCCCTCAACAACAAACTCAATCAGGGACTCTTATGAGGACCCTTACTTTGCTCGTTATTTACTCTTGAATAGTTATTTCCTGTATTGCACAGTCAATTTGTTTGTATTTCTCTCTTGAGTGTAGATTTTTGAATTACCGATGTGGAAATTCTGCCTGGCTCGCAGGAAAAGGAATCTCAGGGTTTGTATGTGATGCATGACAGTAAATCAGAACTTTGACTTTTCGCATTGGCTTCTGCTGGTGCTACAGGCTTCTGCAAGAACAGCTGGTGTAAGGGGCCAACACTCTGCACAATGCAAACATCCTCAGGGAAGCAGCTGCTGAGGATGTGAAGGAGGAAGCACCCTGATGATCGTGCCAGAGCAATGCAACAGACTAGTTCACGGGCTTTATATTGAAATGTTTGCCTGGTTAGAGCACAAGGAACATGTTCCCTTCACACTAAGCTATAATTGAACAGAAATGCATTATTAATTACATATTGAAGATAACATGAGGTCTGTACTTTATGCTGAATTATTTTGAACTTCTACTACTGCTGGACAACAATCCCTTGAAGAGATGTGGGTGCAAGGGCACAAGGTAATCAGAAACAGTTTATTGTCATGAGCAGATCATGAAATTCATTGTTTTGCGGCCAGCATCACAGTGAAAATATTTCTATACGTTACGTTTCAAAAATAAATAAGTCGTGCAAAAAAAAAGGATAAAGCAAAGTAGTATTTGTTTCATTGTTCATTCAGAAACCTGATGCCAACAGGGAAGAAGCTGTCCTTGTGCCGCTGAGTGCTCGCCTTCAGCCTCCTGTACCTTTTTCCTGATGGTAGCAGAGTGAAGAGGGCATGGCCTGGGTGCTGAGGGTCCTTGAGGATAGAGCCATCTTTCTTAAGACGCAGCCTTGATGGAAAGAAGACTGGTGTCTGTGATGTCTTATGACATGTCTCCAGGATGGAGTGAAGACTGGTGCTTGTGCTGTCTTAAGACACGTCCACGATGGAGTGGTTTGGTGCCCGTGATGTTGCAGGCTGAGTTAACAACCCTCTGGAGTATTTTCCTTTCCAGTCCTGTGAGGCAAGATGATAGTCATCATGCCATGTGTCTGCCTGACAACTGATACAGTGCAACATAACCTCTTATTGAAAAGATGATGCCCCTGTATTTTGCCCCAGTTACACTCTACCCTACTCATTTTGACACTATACCCTGCACTTATTGTACTTAATACCTGCTGTACAGGTTGACTTGTGTGGATGCACACAGAACTAAACTTTTCACTGTATCCTGTTAACTAGGGCAATGAACAATTCACTTCAATACTACCACCCTAAATATTGAGGAGGTATGCCTTTCTTTATTTCCCACACATAACAATTTCTTTGGCTTGGCTTCGCGGATGAAGATTTATGGAGGGGTAATGTCCACGTCAGCTGCAGGCTCGTTTGTGGCTGACAAGTCCGATGTGGGACAGGCAAACACGGTTGCAAAGGAAAATTGGTTGGTTGGGGTTGGGTGTTGGGTTTTTCCTCCTTTGTCTTCTGTCAGTGAGGTGGGCTCTGCGGTCTTCTTCAAAGGAGGTTGCTGCCCGCTGAACTGTGAGGCGCCAAGATGCACGGTTTGAGGCGAGATCAGCCCACTGGCGGTGGTCAATGGGGCAGGCACCAAGAGCTTTCTTTAGGCAGTCCTTGTACCTCTTCTTTGGTGCACCTCTGTCACGGTGGCCAGTGGAGAGCTCGCCATATAACACGATCTTGGGAAGGCGATGGTCCTCCATTCTGGAGACGGTAAGAAATAGCAACAGGAGCAGGCCATCTAGCCCTTCAAACCTGCATGTAACTCATCGAGTTCATGATTGAGCTTTTACCTCAGCACCATTTTCCAACACCTTCGTGTACCTCTTGATTCCTTTCTCTTCAAAAATCTACTGATTTCGGTTTTTGAATTCACTTAATGTCTGAGGCCCTTGAGGTAGAGATTCACTGAGTGAAGAAGTTTTTTTCCCCCTCTTAAAACATGGGGGGAGCATGATTAGTGTAGGGGATGGTACAGTTAGTGTAGCGGTGAGCACAAAGCTGTTACAGCGCCAGCGACCCAGGATCGAATCTGCCACTGTCAGTAAAGAGTTTGCACGTTCTCCACGTGCCTGCATAGGGTTCATCCAGGTGCTCCATTTTACTCCCAGTGTTCAAAACGTTTCAGGGGTGTACATCAATTGGGTGTAATTGGACGGCAGGGTCTCATGGGCCGAAAGGGCCAGTTACCATGCTGTGTGTCTGAATTTCAAAAATTACATTAAATTTAAAATGAAAAGCAACCTTATCCATCTTCTCAAACTGTCCCTGGTTCCAAGTCAAGAGAAATATCTTTGTTTGTGACCAAGGGCTCAGGCCCGAAATATCAACTGCCTTTTACTGCATGACCTTCTGAGTATCTCCAGCACTTATGTGTACTACCTACATCTTGCCTGAAGGAACTTTGTAAGCCTCATCCAGACCTTCTCTCATTCTTCTAAAGACAGTCCTAATTTACTGAAAATCTCCTCACAGGGCAAACCCACCATCCCAGGAATCATTTGAGTGGATCTTTGCTGCACTCCATTTTTAAAAAAATTTTAAATAATTTTTAATTTTTCACACTATGAACCAGATCAACCAAAATATGTACAGACGTTTCTCATTAAATTTACACAGTGGTCTTTTCTCCCCTATTTTTCCCCCTTTCCCTCCCTCCCCTCTACCCACCACCCTTCAAAACTCATAAATATTCATCATTTACAATGCAATAAAACCATAAAACAAGATCTTCACACAAAGGCTGCACTCCATTTAAGGCCTCAAACCAGCAATGACGCAAGATGCAATTCAAAAGGGTTAAATTTTAACTTTAAATTTATTAATGACTATTAACCATATTATGTCTTAACCCAGTTAACTATAACAAATATACAAATATCATATCTTCATAAACAGTGTGTATGTAAAAAAAATTAAAACCCAGATCATTACAGAAATTACAAGATTCAGAGAGAGAAAAATCCCCTAAAAACTCTAGGTCAGTCAGTCAGGTAGGTCCGAAAACACAGTCCCAAAGCTCAATGTTCAACTGAATAACAAAAAGGACGTTGTTGAATGTTGGGCTGATGTTGAGCTACCATAAGCTCACCAATCTTTTTTTAAGGCCTCTTTAGATGACTTCCCTCAGTCCTCTGTTTATGGTTTTTAACCCTTCATTATCTTATGAGGCATGTGCCTTTCACGCAGCTCTTCTGGTTGGTCTCCATCGCTCCAACTGCTGCAGTTCTGTTGCTCCTACTGTCATTCTGAGCGTTCCATTCCCTCTCTATCTGCGCAGCTCAACCCAGCTTCACCACGAGTCACACAGAGTTCCCAGCAGAATTCCATCCTTTATGATGACAGCCCACAGTCCATAACAAAGTATGTCCCACCTGGAGTAAAGAGAATAAAACTCAGCACAAATTGGAGCTGCTCTCTCGGCTGTCATCCAGAAATTAACTCTGTAATAACATTCGGGGAGAACCTTCACCTCGTGGACTTCAATGCTGTAACCAGGACAACCACCAATCTAATTTCAATGGCAGTATATAATGTCAAATACGAGAGGGCATAGGGTTAGATGAGAGGGGGAAGTTTAAAGGACATGTAGAGTCCAAGTTTTTTTTACCCAGACAATGGCTAGTGCCGGGAACACGCTCCCAGGAGAGCACGTAGAAACACGAGTGATAGCAACATTTAGAGCCAGACACATGAATATGCAGTAAAAACACAATGGTGGAGAAACTCAGCAGATCAAGCAGTGTCCTTTATATAACAAAGATAAACATATATAACTGACATTTCGTGCTTGAGCCCTTCATCAAAAGGTAAACATATATAACTGACATTTCGGGCTTGAGCCCTTCCTTATGTCAGTTCTGTATTTTTTACCTTTGTTATATAAAGGACATTGCTTGACCTGCTGAGTTTCTCCAGCTTTGTGCTTTTTCTTTAACCACTTGGTGTCTACAGATTTTAGTGTTTTACACATGAATAGGCAGGGTATAGAGAGGTTCAGGCCTGGTGCAGGCAAACGGTAATGATTTAGATCAGCCGTTCTCAGCGGGGGTCCTATGCACACCCCCACCCCTGGGGGGGGGTAACAGCACATTAAAGTAAAAGCCTTATTTTCTTTTCACCTCACGTAACATAAAAATATTTTTTTTTTAATTTTGTAGTTGGAAGGAGAGAAACCAACACTTCAGATTTCAGATTTATTGTCAAAGTACATACAAACCCTGAGATTCTTTTTCCTGCAGGCGTGGTAGAATTACCACTTACCGGTAAGGCAAAAAAAAAACTGACGCAACATACACATGTCAACTAAAAAAAATGTAAACACACTGTGCAATACAGAGAGAGAGAAAAAAAATCAATAAAGTTCAAAAGTAAGTTCTTAAAATGAATCTTTGATTGAGTTTGTTGTTGAGGACTCTGATGTTATTGAGGTTCCTGAACCTGGTGGAGTGTATCTTGTGGCATTGATACCTCTTTCCTGCTGGTAGCAGTGAGAACAGGGTGTGTGGCTGGGTGGTGTGGATCCTTGATGATTGCTGCTTCAGTCATCTTGCTGCAACATCTGACCGTTTCACAGTGGGCCCATAATCTTTGAGCCGAGATCTTGGGGGTCATAGCTGAAAAATGATTGAGAATGGCTGGTTTAAATTGGAATCCTGGACTGTGCAGACAAGATGGGCCAAAGGGTCTGTTCCTGTGCAGCACTGTTCTATATTCTATAAAATGGGATAGGTGAGGATTAGTGTGGTAGAAAGGGATGATTGATGGTTGGCACAGATTCAATGGGCCAAAAGGCCTGTTTCTGGGACCTATCACTCGCTGACTCTCTGTGCACCATGCAGAGATGTCCTGATGCCATGAATGAAATATAAAAAAAATTTAGCAATAAATAATGGCCTGGATCTACGAATGTTTCTCAGAAACTGGAGCTAATTAACTGGAGGTTAATCTAACTTTAAAATTTGCATGATTCACCCCTGGCTGGTTGCATTCCAAAATGTGATTGCCTAAACAGCACTTAAACAATTGTGCACAATGCAGCAATCGATATCTCTGCTTGTTCTCATGAGCATCAGTCTTTTCTTTCCCCCTGCTGCAGGCAGTGTGGAAAACAAGCCTCCTGCAGAAAGACCATACTCAGATTTACCATTTAATGCAATCCGTTGGCCCTCCCCGAGGTGTTCTGCTCATTATTTTTAAAGAAGATTAATTATCATTTCCAGGAAAGGGAAAAAAAACAAATTCTTCTAATCCCCGGTCTCACTTA
Source organism: Narcine bancroftii (assembly GCF_036971445.1). NCBI lineage: Eukaryota > Metazoa > Chordata > Chondrichthyes > Torpediniformes > Narcinidae > Narcine > Narcine bancroftii. Next base: position 10,253,707 of record NC_091480.1, read on the forward strand.
AGTCAGTTATGTAATCGTGTCCCACAGTTTGAAGTCATCCTCTTTGGGTTGCTTGGCTTTTGATACTCTGTTGAACCTCTATCGTTCTTTGAGACAACGGTGACATTGACACCAGGTCTTAGTAATGCTGGACTGAAGCACCGCAGTGTCAATGACTAGGCTGGAAAGAAAAAGAAAGATCCCTCAACTCCTGACAAAAATCAAATGCATATCCACAGCAGAAAGGCATAACAAGGCCCGACACAATAATACTCAATTAGATTTGCTGACTCTTGGCCCTGCGGACTGGTGTTAATTTCCGGTGCTGTCTTTGCAGAGTTTGTACATGCACCCTGTGACCATATGGATTTGCTCCAGGTTCCAAAGACATGCAGGTTGGTCAGTCAATAGGACAATGTTAATTGCCCCTGGTGTGTACACAAGCAATATAACCTGGAGCAAATATGGGGACAGAGAAAAGAATGGCATTGGTATAGCAATGGGGTGTTTCATGGTTCCCTTGGACTTGATGAGCATTTACAACTGTTTCAATGCTGCATTGTATGAGTAATGGGATGATGAGAGTTTATTATCCAATGCTAATGAATTGTGGAGTGCAGCAGGAATCTGTTCTGGGACCCGTGCTCTTTGTGATTTTTATAAATGACCTGGATAAAGAGGCGGAAAGATGGGTCAGTAAGTTTGCAGATGATATGAAGGTTTGAGGAGTTGAGGATGGAGCTGAAGGTTGTCGAAGGTTACAAGAGCATATAGACAGGATGCAGAGTTGGGCCGAGAAGTGGCAGATGAAGTTCAACTCAGATAAATGTGAGATGATATATTTTGAAAGAACAAACCTGAAGGCTGAGTATAGGGTTAATGGTCAGTTACTTAAGTGGATGTACAAAATCCATACACCCTCAAGGTCGCCGCACAGGTTGATAGGATAGTTAAGAAGGCCTATGGGATACTGGGCTTCATTAATAGGGGGATTTAATTCAGGAGTAGGGAGGTCATGTTGCAACTCTACAAATCTCTGGTGAGACCACACTTGTGTTCAGTTCTGGTCACCTCATTAGAGGAAGGATGTCGAAGCTATGCAGAGGGTGCAGAAGAGATTTATCAGGATGTTACCTGCATTGGAAAATAAGCTTATGAGGCAAGGTTAACAGAGCTGGGACTTTTTTCTTTAGAGCACAGAAGGCTAAGAGGAGACTTAATAGAAGGCAACAGATTATAAGAGACTAGATAGAGTGGACAGCCAACACCTGTTTCGCAGGGAAGGGTCAGAAAACACCAGAGGACATGTGTACAAAGTGAAGGGAAGGAAGTTTAGGGGAGACACCAGGGGTAGCTTTTATTACACAGAGCGTTGCGGGTGCCTGGAATGCCTTGCTGGGGATGGTGGTGGAGGCTGAAACATTGGGGCCATTTCAGAGACTCTTAGACAGGCACATGATGGAAGAAAAATAGAGGGTTACGAGGTAGGGAGGGTTTAGTAATTTTTTAATTTAAGGAATATATGGGCCTGTAATTTGTTCCATGTACATAAGTACAGATGCACCAAAGTTCTTACTTGCCGCAGCCACACAGGTTTGTAAGATATACCATCAACCTTAAACTACCACAGTACATTGAGATAGTAAAGAAAGATAATAAACATAATTTTAAATGTTTTATTTTAATTATAACATAAATTTTATAATTTATATTAAAAAATAATTTTATATTTATGAAATAAAAATATAAAAATATTAAAAATAAACATAAAAAATATTAAAGGGTGACACAGTTAGTTTAGCAGCTTGCATGGTAGTATTACAGCACCTACACTATCTGTAGGGAGTTTGCATGCTCTCCCCTTGTCTGCGTGGGTTTTCCCTGAGTGCTCTGGTTTCCTCCCACCCTCCAAAACGTAAGTATTACAGGCTCATTTGGGTGGCACAGATTTAAATGGTTGGAAGCGGCTTCTACCATAAATAAAATAGTAAATTTAATAAAAATCCAAGGGATAGATAGATAAGAACTCATTGTTGCAGTGAGGTGCAAGAAAATAAACCATGATGACGTCTAAAGTTTGAGAATTTACGTCAAAGTAATGTTTCTACCCGACACAGCACAATGTCTTGACATTGCAAAGCAATTAAGGTGCAGCCAATTTTAATGTAGGAAACCAGGTGGCTCATTTGTACACAGCAGGATCCCACACAGAGAGGAATGTTGGAACAGCCACAGCCAGGTAATATTTTATTTAAACAAAAAGAAGCTAAAGGGACTCAGCATGCCAGGCAGCGTCTGTGGAGAGAGATGATCCATCAATGTGTCGGGTCAGGAGAGTTTTGTTTTTCTCACTCGTTTTAGTTACCAATTCAGGGGTGAATATTTCCTCGGAATAACTTGTTTAGTGTCTTTTAACCTCAGAAACCAAGTAAACCCTCAGCATAATGTCTCATCTGAACACTAGAAGGAGCCTTAGAAAGTTTGGCAGAAGTCGCAGAGTCTTTCCATGAGATTTTTTGAAGAAGCCTACATATTATTAGGAGATGATAAGAGATTTCTTATCCCAAATTGGCAAACACTTAAATGTTTTTTGAATCATAGAATTGTTTGTACAACAATGGAATTTTGACCAATTCAGTTCATGCCAAGCAAAAAGTGTCCATGTAGGTTAACGCCACTTGGAAGCCCCCCCCCCCACCCACCCCCCCGGACTTACAGTTCATGTCTCTTTAAATATTCAGTCTTGTACTTCTAAACATGGCGAAGTCTTATCCCTGCACCAGGCTCTCGTCAGTCAGTGAGTTCCAGATCCCACCACCTCCTCAATCCCATCTAACATTTCTACAAACAAACTACAGAAGGGAGTCAGGCAGTAACTATGGAGGGAAAGAGATGGTCAATATTTTAGGTCTGGGCCCTGCATTAACCCTAGCATATTTAAATTTATATGTTAAATTTAAATTTTATATTTTTAAAATTAGACCAGTGGTTTTTAAACTTTTTCTTTCCACTCGCATATCACCTTAAGTATTCCCGATGCCATAGGTGCTCTGTGATTAGTAAGGAAAACCAACAAGGTCGGGTCAGATACAGCAATGAGCTCTCTGAACCCTTCTCCATTAACAATGGCGCGAAGCAAGGCTGCGTTCTCACACCAACTCTCTTTTCAATCTTCTTCAGCATGATGCTGAAATAAGCCATGAAAGACCTCAACAATGAAGACGCTGTTGGGGGGCGTGGCAAGATGGCGTAAGGATCAGACGTGCCTTCCAGTCCTCTCCTGACTCTATCTTATTGTTTTGTCTAGAAATGCCCGTTAAAATTCTTTAAAAGTTTAGATAATTTCAGTGCTGTTAATTTAACTTATGATGGTACAATTGGTGGAAAAGAGCAAAAAAAAATGACAACAGATCATCAAAAAACTACATTTTCCAAAAGTTCAAGTTTTGGAGCCTACCTTCAGGAAAGACACCGGGACTCAGCGTGAAATGGATCCCAGGAGAGAGGTACAGTGTTCGGATGTAGAGCTCTATGTTACATCGGTAGAGCCGCCTAAAGAGGGCGCCAAACAGTCTTTAGAACAAAGAGTTACTCAAAGGCATTTGTCAACTGTAGAGGTGGCGCTGCAAACTGCATCTCTTGAGATAGAGAAACCTATACAACTTGATGTACTGGGAGAACTTAATACATTATGGACTGGGGAAAACCCCGGCCAGCGTCCTCCAGTTATTGCTGGAGAGGCTGTGGCTGGGGTTTCCACACGCAGTCATGCTACAAGGAAGGCAACCAGAATGAAGGAAGGAACAGAAGATCCTTTGGCTATGCAGAAGAAGCAGGAATCTGTTGAGCCAAAATCTCTTCCAATTGAAAAGATTTTTGTGAATCTTGAATCTAAATTATCTTATACAATGCAGGGATTATCCAAGATTATGACTGAACTTGGTACTAGGTTTAATACTCTGGTGAAAATACATTCTCAACAGATGGCTGAGTTTGGAGCTTTTAAGCTTGAAGTGAGAGATAAATTTAATTGGTGTGAAGAAGATATAGACGAAATACGGGATCAAGTTTTTGATGTGACCAAAATGGTTGAAGACTTACAAACTCAAAATAAAAATTTGGTGAAAAAGATTGATTGTTTGGAAAACCAATCCAGATGGAACAATATAAAGATTATTGGTTTGCCGGAAGGTATGGAGAGACCAGACCCCAGAAAATTTTTTACTGAAAGGATTCCGCAGGTGCTGGGTCAAGAACATTTCCCGGAAGGTATAATACCGGAACGTGCTCACAGAGCCTTGCGTAGAAGACCTATTTCAGGTCAAAGTCCAAGACCTGTTTTGGTTCGTTGCTTGAATTATTACGACAGAGAAATAATTTTACGAGTGGCTATTAGAAATGCACAACAGAGAAAATCACCCTTGATGATTCAAAATAATCGAGTTTTCTTCTATGCGGATTTGAGTCAAGAAGTTATGTTCCAATGACGGGAATTCAATCCTGCTAAAGAGTTGTTGTGGAAGAAAGGTTACAAGGCAACCTTTAGATATCCAGCTGTTTTGAAGGTTTTTCAAGATGGTTGCCAACTAAAGTTCTTTGATTCTTCAAAGGAAGCTATAGCATTTGCTCAAGAGCTGCCAATTACTCAGTTTCAACAGAGACATAGTCCGCCGCGATCTCTAAGGAGACAAGAGATGGAAGAAAAGAGCCGTGCTCCAAGAAGGAATGGTTATAATGGTGACTCGGCAGTTGGAGCTGATTAAAAGAAGAGTTGTCCTTTTTTTTTTCAAATGTTTTTTTTTAAAAAAAGGGATATTAAATAATGATGATGTTAGTTTTTTTGGGAGTTACCACATTGCGCGGTTTAGACGGGAGGGGGTATTTTTAACCTCCTACCCATTTTTTTTCCTTTTTTTTGTATTATTAGATTAAAGAGTGAAGGGGTTTTTTTTTGTTTAAATATAAAAAAAAGCATAAGAAAGTATTTGATTGTTTAAAAAACTAAAAATTGATGTGGTTTCTTTTGTAAAGTTTATTCAGTAGATAAGGAATATCTGAAATTTAAATGTGAATGGGATGGATAAGTTTTTTTTAAATTTTTTCTTTAACTTTAAGGTGAAAGGAGTGGTAATTCTGGTGTATATTATTTTGCTATTTTAGTTATAGAACGAAGGGAATAATGGTGAAAGTTATAAATTGAATTGTACAATTCTTAATGAGGCTTGAATTTTGTTTGTGGTTTATGCTACATTTGTTGAAGATATAGATTTCGTTGTAGATGTGTTTTTATTATTTGGATATCTGAATTTTAACGTAATGATTGGGGATATTTAAATGTGGTATTGGAGCTTTTATTGGATAACTATTCAAGAGTAAAAGGGAAAAATGGTGGAAGAGTACTAAAATTGAATTGTACAATGCTTAATGAGGTTTGAATTTTGTTTTAAGATGGTGGTTTATGTGACTAATATGATGATAGATGTGAAGTTAGTTGATATTTGGTGAAGGTTTATCTCTCGAGAAAGTTTTTTTTCATCTCTTTTTTCATGCTACAATTTTTTTTTAAGAATTTTTGATAGATAATGTTACTAACTTTACTAATTTTTTATATTAAGTTTGAGTTAAATATATGTTTCATCTTAACTCTGTTAAATATATGCATTTAAGTTTGATTTAAATATGTTTTTTAATTCTGATATCTTAGTATTAATTACTTTTCTTTTTGTTAGTATTTTAATCGGTTATGTTTTTGTTTTTTTTTGTAAGTGAGTTTTTTATCTCACATATATTATTAACTTTATTAATTCTTCACTCTTTATTTTGGGGGAAAGGGGGGGTTGGACTAATTTGAGTTGGGTTATTAATGTGTAATAATTATTGGGGAGGTATAGTTTATTTAGATTACTGATACTGTATTGTAATTTTATTATTTTATTCTTAATTTTTTTTAATGTAATCCTATATGTTATTCATGTTATAAAATCTTAAATAAAGTTTAAAAAAAAAACAATGAAGACGCTGTTTACATCCGGTACCGCACGGATCGCAGTCTCTTCAATCTGAGGCACCTGCAAGCTCACACCAAGACACAAGAGCAACTTGTCCGTGAACTACTCTTTGCAGACGATGCCGCTTTAGTTGCCCATTCAGAGCCAGTTCTTCAGCGCTTGACGTCTGTTTTGCGGAAACTGCCAAAATGTTTGGCCTGGAAGTCAGCCTGAAGAAAACTGAGGTCCTCCATCAGCCAGCTCCCCACCATGACTACCAGCCCCCCCACATCTTCATCGGGCACACAAAACTCAAAACGGTCAACCAATTTACCTATCTCGGCTGCACCATTTCATCGGATGCAAGGATCGACAACGAGATAGACAACAGACTCGCCAAGGTAAATAACGCCTTTGGAAGACTACACAAAAGAGTCTGGAAAAACAACCAACTGAAAATCCTCACAAAGATTAGCGTATACAGAGCCGTTGTCATACCCACACTCCTGTTCGGCTCCGAATCATGGGTCCTCTACCGGCATCACCTATGGCTCCTAGAACGCTTCCACCAGTGTTGTCTCCGCTCCATCCTCAACATTCATTGGAGCGACTTCATCCCTAACATCGAAGTACTCGAGATGGCAGAGGCCGACAGCATCGAATCCACGCTGCTGAAGATCCAACTGAGCTGGATAGGTCACGTCTCCAGAATGGAGGACCATTGCCTTCCCAAGATCGTGTTATATGGCGAGCTCTCCACTGGCCACCATGACAGAGGTGCACCAAAGAAGAGGTACAAGGACTGCCTAAAAAAATCTCTTGGTGCCTGCCACATTGACCACCGCCAGTGGGCTGATATCGCCTCAAACCGTGCATCTTGGCGCCTCACAGTTCGGCGGGCAGCAACCTCCTTTGAAGAAGACCGCAGAGCCCACCTCACTGACAAAAGACAAAGGAGGAAAAACCCAACACCCAACCCCAACCCACCAATTTTCCCCTGCAACCGCTGCAACCGTGTCTGCCTGTCCCGCATCGGACTTGTCAGCCACAAACGAGCCTGCAGCTGATGTGGACGTTACCCCTCCATAAATCTTCGTCCGCGAAGCCAAGCCAAAGAAAGAATGTGAGTGGAAAGAAAAAGGTTGAAAACCACTGTTTTAATCATACCTAATTGACTCGTTTTGTACACAGTTTCAGAACTCCAAAGGAAATGGATCAATGGCAATTTTTCTCAAGCAAAATATTTCCATAACAATTGGTTCTAGAGCAGTGATTCTCAACCTTCCCTTCCCACTCACATCCAACCTTAAGAAATCCCTTACTAATCATAGAGCACCGATGGCATGGGGATTACTCCAGCCCATGACCCCAAGCACCAATTACACTCAATTGACCTACAACCCTGGTACATTTTGAAGGCTGGGAGGAAACCAGAGCCCCAGGGAAAACCCATGCAGACACGGGGAGAATGTACAAACTCCATACAGGCAGTGCCAGATTCAAACCCGGGTCACTGGCACTTTAATAGCATGGTGCTTACTGTAATTAAGCTAACCATGTGTCTCCTTTCCACAAAGTAATCTGATCGAAGGTCTTCAAACTCTATCTCTCTGTCCACAGATGCTGCTACGACTGCTGAGAGTTTCCAGCTTGTTTTGCCCATGTTTAAGATTTCCAACGTCCACAGTTTTATTTTACCTTGAGCCCATGTTCCATCACGCTGTCCCCTCTGCCAGGAGGTAGATCTTTCTTGTGTGGACCTCCCATGACATTTCATTTAATCTCCCCAAGTCCTGAGGAAAATAACATTGGACCAGTCAGACAGAATTAAAATGGCCAAGTCCTCAGGGATCTTTCCTGTAGCCTCATTTGTGCCACCACAGAATTCCTTCAGTCGGGTGATCAGAACTGAACATTGTTTTTATATCTTTCTAGTATAATCCCTCTGCACTAGTGTTTGCTTTTATAATGATACAATAGATTACCAACTAGCCCATTAAGACTGTGCTGCTCCCAGGGGAGGAATCCAATCAATCGCATTCTCCTCCCCAGTGTTTCCGTGTAATGCCTGCTGTTTATTCTCTCTCACACTTACTGTCAATTCTCCTTGGACTTTTTTTTCCATGAATATGCACTAAGGCACAATTTACATTGGCCAATTAACCTACGATGGGATATGGACAGAAACTATCGCATCCGGGAGGTCACGTGGTTGCAGGGAGAACATCCAAACTCCACACAGACAGCAATGAACATCAGGATCGAACCTGGGTCACCCCTGGATTGTGTAATTGAACAAAAGAGCCCAGTAATCTGAAGGTTTGCTGATCCAACTTGGCTATGCTAACTGTCTCAAAAAGACAAGCTATCTCCTGGCAATAAAGAGACAATTAATAATTCATAACCTTAGTCCAACACAATGCAGACAAACCTTCAAATTGCCATTTATTTCAGGGAAATGCAGAAAGGCTTTCAGTAGAAGGGCAATGGTTTACAAATAATCGGAGTTTCCGAACGAAAGTAATATTTTCAATGATCCTGTGTGACATTACATGGTATTTCATGGTTTAAAACTTGTTTTACAGAGGAATTGAAAATGTAATAATCTGCAGATGCAGGAATCCTGAAATAAAAAGGCAGAAAACGTTGGTTTGATCACAGAAGACCCTTTTTCACCGTACTAAATATTTTATGACAAATCAACTTGTTTGAAATCCAGGCCAAATGGGATGAGCTTGGTTGGAGTGGGCAAGATGGGCTGAAGGGTCTATTTCAATGACGCTATGAATCTTTGTAAAGAACCTGGCCTCATTTCCGTGTGACCCTTTAGTTTACAATGCTGACTCTTAGATCTTCCAGGAGGGGAAACATCTTTTCCTCATCTACCCTGTCAACATCCTCAGCTTGAATTTTAAAGCTCCTGTGTTTTCAATTACATTTTAATTTTCAAAAGTACAGCACTTCTGGCCCACGATCCCCATGCTGCCCAATACATCCACCAATCCTGTATGCTTTTTTGAGGGTGGGAGAGCACCCGGAGAAAGCCCACACAGGTCACAGGGCGAATGTACAGCCAGCAGCAGATTCGAACCCGGACCGCTGGTGCTGTAATAGCATTGCCCTAATGTGGTGATACAACCACTACACTGGCCGAACTCCTATCAGCCTACTGCAGGTGACAACCAGGTTGGCAACCTGAGAGGCTGGCCCCACCAGCCAGCTGTCAATCACCGACCCATATAAAGACTCGAGCTGTGCCTTTGGAGAGCCAGACACGTGGAGCCAGCAAAGATACTGAGACTGGTGTGTACAAGTGTAAGCTAATTAAAGCCTGTTGAACAGTCTGTGGACTTTGCGTCAGAATTATGCACAGCAGCGCTTACAACTAACACCATGGCTAACTGTTTGCAGAGAGGAGGAAAGCAATTTATATGAAATGCTGGAGGAACTCAGCAGTTATTATCGTGTCCATAGATATATAGATATATCACTCATGTTTCAGGCCTGAGCCCTTCCTCAAGGTATGAGTAAAAATCAGGCAGGCACATGAATTAAAAAGCTTGGGAGGGAAGAAGAAGAAGGGGGAGGCGTACAGACCAACAGACAGATGGTGTGAAAGGGTGGGACACAGGAGAGGGGAAAGGTGAGAATTGATTGGGGAGGGAGGGTTGTTTGAGGCCCTGTGGAAGCAGAGCTAGGAGAAAGGAGACAGAGGAAAGATTGGGGTGGGGTGGAGCTAATGGAAACCAGAGAAGTAGATGTTAATGCCATCTGGTTGGAGGATGCCCAGACAGAAGATGAGGTATTTCTCCAATTTGCTGGTGGTCTCAGTCTGACAGTGCATGAGACCATGGACAGACACGTTGGCATGGGAATGGGAGAGGGAATTGAAATGGGTGGCTACTGGAACATTCTCACTATCGCGGTGGACAGAGCTAAGGTGTTGAATGAAGTGATCTCCCAGTCTCTTCGATGTAGAAATGCCAGATGCAGCCGTTGAGCCCCGCAGATTCACAAGTGGAAGGACTATTTGGGGCCCCAAATGGTGATTAGGGAAGAGGTGTGGGTGCAAGAGAAGCATCTCCTGCAGTCACAGGGGAAAGCACCGGGGTGGTGGTGGGGGGGGGGGGGGGGGGTGGGCGAGTGAAGGAAATGGAGGAGTGGAGTCATGGAGGGAGCAGTCCTGCTGTCCTTGAAAAACACCTGCGAAATGATCCCACCACCAGACTCATCTTCCCTGCTCCTCCATTCTCCGCCTTCCGCAGGGACTGCACTCTCTCTGGAAAAACTGCAATCCAGTTGCAGTTTATATGAACTAGCTGTGCGCCAAGTGATGGCTCTGAGCAGATGAGGACACGTAAGGAGTTAGAAAAAGTCTTACATCAATATATGAAGGGAGCAAAAGTTTAGGGGATACATCAGAGGTAGGTCTTTTACACAGAGAGTTGTGGGTGCCTGGAATACATTTCCAGGGGTGGTAGTGGAGCAATAGGAGCCATTTATTTGTTACACATGCAGTTTTTTTGTACACTACCAATAGTTCTGCCTCACCTGCAGGAAAAAAGACTCTTAGGGTTTTTTGTGATGTCATGTATCTACTCTGACAATAAATCTGAACTTTGAAGTATGCCAATCGGCCCATCGAGTCTACTCTGCCATTCTATCATGAGCTGATCCATCCTCCCACTCAGCCCCACTCCCCAGCCTTCTCCCTAAAACTCTTGATGCCCTGACTAATAAAATACCTGTCAATCTCTGCCTTAAGTACGCTCAATGAGCTTGCTTCCACAACCGCCTGAGGTAACAAGTTCCACAGACTCATGACCCCCAAAATAGTCCTTCCACTTGTGAATCTGCGGGGCTCAACGGCTGCATCTGGCGTTTCTACATCAGAGACTGGGAGATCACTTCATTCAACACCTTAGCTCTGTCCACCGCGATAGTGGGAATGTTCCAGTGGCCACCCATTTCAATTCCCTCTCCCATTCCCATGCCAACGTGTCTGTCCATGGTCTCAAGCACTGTCAGAAATTTACCCGCATCTCTGTTTTAAATTGATGCCTTAGACAGTCACATGGATGAAAGAAAAATAGAGGTAAGAAGGAATTAGTATTTTATTTTTGTAGTATATAAAGGACCTGTACTGTGCTGTAGTCTGTAGTGTTCTATGTTCCATTTTCTATATATAATGATGGAAACATTTTGCTTTCCAACCTAAATTCCCTATTTTGCCTAATAATGTCCATATTTTTTGTGCCCTGTGGAAGTACATCCTGTGTTTTACAACTTTGCGTTTTGTCAGCAGATTCCCTTTTCCTGAGTATGTCAAGTTATTCTTCCTTAATGTTTACCCACGAAACTTGAACACTCCACCAAATGACAGCATGGTTTTCACTGACAGTGGCTCAAAATAATGAAAGCAGATTGTACCCGGTTTACTGATCTCGTTCAGCCACTTAGATGGAAAAATTGCAAAATAGAAGCTCTCCATCTCGTCCGCTGTGACTGCATGAAATGACAATTTTCAGGATGCCTCTGGGTTTTGTTTATGCTTCTTACATGTTACACCAACACAGCTCCTGATTAAGGGCCAGGTCCACAGTGAGTTGACCCTTTGATGCAAAACACAGAAATGCTGGAGGAATTCAGCCAGTCTAGCAGAGCTCATCGGAGGTAAAGATATATAACCCTTTTGAGTTTGTCCCTGTGAGCTCTGCTGTGTGAATAATTCTGACGCAAAGTCCACAGAATGTACAACAGGCTTTAATTAGCTTAAACTTTACACCAGTCTCAGTATCTTTGCTGGCTCCACATGTCTGGCTCCCCAAAGAGGCTGGCTTGAGTCTTTATATGGGCTGGTGGGTGGGGCCAGCTTCCCAGGTTGCCTACCTGCAGGTACAGTGGTTGCCCCCTGCGGTAGGCTGGTAGGAGTGTGGCCAGTGGTGTGATTGTATTGCCACAGTCTCCCAAGATCACAAGATATAGGAGCAGGGAACACTGCCGTCGGAGAGCAACAGCAATTGTCAAGGATCCACACCAGCCAGCACACACATTGTTCTTGCTGCTGCCATCAGGAAAGAGGTCTAGGTGCCACAGGACTCGTACCACCAGGTTCAGGAACTGCTGTTACCCCTCCTCCATCAGACTCCTCAACAACAAACTCAATCAGGGACTCATTTAAGGACTCTTGCACTTTATTGATTTGGTTTTTTTCTCTGTGTTGCACAGTCAGTTTGTTTACTTTATTTGTTTACACCTATACATGGAGCAGATTTTTTAACGATGCCAATAATTCTGCCTCGCCTGCAGGAAAAAGAATCTTAGGGTTGTTTGTGATGTCATGTATAAACTCTATCTACTCTAACAATAAACCTGAACTTTGAAGTAGGCCAATTGGTTGAGTCTGCTCCACCAGTCTATCATCAGCTGATCCAACCTCCCACTCAGCTCAACTCCCCAGCATTCTCCCTGTAACCCTTGATGGCCTGACTCATCAAATACACCCAACGACCTCGCTTCCAACAAGTTCCAAAGATTCACAACCCCGGCTAAAGAAATTTCTCCGCATTTCTGTTTTAAATTGATGCCCTTTTATCCTGAAGTTGTCCCCTCTTGTCTTGGGCTCCCTACCATGGGAAACAACCTTGCCATAGAGAGATGGAGACAGAGATCGAGAAATGGAAGAGTGTTGCTGGAGATGGACTGAGTGAGTTTTAGGTCAGGCTGGAAAATAGATAAGTCAACGAGCTCATCATGGGTACATGAGACAGCACCAAAGTAGTCATCGATGTAATGGAGGAAGAGTTGGGGAGCCTTGCCTGTGCAGGCTTATAGCATAAATTGCTCCACATAGCCAAGAAAAAGGCAGGCACAGCTGGGGTCCATATGGGTACCCATAGCTACCCCTTTGTCGGTGAAAGTTGATTGAGTCAAAGGAGAAGTTATTGAGGGTGAGGACAAGTTCTGCCAGAAGCGAAAGGTGTTGGTGGAGAGGGACTGGCTGGGTCTATTGTCAAGAAAAAAAAGCCTTTTTTTGAGTTTGTCTCCCGAGATAATATATATTTACTTCCTGTGGAGGGTAATCTTTATATCCTGTAGACACTGTGAGACCTGCTGAGTTTCTCCAGGATTTTTGTGTTTTCACTACAATCACAGCGCCTGCAGACTTTGGGGTTTCACTCTATTGTAGGCAAGGCTGCCACCTTGTGGCTGAAGGGAAAAAATCAGATCTTTCTCAATGGGAGGTTGAGTTGTTGTCTGACCTTGACAGCTGTATCTTGCCATTGCATGTTGCACAGGTGAAGAGTGGGATGCACAGCCCTCCAGGGTAGAGAATTCCCTCAAGATGATGCTTTAAGAAGGAAAGGGAGATGTCAAGGTACAAAGTCTTAGCAGCAATATCTCCAAACAGTTACGGACCCCTTATTCAATCGGGGAAAAAAATCCTTTATCTGGACATCTAAAATCCGGAAAGCTCTAAAATCCAGCAAGTGGGGACTGGCAGTTGGGAGAGGCGGCTGAGGGACCGGTGTTTGGGGGGAGGCTGCCGGGAGGGCGAGGGACCACGGTCAGGGGAGACAGTCAAGGGACCGGCAGTTGGGGGAGATGTCTGGGCGGCTGAGGGACCGTGGTTGGGGGAGATGGCAGCACAATTCGGATGGGCTTTCCAAAATCCAGAACACACTGTCCCCCAAGGGTTCCAGATAAAGGATCGTGTACCTGTACTAACTTTGGAGTCAGCTCAGAACACAGTCTCTGGGCTAATTTGTCAGATGAAAGATTTAGCCTATCAACAACAGCTATAAAATTATGATCTAAATTCTTTGGTGTTTTGATGAAGAAGACGTTGCCTGGAGATTTGACAATTGCTGGAGGAACTCAATGGGTCAGACAACATCTATGGTCAGAGATGGTCAGTCAACACTTCAAGAATCTGAGTGAGTTTGACAAGAGAGATAAAGTCACACAAACATGCAACAGACCCTTCAGCCTAACTCCTTCACGCTGATTATCTTGGCATTCTGGGTGATTCCCACTTGCCTGTGTTTGGTCCATTTCCTTCTAAACCCTTCCTTTCTATAGATCTGTCAAAATGGTTCTTGTATGTCAAATTCATACCCACTTCTATAGATTCCTCTGGCAGCTTGTCCAAATGTGGACTACCTTCAAGTTGCCCCTCAAGCCCCTCTTAAATCTCTCCCATCTCAATTTAAATATTGTGCTCTTTATTCTAGAAAATTCTACCTTGGGAAAAAGACTATGAGCATTCACAGTAAACCTCACTTCTCAGCCTCCTAATCCCTAAGGAATAACAAATATCTAACCTCTTCCAATAACTTATGCCCTCTATTATGGCAACATCCTCATGAATCACCTCTGCACCACTTCTGACTTACGGCTGTGACCAGACCTGCACATTGTACTCCAAGTGCCGTGTAGCTGTATCCTGAGGTCCCAGACATTGAAACTTTTCCTCTAATTGGAGAGTCTTGAACATGGGGACAAGGGCACCAGATAAGGGGGTGATAACTGGCATGCATGGGGACCTCATAAGAAGTAGTAAATTTACAGAACTCTATGAATGGTTGTGTTGGCTAGATCATGGGTGATATTTAAAGCAGGGGTAGATACAATTTTGGAAGATTGGGGAATTGAGAGCAATTGGAAACTGGTAAAGAAAAGAAATTGAAACCTAGGGCAAATCAGCATTGATCATATTGAATGGTGGGATAGGTTTGAGGGACAGAATGCCGACTCCTGCTCCTTGTGTTCCAGAGTTCATGGTCTTGGGAACAGGAGCATGATAACCAATGGTGGAGCTAATTCAGCGAAGGACAAGCAAGAGTTCAAGATTTAATTTAGACATACAACGTGGTAACAGGCCCTCCCCGCCCATGAACCTGTGCCGCCAAATTACACCCCATTAACTTAAATCCCCAGCAGAATCTTTTAAATGCCCCCAATGTTACAGCCTCCACCACTATCCCCAGTAAAGCCTTCCAGGCCCCCACGACTCTCTGTGTAAAAAAAACTTACCCCTAACGTCTCCCCTAAACTTCCCTCCCTTCACTTTGTGCACATGACCTCTGCCCTGGGAAACAGGGCCTCATAATCTATCAAGTCTCCTCTGATCCTTCTACACTCCCAAGAGAAAAGACCCAGCTCTGCTAACCTTGCCTCATAAGGCTTTTTTCCCAATCCAAGCAACATCCTGGGGAATCCCCTCTGTGCCCTCTCCACATCTTTTCTATAATGAGGAATCTTTATCTGGCTTATGGCAGACTAAAGGCGCTTTTGTGAAATTTCTGTTTTATTACATGACGATACAAAGTATTTGATCTGATCTTAACTACGTTTAATGAGGCAGCTTCCACTGTTTCATTGGACAGAAACACTTGGTAAAAAATACTCGAAGGACACAGGTTAACTATATACTATACGAAATGAAATTTGCATCTCCAACCAAGGAAGAGTTTATAATAAGATACAATCAACATTTAATGTATCAGTAATATCACCAAAATATGAGAACTCCAAAGCTAGTAAAATTTCTACAGGTACAATCTTCCCCAACTCAATCCTATCTCAGTTTTGGTTTCCTATCATTTTCATTTTGGGAATTTCAGTTTTCAAAAAATGAACCCAGAAAATCAGATTGTTATGAAGTTAAAAATGGGCCACAGTGAGCAGAAGCGTAGAGAGGCAATGCTGGATTTACTCATCAGATCGAACAGCATGGCGTTGGAGTGATAGGGTTTTATCGAAATGGAATTTTTTTCCATGATTTGGTCACAGAGAACAAGGCTTGAAAACCGGCCCAGAGTCTCCACCACTCCTCTTGAAACCCATCCTATTCTAACCCATTTATTCTCCCATTATCTCCTCGACAGATTCCACCTATTATCCATAAAATAAGTGGCATTTGCTATGGACAATTAAACTACTATTCAATATGTTCTTGGACTATGGGGTGGGGGTGTAACAGTAGCATAAGCGGTCACAGGAATCTGGTGCTGTCGGTAAGGAGTTTGTACGTTCTCCCCGTGTCTGCATAGGTTTCCTCCAGGTGCTCCAGTTTCCTCCCACCCTTCAAATCATAGATTAATTGGGGTATTTGGGCAGAATGGGCTCGTGAGCTGCTCATACAAACCCTCTGAGACTCTACTATTTATTTAACACTACTTAGTTTTTTTATTTGTATGTGTGTATCATGTATGTGTGCATTTGCAATGTTTTACACCGAGGATTGGTGAATGATCTTTTGTGTTTTACTTGTACAGTCGGATGATAAAGGAACATGAACTTGCTGTATGTTTTAAAAACCCATACAAACTCCACTCAGAGAGCACGCAAGGTCAGGATCGAACCCAAGTCTCTAGTGGCGTGGGGCTGCCACTCTCCACAGTGCCAATCTCAGATTTCCTATTTGGACATACTCCTGGGAACTGATTCGTCTTGCTTTTGATCGTGAAGCCTGATGCATAATGTTACACGATCTATATAAGATCAACCCTTTTGAAGATCTGCTCATGTTTCTTTTCCCATTACCTAGTGCTTTAGTTGGATTACAGCAACAACATTCCGAGATGCTCTGGTGAAATCTGCATGGGAACAGCTCACTTTGTTGCTCATTAGCCACTAATCAGATCTCACGTTTCCAGCCAAGTCGAAGGCTGTGAATTGATAAATGTCAGCACCACATGAGAGGGAAGTGTATTTTTAGATTGTTCACAGAGATGAATATTCTATTCATAGTGTGAGTTGTCCGAATGGTGGGCATATCATCTTACCGTTAATTCTATGGATTCATTAAAGTTCAGTATTGTTCAGGCTTTATGATCATTCAGTCATTCAGCACAGGCCTGGAAGTCAGCTTGAAGAAAACTGAGGTCCTCCATCAGCCAGCTCCCCACCATGACTACCAGCCCCCCCACATCTCCATCAGGCACACAAAACTCAAAACGGTCAACCAGTTTACCTATCTCAGTTGCACCATTTCATCAGATGCAAGGATCGACAACGAGATAGACAACAGACTCGCCAAGGCAAATAGTGCCTTTGGAAGAGTACACAAAAGAGCCTGGAAAAACAACCAACTGAAAAACCTCACAAAGATAAGCGTATACAGAGCCGTTGTCGTACCTACACTCCTGTTCGGCTCCAAATCATGGGTCCTCTACCGGCATCACCTACGGCTCCTAGAACGCTTCCACCAGCAATGTCTCCGCTCCATCCTCAACATTCATTGGAGCGCCTTCATCCCTAACGTCGAAGTACTCGAGATGGCAGAGGCCGAGAGCATCGAGTCCACGCTGCTGAAGATCCAGCTGCGCTGGGTGGGTCACATCTCCAGAATGGAGGACCATCGCCTTCCCAAGATCGTGTTATATGGCGAGCTCTCCACTGGCCACCGTGACAGAGGTGCACCAAAGAAGAGGTACAAGGACTGCCTAAAGAAATCTCTTGGTGCCTGCCCCATTGACCACCGGCAGTGGGCTGATCTCGCCTCCAACCGTGCATCTTGGCGCCTCACAATTCGACCGCAGAGCCCACCTCACTGACAAAAGACAAAGGAGGAAAAACCCAACACCCAATCCCAACCCACCAATTTTCCGCTGCAACCGCTGAAACCGTGCCTGCTTGTCCCGCATCGGACTTGTCAGCCACAAACGAGCCTGCAGCAGACATGGACATACCCCTCCATAAATCTTCGTCCGCGAAGCCAAGCCAAAGAAAGAGTGCCTTCATTCCACTATGTCCATGTTTAGTCCTCATAGTCATAGCAGTTCTACAGCACATGCCGCTTGGGCACATCTTGACGCCCACCATTTGCCTGGAATCAGCCCTCATCCCTCGAAACTTGGTGTATCTGTCTAAATGTCTTCTGAGCGCAACAATTGTTCACATTTCTACCTCTTCCTCTGGCCTTTTAAATCTTGCCCCTCACACCCTAAATCAATGCCGTTTAGTTTTATATTCTGGGAAAACAGAGAGAGAGAGAGAGAGAGAGAGAGTCTAAGGTAAAATGAGAGAGAATCAAAGGGATAAAGAGAGAGAAAAATGAAGGGAGAAATGAGAGGGAGAGTGAAGGGGAGAGACTAAGGGAAAAATGAAAGAGAGAGAATCAAAGGGATAAAGAGAGAGAAAAACAAAGGGAGAAATGAGAGAGAGATGACCAACCTGTCAAAAGTAGTCTACTGGATCAAAAAATCTGGGACCTCCCTGGCCAGGAGCATTGTGCGATCGTTCACACCCAGACACCAGCACCTTAGGCTCAATGGGCAACCAAGTTTGCACAATAATCTCCCCTTGCCAGCAATGCCCACTTACCAAAAATGCATTTAAAAGCAAAAACCTTAGCTTGATTTGAGTACACTGGAAGTGGTTTAAGCTACATTAGTCATGGGAAAATCACCCCCAACATCTATCTCAGGAGCGTGATTTTCCCAAAATTCCCTACTCTCCATGGTGTCCATGGTTCTTTCCTGGGGCTAACAATGAAGTTAAGTGGTGGAACGACCAAACTGTAATCACTCCTTAAACACTAATCTAAGCTTGATAAATTTAAATGCTTTACTGAATGACACAGTCATAGAAATGTCTGTTCAATTACCAGTAATAAATTGTCAGATAGGAAATGGAGATGCAACTCTTCACATCCCTGGTTCATCTGTTTAGCACATGGGTCTTCAGGGTTTAAATTTTCTATGTTCAAGTTTAAATACCTATTTTTCTTCTCCCTCAAATATCTGTGAAACTGCTTAGTTTTAAAATATTCTAATTGAATAAACATATTTAAATTCAGAGCCTGTCATTGCATAATTGATATGCCATATTTAGCTCTTGATTAACATAAATACAAAAGTACAGATGGTGCTATTATAATTTAAGATATCAAATATAAAGATTCAACAATGCCAGACTTAAATAAAAGCTTTAATTAGTCACCAACAATGTCTTTGCTAAATTATAAATTGTGCAGAATTAATAACATTGGTTTACTTATTGAAGAACCCCATTCTGAGTTACTTTGAATGTCTAATAAAAGCGGTTGAAGTCTATAAATGAGGATAGAAGGAGAATTTAGAAACAGCATGTTCTGGGGTGAATGATCTATGAGTCAATCATAAAAGCAAAGGGAGTGGACAGGGCCCCTGCTTCTGTGGTTGCTGCCCACCTTTAGTTCCTTCATTCTGATCCACACTGAAAAAAACTTCCTCCAACCGCCTGAGATGTCTCACTGCTCTGACAACTATAACAGAGACCTACGTAGGGAAATGCAAGATTCATAAACTGGGGCCCGGGAGTCCTGGTTCAGGATAGCCCGAAGAGAAACTTTCAAGTTGAGATAGTTGAAGAAGGCAAATGCAATGCTGGCGTTTATTTCAAGAGGAATAGAATATAAAAGCAGGGATGTGCTGTTAAAGGCTCTGTCAGGCACTGGTGAGACCTCACTTGGAGTATTGTGAGCAGTTTTGGGCTCCTCATTTAAGAAAGGATGTGCTGATGTTGGAGAGGGTTCATGGAAATGAAAAGGTTATCGCATGAGGAGCATTGGGCAGCTCTTGGTCTGTATTCATTGGAATTTAGGAAAATAGGTGGGATCTCAGTGAAACATTTTGAATGTGAAAAGGCTTGGACAGAGTAGATGTAGAAAGATTGTTTCCCATGGTGGGAGAGTCTCTGACAAGAGGGCACAACTTCAGGATTAAAGTGCGCCCACTTAGAACAAAGATGCATAGGAATTTCTTCAGCCAGAGGATGGTAAATCTGTGGAATGTTTTGCCACTGGCGGTTGCAGAGGCCAGGTACTTAAGGCAGAGATCGCTAGGTTCTTGATTAAAGGTTATGGAGAGAAGGCCAGGCAGTGGGGCTGAGTGGGAAAATGGATCAGCTAATGATTGAATGGTGGGGCAGACTTGGTGGGCTAAATAACTTACTTAAGCTCCTATGCCTTATCGTCTCACACCATTTCAGCAAGAGTGGTTGTCCCGCAACTTTGAACATCACTGTCAGGTTTATACTGTTCTGTGGGATGCATTTCATTAGTTAATAGGCTCTGTCTTCTGCACACAGTGAAAGCTTTGAATCCTGCAAGTCAGGCTACGACTGAAAATGCCGGCGCTGCCGGAGCCGTTGTAGTGGCAGCGCTGCCGCTGGTGCGGACTCACAGGGAGCGAGGGAGCAGAGATGTAGCGCTCCCGCGGGGTCCAGCCGCCTAGTCGAATGCCGTCAGCTCGCATGGACTTTGAATGGACCGTTGAGGGAGATGATAGTAGCTTTATTTAAAATCCCGCAACCTCGGATCTGCGCCTGAAATGGCAGCAACCTTGAGGGGCTGCAGACTCTGGGGAAGTGGAGGGCATGGCACCAGAGGATGGGAAGATCGTGCTCTGTCTGAGAGGGAGAAGCGGAGGAGATGACCCGCTGGGAGGGGTGACCACTGCAGTGAACCAGTGAGGTGGCTCTGTGGCTGAGGGTCTAGTTCATGCTGCTGGCAACTCAAGGCGAGGAACCCGTGGAGGCTGTGGGCTGCTGCAGACTGCCGTCGGGTGACTTGCACTGGGCCGCGGACTGCTGGAGACTGGCTTGATCTGGCTGGAAGGGTACCAGGTGTTGGAACCAGGATGCGGGGAGGTCCCTGACTGTGTTGGAGGTTTGTATCTGGTGCTCAGTTACCAATGATTTAGACTGTGTGGCCACGGGGGCTGCAGAATCACTGGAGGCAAATCTGGGAGGAACTCTCTTTTGCTTCTCTCTCTCTGAATGTAAGAGGTGGTCAGGCAATTCCTGTTGGTGGCGAATCTGTCTGCCTTGCAGCAGGCAAAAAGAAATTTTATGAAATATGACACTGTTTTATTACCATGACACTAAATCTTGAATCTTGAAAATGAAAGGTGTCTGGTAATTTTCACCTAATGTTGATCTCAGTTCATAGCTCTACTCAGTGATGCATTGAGCTGGGATTCTTTTAGGACGGCTCCTGCGGATGTTACAAGGAGAACCTTGTTTGATGTTGTGCAGAATTGGATCAGGTAGTCGTTTAAACTGTTGTCGGACCTCCTTCATCAAAGGGCTCTAGAATGCATCGCATGAAAGGGTGGTGGAAGCAGAGTTGCTTGAATCATCTTGGCATAGAAGCAATGGGCCAAGGGCTAGTAGTTGGGATTCATATGGATGGGTACCTTCAGGTCATCATGGACACAATGAGCTAAATGGCCTGTTTCCATGCTGTGTGACTCTGTGACTTGAAATGCCAGTAATTGCTCTTCTTAGTAGCAAGAATATTCTCATAAACAATCCAAATTGAACTGATTGAGAGGATTTCAATTCATGGGCTGAATTTAATGCAGAGTGCATGATGACTGATAGGTCCTCATCATTACCGATAATGAAATACAGTGGTCTGAATTTCATGTTGTAATATCAGGGTTTGTCTTCATTGCATGGATATTTAGCCTTGTAAAGTTGCAGATTGCGATTCAGCCTTTCTCCACAGCCTGTGTCACAATTAAAGGAAATCTTTGGACCTGGCGTGAACTTAAGGTATTTGCAAACTAATCCAACTGGAAAATGTTCTGGATATATTAAGCTTTGTTGCATCAGATCCAAATGAATTTTTTATGAAAAGCAAAGCTTTAATTGCTGCTTGGCAAATTTTGTGGCCCCAAAATAATGAATGTTTTGCATTTTAATTGCCTCATATAAATATTGCAAAATACAAGAAATTTTAAAACCATACAAAATTATTTTTAAAGTTCATTTGCATATTTTAGCTTCTTATTTTATTGTGCGTGCGTGACCCTGTCGATAATTACCGGATGCAAAATGTTTGATCAGTAAATTGAAAAGAGTGCCATCAGATTTTTGGCTTTCCTGTCAGTGGGAATTATTTCTGCTGAGGGAACTTGATGTCATCGACCATTGTAGGAATCCAGGGATCCCTTGAACTGATGTCTGAAAGTGACCAGCGAGAAAAGGAAAATTCAATCTTTTTTTGAGATCCAGCCATTGCTGCTTGGCTGAAATATCGATGCAAAATGTTGTTATATGAGGCTTGTCTGCATAATATTTTTTCCAAGGTGGCAGCCAGTACATTTTTTTTTAATTTAGACATTCATACAGCACAGTAACAGGCCATTTCAGTCCACATGTCCGTGCCACCCAACTTACACGCAATTAACCTACACCATCGGTACGTTTCAAACGGCGGGAAGAAAATGGAACCCCAAAGAGAAAACTCACGCAGACACGGGGAGAAAGTACAAGCTTCTTACAGGCAGTGTGAGATTTGAACCCCGCAGACACGGGAAGAACATACAAACTCCTTATAGACAGCACAGGATTTGAACCCCGCAGACGCAGGGAGAACATACAAACTCCTTATAGACAGCACAGGATTTGAACCCCACAGACATGGGGAGACTGCTGAGATAGAACATAGGGGGCTGTTCCTCCAATTCAACTGGGTTGCTCTGTGAAAAAACAGAGCATGGAAACAGGTCCTGTGACTCACTGAGTTCCTATCAACAAACAAGCATCCATTTGCATTCAATTCCACTCCCCCTCCCACTTTTATTCATTCTCCCTAATCTTCCATCAATTCACCTCTGTCAATTCTACCATTCATGCACACACCAGGAGCAATTCACAGCAGCTAATTAACCAACCAACCTAAGATCCTTTGGGAAGAAACACACAAATGCTGGAGAAACTCAGCAGGTCAAACAGTGACTTGATGTAGCAAAGGTGATGATACATCACCCGCGTTTCGGGCTTCAGCCCTTCATCAAGGGTGATGTATCTTCACCTTTGCTACATCAAGGCACTGTTTGACCTGCTGAGTTTCTCTAGCATTTGTGTGGTTTTTTTTTCACTTAACCACAGTGTCAACAGAATCCTGTGTTTTACCTATAATCCTTGGGCACCCGGAGGGAAGCCCAAGGTCAGGATAGAACCCGAGTCACTGGTGCAGTGAAACATCTGGCTCTCCCCTGGGCCACTCCAACAAATCAAGGAGGGATATTGGGAGACTAATTGTGAACTATGACTTCCTACTTAAATAATAGTTTATATTATACAGTATTTATCTGGTACATTTGCATGTCCATCCAGGGTCCTGTGGGGAAATTGAAACAGTAATGTAGGGTCTGCTGGTACATGGAATTATTTAGTAGTTATTACAAAAGGATAATGGATTACTAGAAAATAAGCTATTCAGTATGCAATACATCTTGGATAAATTTCAAGAGCACAGTTAATCCCAAATTATATAGCTTTACACAGCAGTTGAAGAATTGAAACAAGCATTTGTTCTACACTACTGAATCTAACCCCATCAGCGTAACCTTTTATCCCTGTGCCCCATGTGTATTTATCTTGATTTAATTTGAATTTCAATCTGCCTTGTGTCTAAGGTGGATTGCCATGTATAAATAGTCCCATAACTGAGAGAATATCTTAATTATTTATACATATCCATATCTTTATTGCTACACTACACTTTTGAAATAATAAAATGTCTGCATTCTTTACTATGCACTAAATACCAATATAAAAATGTCAGTGAAGCAGTCTGCACATGCAATCAGTTCGTTGCTCTGCAAAGCTAGCCAATATGGATGTAGAGCATTGCAGCAGGGATTGGGACCCTTGGGTCATTAAACTGGGCCGAAAGGGGTTCCAATCAGACTTTCTCCATGACCCTGCATCTATAAGGAGTTTGTACATTCTCCCTATCTACATGGGTTTCTCCCACCTTTCAAAACATACAGGGGCTGCAGGTTAATTGGGGCATTTCAGTGTCACAGGGCCAGAAGGTACTGTAACTGTGCTGTGTGTGTAAACTAAAGTAAAGGTGCTGAAGGATTGGAAGAGGTTTGTGCTCTGCTCTTAGAATGTAGAACGTTAATGACAAAGAATTAGGCCGTTCCGTGATTGCATGATTTCTTCATGGCCCATCTTTTTTCATGATAAAATTATTTTTATCATGAATATTGTCACGAAGTTGATTCTGGAAAGGAGGGGATCATCTAATGAGGAGAGATTGAATGCCCCGCGATTATACTCTTTGGAGATTAGAAGGACAAGGTGGAGGTGGGGAAGGGGGGAGGGGTTATTTAGAAATATAAGGAAAAGATAAGATTAAAAAAAAAGGAGTTGTTTCCAGTGGCAGATGAAACTAGAGTAGAGGACACAGCGCCTTGTAGATTTAAGGTAGAAATGAGGAGGAACTGCTTCTTCCAGGGAGTAATAAATTTGCAGAATTCTCTGCTCAGTGAAGTGGTAGAGGTTACCTCATTAAGTGAATTTAAGATACAGATGGATAAACTTTTGAATCATAGGGGAATTAAGGGTTATGTGGAACAGGAGTGGAACTCAAAAGTCTGCAGATGCTGTGATCGTAGTCAAAACTCAGAAATGCTGGAGGATCTCAGTTGGTCTCTCAGTAACCGTAGGAAGTAAAGATACATTACCGACGTTTTGGACCTGAGCCCTTCCTCAAGGTATGAGCAAAAAGCCAGATCAGCCCTGATCTTATTAAATGGTCGAACAAGCCTGACGGTCCAGATGGCCTACTCCTTCTCCGAGTTCTTATGTCCTTATTTTACTTACATTGTCTAACCTCCAGCTACCTTGGCTTCCTTTCACTGTTGGAGAAACTGGTAAGAACAGAATAATATTTTACATTTCAATAATGATATACATTCTTCTAATGTACCATGATTAATATGAGTGATTCTTTTTCAAGACACATTATACCACAGATCTCTTTATTTCATTATTTTCATTCAACAGGTTAAAACCAGTTTTTAGTAACATTTCCAAACATTTTCCAGCATTATATTAAAATAATACAACTGAAAAAAAATCAGTCATAGAGTGATTTTCTTTAATATTTCCAAGATCTTCCAAAAAGATCAAAATTGAAAGCATTTTATAATTCTCCTCTTTGCTATTTGTAATAAGATCTATAAGCAACCAAAAGCATTTAATCTGTACTCTTGAATTTTGTCTTGTACCAATTTCAAGAAAAATAATTGAGTGCTCATCTCAGGTTCCTCCTGTACCTTTTCCCCAATGGTAGCAGTGAGAAGAGGGCATGGCCTGGGTGAAGGGGGTCCTTGAGGATAGAGGCTGCTTCCATAGGACACTGTCTCTCTCGATGAAAGATTATGTCAACTGGGAAAAAAGGAATATGTGTGCTGTTTAATATTCAAGAGACAATAGAAGCTAGTCCATGGATAAACCTTCAGACTTTAAACCATCTCAAAAATAATTTGCAAGCAGAAGTGTTTCTGTTTGTTGATTATCCTTCTTCACGTTTGGACAGTACTAACATCTCACTCCATTTCGAAGCAAATCAACGCCATCATTTTTTAAAATTTATATTGCCATGTGATGACTAGAATAAATTAAATAAATCGAATAAATTATGTTTGTAATTCCTATCTCCAAAATCCTTCTGTTGCTTTGTCATTGTCACAGCTGTGTCAACGGCTCTTATAATGGGATTTGTCTATTGTAGAACTGTTCCACTGTATTCATAATCTCCCAGCTCTGCTGGTACTACACAGCACATCAATTTGGCAAGCCGCAGTTTCTGAACCAGGACTGCAGCAAAATTTATGTGGAGAAACCAGATGTGGTTGTTTGCTGTACAACTGCTTAGCTGAAAGAGTATATAAATACTTAACAACATTAGTTCTGTCCATAAATCCTCTGTTATCATTTCCATGATGAAGACCCAGCTCCCCCTACATTTAATAAAATTGCCTATGTAACCAGGCCACACAATTACAGTCACGCATTGCATGACGTTCAGTGGAGCAACGTCCGTGGACCCATAAAGTTATAATAGATTATGGATAATAGATTATCCATTGCCTATTGTAGAGCGCGTTGAAAGAACCAAAGACTTGTTGATCCAAACCAAGGCTTTTATTAACTGAAAGACTGGAGCATATCACAAGTAGGTTGACCAGCCCAGAATGACCCAGTCTGGCTCGGAGCAACCCTTTAAGACCTGCCAGTAGGTGTGGCTACGCTCTCAGCCAATCACAGTCATCCAACACGACCATCTGTACATAGACACATTGGTGATAGAATCTGTACTATCACAGCTATTTCTGTGTTTATGGTGTGCATATTTTTATGTTCCTAATTGAAATCAGTATGAGAATGATTTAATCGGAGCAAAGCAATTATCCAGTTACGTTCGCTAAGGCCCGTACTCCGGAGAATGGGACGTAGCAGATCTAACCAGATAATATGGTGTTCACACAACGTGAAACACGTTGCATAATGCCCTATTTCATGGATGTTAAATGATGCACGACAGTATTAGAGCATCCTAACAGCGGTGTGGTGGAGAAGCTGACATTTATATCTCTGAGTTTCTCAGTTTGCCCTTCAAAAAGCTCTCGTTGCTCCTCTTTGCTTTGCGATGGCAGGTATATTTTCCTCAAAGTGCCACACAATAATAAATAAGAATATTTTTTATGACTTTAATAGGTCACTGGACCAATTATTCACACTCCTTTCAGCCAAATAATATTTCACTCTTGTTTTACAATGAAGTGAGAGTCATTATAAATTTTTTTAAGTTGTTGGAATGTACAATACATAATCAACCAAATTGGATCCTATTATCTCCGTGACAATATCACAATACAAATTGGAGCCATCGTTGTTTTCAACGTCAACCATTAAAATCCCACTACAGTATCTGTTTACAAATTACCCTTTTTATTAAAGATACATTTTATAGTTTAATTTTCACTCATAAATAGATTGGATCATTCTTTATGAGTGCAATTTTTTTCCATTTACACAACGAATCAGATTGCAAATAGGTAACAGAGAGATAATGATCTATAAAGAGTAATTTGCTAGCTGCTTTTATATAAAACTTTGTTGCGATATTTGCGAGAGGTGGTATGTGTTTTAGAAACATCTAGCATTCCATAAGCACTGGGTAGGTTTTAATAATCGTGCTGTTAAAACATAGGGACAGTTAAGTCTGTGGAAGGGAAATATTTCTTAGAAGAAACTTGTTAATGATAAAAGAAAAATAATCATTGAAAAACATTTTAACTTCTAAATTAAAAAAAGCTCATCACAACGTGTTAAAGCGTTGTTAATGTAATGCTTGGGCAACTGGTGATCTATGGCTTTGTTACTGCTGTGGCCATTCAAAGGAAACATTAAAAAGAAAAGAAACTCAAATGAAAAAGAAAACTAAGGACCTGACGAGAAAAGGGTAGGTGCGTTGTCTGCGCCAAGTCCTATTTCCGTAATCACACCTCTGGCCATACTGGGATATTGAAAGGGGGAATCAATCTGTCTGAGTACCAATGTAAGGTTGCCACACTCCAACGAATGTGTCATGTTTCCTCCGTAGGTTATATGTGATTTTAAACAATCGATGTGTTAACCAAGTTGAAAAATTTGACTGCAAAAAAAAATAGAGAAAATACTTGAAAGTTTTTTTCCCACCAAAATAATGATGGTCTGAGAGGAGGTTTGAGTTTGTTGCCACCCTCCCAACCCCCAGACTACATCAGGAGAACCAAACATAGTAGAGGTTAGAGTCCCATTGCTCTTATGAATCTGAAAAAATGCACGGCCTGATTCAAAGGCACTGTTATCAGACTCTTGAATGAACCTCTCGTTAGTCATTATCACCTACTATTTTCTTTCCTAAACCTTCTAATGTGGGGCAGGCATGTTAATAATCTTTGTATGCAATTGATTCACAATTCTCTGTGAACACCACTATAGGATTTGTATTCATGCTAAGATTTGGGTTTGGACGAGTTTAGCGATCTCTCTCCTGAATCATTTAAATCTGTAATTAGCCACACTCGGCTTTATTACAGAATCCAGCCTTTGTCTTCTAATCACCCACTCCTCCCTTATGACCCACCTTCCTCAACCTGACCCCTTTGACTTCTTTGCCTCGCTCTCCCTTTGTCAGGCACCTGCCAATCTCCTGCCTCTACCCATCATGTTTCATTTCTACCTGGTTCACCGTCCCACCCTCTCCTCTACACTGGCTTCTCCTACATTCATCCAGTCTCGATAAAGGGCTTTGTCTCGAAACATCGACCTTTCTTTTTCTCCCCACTGATACCTGAACCCCGCAAAGTGTGTTTACCTTCAGATTCCAGCATCTGCAATCTCCTGTGAAGCTCTGGATCTTGATGAAAGGAGGACGAGGTTCGAAGAAGTAACAAATCTACTCCTTCCACCTATGTTACACTCTTTTGATTGATTGCCATGTAATCATAGCAACAAATTAAACCGATCCCATAATTTTTCTCTGGATTTCGTCTTGTCATCCTTGAGTTCCTCCAGCGCTTAAATTGTGTGCCGATCCTGGAATTTGTCCTAGCTCTCTGATGATGGATTGGGGCTATACCAAGGTGCTTGTGGTATATTCTTGTATATTCTTAGATGCCATCTTGATAAACACATTTAACATTCACAGGCAATTCTGAAGCTAAACGGGTTTGACTGAATTTGTTGTTCTGGAAACTTAAGTTTCCTCAAAGAACTCTCGGAGCAGGATTCATTGATAGTTTTGAGTGAGAGATGGACAAAGGTGAAATAAACGGGTTTGCAAATACACAGAAATGTTGAAGGAACTCAGCAGTCTCGCGGCGTCCATTGAGGACGAGCTTGATATTGAGGGCACGAGCTCAAGCCCAAAACCTTGAGAAAGGGCTTAGGCCCAAAAATATTGGTTACATATCTTTATCTCCAATTTACGCCGCGAGACCTGCTGAGTTCCTCATTTCGGTGTTTTTACTTCAATCACAGCGTCTGCAGACATTCGTGTTTCACTCCTGACATGCAGATACTGCAAGGATTAGAAACCTGGTGTTAGTCAATGCAAGGCAAATTGAAATGGAAAGTTATAAGGTCATGTTTCCTTTTGAATCTGCTCCTTTACTGTTCTATGTCACAGAGTTCTTACTTAAGGAAGTAAATTAATAATTGGAAGGCTTATTGTGCAAATACTTGGAACCGGTGTGTTTGTGTGTCCTTGTAAGGGAACATGCTAGGTTCATATCCACTGGAGATTATAAGGGTGAGTGTATGAAACAGAAAATTTAGACGGGTCTCAACAAAGTGGATATGGAAAGAATAAGATGGTCATTAGTTAAAATGAAAGGCACGTCTACTTAAGACAGAGGAGAAGAATTTTTATTCCCTCTCAGAGGGTTGTGAGCAGTTGGAATTCTCTTCCTTAAGGGCAATGGAGGTTTTTTTTAATTTAAATTTTAGATTTTAATCATTTTAAGGCAAAGACAGATAGATTCCTGAAAAGCAAAGAGGTGAGAGGTTACTGCAGGGAGACGGGGTTACAATCAGATCGGCCATGTGGGGCAGACTTAGGAGGCCTAGTCAAGTCAGTATATTGTCATCTAATTGCACAAGTTCAACCCGACAAAGCAGTGCTTTCCGGTCCTTAGTGTAAAACATGCAGATCCACAACCAGACATCGCACACATACAGAAACAACAATACAAATGCAGGATAAGTATTCATATTCAAATAAATATGGTTTCATAAATGTGACAGTCTCGGATGGTTAGTGAGAGCCGTTCCTTTGGTCATTCCACATTCTCACTCCCCGCGGGAAGAAATTATTTCTCAGCCTGGTGGTGCTGGCTCTGATATTCCTGGATCTCTTCCGCGACAGGAGCAGCTGAAAGAGGCTGTGTGCGGGTGTGGAAGAGGTCCTCAATGATTTCACGTGCCCTCTTCAGATAACGATCCCGGTCGATCATGTCAATGGAGGGGGGAGGGAGACTCAAGTGATCCTCGCTGCTGCGTTTATGGTATACACCTGCTCCCAAGTTTCAATGTTTCAGAGTGATCCTGCCTTTCAGAATTCTGCCCGACTTACATGTCAAGTTTATTCTTGTCTTTCTATTTTACTACATTTTAATTTACTATTTCTGCTTTATTTTGTTGCTCCCAGAGTGGTTGCATTTCTTTTTGTATTGTAGCGGCCCATGGCCGACTCCATGGGCCGACAAAGCAAACAGTCATCGAGCGTGACGATCGGGCAGACAGCATGCGGGATGAGATGCCCGCTCCCATAGGCCGCAGTAATAGTGGTCGAATTGACTAATCACAGCCAGCAGATTGCAAGGGGTCCAATCTGGGACAACCAAACGGCACCCGGCCTTGTTCAAGCCACGCTCTGGTGGTGACACGGCTGGTTGCCTATAAAAGGCAGAGCTGCAGCCCAATAAAGTTAGTGTCAATTACACTCCCTTGGTGTGCCAGTCCTCTTTCTACCTCGAGCTATAACATGAGCTATAACCGTAGCGACCCCGCTTAAGTAACACTATTGTTTTGATCTCTTTAGCTAATACAATCTTTCAAATAGTTCTGGCTGGAGGTCCCTCAAATGTACACAACCTCCACCCAGAGAATTTTTAAATTTAAATTTAAAATGTTTAAATGTCGACATAGAGCATGGGAACAGTCCAGTCTGTGCCGCCCAATTTACACCCAATTAACCTACACCCCTGGTACACTTCAAATGGTGGGAGGAAACTGGAGCCTCCAAGGTAAAACACACACGGATTTGAGGAGAAGGTTCAAACTCCTTAGTGTGGGATTTGAACCCCAGTCCCGATTGCTGGCGCTGTAAAGGCTTTGCGCTAACCGCTAATTGAAAAATTAGTGGTGTATATAATAAGATTTGGAGAGTGATGACCATTGCTGAGTAAATAAGTGGTCTGGAGAGGGACTGGAATTGTGCACGTAGCAGGGCTACTCGAGTTGATGCCGTTTCTATTGACTTCAATTTGAAAAAATGTATGAAAGCAGAATACAGTCAACCTTCAATTTATTTAGTACTTTATGATGTCTTTGATATTCTAATAAGTTATTTTGAAATATAATTACATTTAGGGCCAGCAGGTTAGCAGATCAGTTGGCTCAATGCTGTTACAGTGCCTGGGTTCAAATCTGATGTTGACTAAGGAGTTGGTACATCCTCCTCATGTCTGTGTGGACTTCCTCCAGGTGCTCTGATGTCCACCCACCTTTCAAAATCTACAGGGGTGATAGCTCAATTGGATGGCTCGGGTTTGTGGGGCTGCAAGGCCTTTCTAAATTAAAAAAAAATTATGTCTTTATTTTGTCTCTTTGCCTTATTTTCTCTTCATTTCTGCTCTTACCTTAGTTCATTTTCTCTTTATGAATCCTAAGAAAATTCTGGTGGACTGCAAGGTGTTAAAAAGGAGAAAAGGTGACAGAGAATGGTGTTGTTTTCTTTGGAACAGAGAAGGCTGAGTAGAGTTAATGGTTTTATAAAGTGACAAGGGGTCCAGACGGTCCATTTATCATACAATTGTACCTGTATAATTGGACAAAAGAGCGTTCTCTGCTTCACAATGCAAAAATGGTGCAAACACACATACAGACAAATGATACGTACAGATCCTATACACGTCTGATACCTGTACAACTATTATGAATAAAGGGTAGAGTCACAGGGATTTGTTTTGGCAGTCTATTAGTCATTCAGATTTCTAACAGCCTGTGGGAAGAAGCTGTTTCTCAGACTGATGGCTCTGGCTCTCATACTTATGTATCTCTTTCCCAATGGAAGTAGCTGGAAGATGCTGCCTGTGGAGGCGAGCCCTCTTTAAATAATGATCCCAGTAAATCACATCTGTGGAGTGGGGCGGGGGGGTGCGGAAGTAGGACGGGCGGGAGACCCCAGTGATCCTCTCTGCCACTCTTGTGGTCCTGTGGATTGGCCTCCGATCCAATTCTCTACCATGTGATGCAGCCGGCCAGGACACTCTCGATAGAGCTCCTGTGGAAGGTTGACAGGATGGTAGCCTTGCATCCCTCAGTCTTCTTAGTGCAGTCACTGTTGTGCCTTCCTGACATGCGAGGAGATATTTTGTGTTCAGGAGAGGTCACTTCTTAAGTGGACTCTGAGGAACTTGGTTCTCTCTACTCTCTCTGCCTCAGAGTTGCTGATGTGTTGTGGAGGGTGGTCATCTCTGGTCCTCCTGAAGTCCACAAACATCTTTGTCTTGTCCATGTTGAGACTCAAGTTGCTATTCTCACACCATTTCACAAGATTTTCCATGTCTTCTCTGTAGTGCAACTCATTGTTGTTGCTGATGAGGCCATCGACTGTTGTGTCATCTTCAAGCCTGATGACACTGTTGGAGCTGGATCTGGTGATGCAGTCATGAGTCAGTAGCGGGAACAGGAGTGGGCTGAGCACACAACCCTGAGGTGCTCCAGTGCTCAGCGTGACGGTGCTCGACGTTCTGCTGCCAATCCAGACAGACTGTGGTCTTTCTGTTAAGAATTCCAGAATTCAGTTACAGTTCATCCGGAAGGGAGATGTCATTGCCGTTGACTTGCAAGGTTGTCATGTGACCTATTATTGCTTTGATCCGTTGCACCTTGTGTCGCCGGTGTCACACAGCTGTCTATGGATTTTCTGTGTGTACCTACACTTTGCCTTCTGGATTGCATGGGGAAGTTCAGCCTTGGTTGATCTTAGTGCCAACTTGTCTCAAAGGCTGCATCTCGAGCTCTAAGAAATGCACAGACCTCTGAGTCCAATCATGGTTTCTGGTTAGATCTGGTTGTGTAGCATTTAATTGTCCTTGATACCCTTGCTAATGTAGCCTGTCACTGAGCTCGTGTACTCCTCGATGTTTAAATGACCATTGTAGGTGGCCGGCTACAGTCCATGGTCTTAAAGCAGCCCTGCAGTTCCCCCTCCTGGCAACTTTCTGTTCTCCCTGTGAACTGGCTTTATCTGATTTGCAAGTGGTATGTGTGCTGGGGTTAGCAGGACGGATGTGTGATCCGAGTACAGTGTTGGAACGCCAAGTGGGGCATCCGCGGCCATTGCTCCCCCAAACGACGTGCTTCCCCCCCCCCATGTGGGCGCGGCCATCCCTGGCCGTCAGACCTGCCTCACCCTCTCCCGCATCAGTAGCGTCTAGGTTGATGCACGCGAGTGACTCTCCACCTGGTCCCGGCCGTGCCGCTAGTGTATGTCAAGCTTGACGCAATAAAAAGAGTACCCTCTTGTCCCAGGTTGATTTAATCTTTACTATTGTAGATTTTGTGGAGTCTGTCTGACTGCAGCAAATACGAATTTCGGCATGTATGTATATTGTACAATGTATATGTCAATAAACTCATGCTTTTATCATATTATGCAGTTGTAAATAAATGTTACAGTTAACTCAGTGAATTTAAATGAAGCACAGGAAACAACATGCAGGAGTCAAATGCTGAACTATCACAAATTTGCAGCTTTAATGAACATTGTCTTTTAATTCCAAGAAGTGTCTCAATTGTTAACGAGAAACTCCAAATCCCTTTTTTCCACAGTAACACTGAAAGATAACATTTCAGAGCAGTAACAGCTTGACATACTGACAGGATTTTTAAAGATGCCTCATTTTGCTTTCAGTTTTGACAAGCAGAGTTTCATTGACCATTTATATTGTTTGCTGATGAGACCTTCAGACCAAACAAGGAATACGTGAATCAGTTTGAATGTTAAGTAATTATGCAAATATTTTTTGTGAAACCCGTTCTTGCATTTGACATTTCTAATTATCTTGATCATTTGTAACTGAGATAATTTTCTTTTATCTTTCTTTGGCTTGGCTTCGCGGACGAAGATTTAT
The DNA here is from genome assembly GCF_036971445.1 of Narcine bancroftii. Lineage (NCBI taxonomy): Eukaryota > Metazoa > Chordata > Chondrichthyes > Torpediniformes > Narcinidae > Narcine > Narcine bancroftii. The sequence goes on from NC_091480.1 coordinate 10,287,377, forward strand.
GGAGGGGGTAAAAAGTCCACGTCAGCTGCAGGCTCGTTTGTGGCTGACCAGTCCGATGCGGGACAGGCAGACACGATTGCAGCGGTTGCAAGGGAAAATTGGTTGGTTGGGGTTGGGTGTTGGGTTTTTCCTCCTTTGCCTTTTGTCAGTGAGGTGGGCTCTGCGGTCTTCTTCAAAGGAGGCTGCTGCCCGCCAAACTGTGAGGCGCCAAGATGCACGGTTTGGGGCGTTATCAGCCCACTGGCGGTGGTCAATGTGGCAGGCACCAAGAGATTTCTTGTACTGGTAATTTGGGATTAATAAACAATTTAATGAAAAACAACAAAAAAGTACAGATGCTGGAAATCTGAATTAAAGTTTCAGGTTCAATTTTATCATCATCTGATTGTACAAGTCCCACCCGATAAAACAGTGTTCTCCAGTCCTTGGTACAAAACATGCAGACACACAACTAGATATAACACACATGCAGACAAGCAATACATATGCAGGACAAGTATTTCTATATACAGATTGTGATAGTACAGATCTATCACCAATGTACATAGTGTATATAGTTACTGTATCTAGACTGTGCTTACAGCGATTGGCTGAGAGCTAAGCCACACCTATTGTTTGGGCCTTAAAGGGTTGTGTCCCTAGCCAGGTCGGATCATTCCGGACTGGTCGGCCACCTGTGAAGAGCTCCGGTCTTTTGCTAATAAAAGCCTTGGTTTGGATCAACAAGTCTTTGGTTCTTTCGACGAGCTCTACACAGATAAATAAATAAATATTGTTTCATAAATAGGAGAATGTTGCATGGTTAGTGTGAGCAGTTCCTTTGGTCGTTCAGCATCATTCTCACTCCCTGTGAGAAGAAGCTGCGAGCTCTGATACTCCTGTATCTCTTTCATGACTGGAGTAGTTGAAAGATGCTAAGTGTGGAGTGGAAGGGGTCCTTAATGATTTTGTGAGCCCTCTTCAGACAATGATCCCGGTAGATTACTTTGGGGGTGGGGTGGGGTGGGAAGGGTGCGAGACTCCAGTGATCCTCTCTGCCACTCCTGTGGATTACTTCAAAATCTGAAATATATGCTCAATACTGCAAAACAACAAATTTCATCACACATGTTCATGACAATAAATCTGATTCTGAAACGAGAAAATTGTCTGCAGGTCAGGGAACATCTGTGGGACTGATGAAAGGTCATCGATCTCCAGAGAGGCTCCCTGACCTGGAAATTGTGTCATTTGAAGGGTGAGCATTGGTCAAGAGGTGAGGGTGGTGGTGGGGGGTGGTTGGGAAACTCTCGTTCTCTTTTTTGAGCTAATGCCAGGAAATCATGTACAAGGACCTATCAGGGAAGATGGGATATCAGCTCAAAACCCCATCCAAAAGATGGTAACACTGTCATCCAACACTCCCTGAAAACAGTTGGGAAATACTACTTCAAGGGGCGGATAAAATGTCCTTTAAAATTGCAGAAAAAAATGATTCACTAAACTCTCATTTTAGAATTTTTAACAGTTTGTTCGGACATTCCAAAATCCTAAGTAGTAACTGGCAGGAAGTGCTCAACAGGTCAGGCAGCATCTGTGAAGCGGAATTAATAGAAGAACAAAAGAAAATAAGAGAATGAGCAGGCTACCTGTCCCTCTCAGGATGGCCTCCCAATTCATTATGATCATGGCTAATTTATGCTGGCCTCAACTCTTCTTCATTTCTCATACCTCTAAGGTGCCTCAGCTCCCTGGGATATCATCTCCCTGGGATGGGAGATGAGGCTGTGAATTCGTAAACTAGGTTTTAAAATTTGTGTGGCAATACCATCTGTTCTTGAGGGGATGTTGTTTTTCAGTTGGAACATGGCCTTGCCAGTCTGAGGTGGTGGTAAGGTTGGGACAGATAGTTTGCTGCAGGAGTGAAGATAACTCACCTGAAGAGAAGGTGGACGATGCAGGAAAACTTGAAAGTGCTCCTTACTGCAGAAACTAACTTCTTGTTGACACTTGTTCACGTCCATCCTTAGCTTGTCTTGGATATTTGGCAAAGGTACAGGTCAAAGAGACTAGATGGGCTGAAGGGCCTGCTCCTGTGCTGTTATGTTCTGGTTCTACAGCCTCAAAAACATTGAACAATCCACGCATGTTATGTTCTCAATGAGTTGTTGGATATTCTGCACTCTTTCCATCCACCCATCTTTACCCAGGCTGAGGGCTTTTTCTGCTTCTCCTCCACCTTTAGGTCCCTGTGCAGCCATTTCATTTCCCTTGAGGGATGGTGGAGGTTCAAATTCAAGAACACCTTGCGCTTGCAGTTGAAAGGTGGCTGGATCTCTTGGTCAACCCCCCCCCCCCAAACATTTCCACTCCCAACCCATCATCCAGAGTATAGGATCCTATTTATATTCAGTCTGCTCTCAATGGGTGGATGTGGGGATGGTATGATATCAAGAAATGTCTGAGGGCCCCGGAGCTGGAGGAAAGGAGACACCTCCCCATTCCTTTCTCCTATCATAGAGCTCAGACCTCTCCCTCTGGGCCTTTTCTACCTTCCCACCTTTATTCACCCATTACTTTTTATCTGTTAGCCCAGTGGTTCTCAACCTTTTTCTTTCCACTCACATACCACTTTAAATAATCCCTATGCCACAGGTGCTCTGTGGTTAGTAAGGGATGTGGGTGGAAGGGAAAAGTTTGAAAACCACTGGCTTAATCGTCCCTAATTGACTCGTTATGTGGACGGTTTCACAACTCCAAAGGAAATGGGCCAATGACAATGTCGAGCAATATTTCAGTAACAATTGGGTCTAGAGCAGTGGTTGTCAACCTTCCCTTCCCATTCACATCCCACCTTAAGCAATCCCTACTAATCACAGAGCACCGATGGCAGAGGGATTCAAAAAGTGGGATATGAGTGGAAAGAAAAAGGTTGAGAACCACTGGATTAGCCTGTGTTCCTCCCACTTCCCCTTCCTTCCTCCCCCCTCTCCATTCCTTCTCCCTACACCTGCCTGTATTTTCTTTCTTATCCCTGATGAAGTACCCAGGCCTAAAACATGACTGCCTGATACTTCCTATGGATGCTAAGTGACCTGCTGAGTTTCTCCAACAAAAAGAAAATGGCGGCTCTGCCAGAGCTGATGTAATGACACTTCTCCCACTGGTGCGGACCCAGGAGAGCGGGGAGTGGAGACACAGCGCTGCTCTATAGGGTCCTACTGCCTGGCCCTGATGCCGATGGCTCCATACAAACTTTAAACTGCCTGTTTGATGTTTTTAGTACCATCGTGTCACCGTGGAGGTCCGGGCTTGAGATGGCGTGCCTCTGCTGGACGGTGTACCAAAAAGGTTGCTGACTCAGGTTGGACAGCGGATTAGTGTAGGTACCAGAAATTGGGAGATGACTCTACAGGGAAAGTGACCATGGCAGTGGACCATTGAGGGGCTTAGTGGATGAAGGACCCACACAGGTTGCAGGCCTGCTGATGACACTGTCAGACACAAATTGGCTGTGGGCTGCTGGAGACTGGATCATGGGAACCAGGCATCAGAACCGGGAGACGAGAGGATGCTGCAGGAAAGAAAGGCTCCCAAAGGGTTCCAGGCACTGAAGGCTTCCTGATCGTGGCAGAGGTTCAGATGTGGAGCTCAGGTTGCCCATGGATGGAACAGGAGTCTTGGAGGCGAATCTACAGACGCCCTGTGATTCTGAAGGAACTCTCTTTTACGTCTCTTTCTCCCCTTGCTAGGAGTGCCGGGAAATGCTCATGGCAACTGTTTGTTTACCTTATGGCAGACAAAAGTTGAAGTATATCATATATGTTACATTTTTCTGTATTATTACGTGACAATAAAAGGAATTTTATATAACCATATAACAATTTACAGTACGGAAACAGGCCATATCGGCCCTTCCAGTCCGCACTGATTTACGTTACCCAACTTACCCACTCCCTGCCCATAACCCTCCAACCCCCTCACAGCCACATACTCATCTATATAACCATATAACAATTTACAGTATGGAATCTTCAAACTTTTGTTTATTGCACTCGACCCCAGGAGTAAATTTATTGTCATATGCATCGGTGCAAATGGTCCAAAGTTCTTGCACGCTGCAGTCAAACAGACCATGAGGGAAGAGGTGCTGACTTGCACCAAGTTCAGGAACAGCTGCTATGCCTGCACCATCAGACTCCTCAACGACAATCAGAGACTCGTTTAAGGACTCTTGCTTGTGCACTTCAGTAATTGTCTTTTTATTAAAATTCTCTCTGTATTGCACAGTCAGTTTGTTTACATTCCTTTAAAGCATGGGTAGTTTTTTTTATTGCCCTGCTAATAAGTGGTAATTCTGAGTCAGCATTATATCACAGGACGGAAAGAGATAATAAATGTAATAGATACTAAATAGTCACCATTGCAATCGTGCATCAGGAAAGTGGACAGGGCTGCAATTTGATTGGACAACCACACGTCCATCAACCGACGCGGCCGCGCGACGTCGCGGGATCCTCGCTGCCCATGGCAACACTGGCCGGGGCCACCCCCCCCCCCCCCCCCCCACTTCCGTGCGCGCGACCGCGCAGGCGCAGGCGCATCGAGGGCCGGGTGGGTGCGAGGAGGAGGCGGCGGCAGGTGGGGAGAGAGGAGAGAGGGAAGAGGTGCGGCGCCCCTGGGTCTTGGGGGAGCCGGGCAGGGCGCGTGGCCTGGGGGGGGGGATCCCGATTCACGCCCTCTCCCTTGGGTGCCCGGGGTCCGTGGGCGACCGGTGGCCTCCAGGCCTCGCCTCATATCCGGGCTGGGTGTGGGGGTGGTTAGGGGGTGTTGGGGTGGGGGTTGTGGGTGGGGGTTGAGGGGTGGGGGTGTTGGGGTGGGGGTTGTGGGTGGGGGTTGAGGGGTGGGGGTGTTGGGGTGGGGGTTGTGGGTGGGGGTTGAGGGGTGGGGGTGTTGGGGTGGGGGTTGTGGGTGGGGGTTGAGGGGTGGGGGGTGTGGGTGGGGGTTGAGGGGTGGGGGTTGTGGGTGGGGGTTGGGGGGTGTGGGTGGGGGTTGAGGGGTGGGGGTTGTGGGGTGGGGGTTGAGGGGTGGGGGTGTGGGTGGGGGGTGTGGGTGGGGGTTGAGGGGTGGGGGTTGTGGGTGGGGGTTGAGGGGTGGGGGGTGTGGTTGAGGGGTTGAGGGGTGGGGGGGCCTCTTGCAGCAGCAGTAGCAGGTCTTGTGTTGCAAAAGCGGAGTCAAGCATGAACCCCACCCCACCCCCCCCCCTCACTCCGTCCTCTTATCATTCCCCCCTTGTTGTTGTAGCAATCCATTCGTGCTAGGGTCTGGAAGACTTGACCCTTCAGCCATGAATGTCACCAACGGCGGCCTGACGCTCTTTAGTGCCAACTCCAATGCAGCCAATGGAGAATTGGCCAGGAAGATTTCAGAGTAAGTGGACGTGGATCTTTTTAAACTGCAGCTGCACCTGCACCACTCTCTCCAGGCTCGGTGACATGTTGCTCTCTGCCACCTTCCTTCCTTCAACCTGTTGAAATGGGTGCGGGGGATTGATTAAAGTCAGCGAGTCGGTCCCCTTCCCACCCCACGACTTCGTGACATGGAATGATGTGCATTTGTTAATTGGCACCAGGTTTTATAATAACAGGATTTTAAAATAGTCGTGCCTCAAGGTACATTCCTTTAAAACCCAGTCTTAGCCATTGGAAATGCACAGTATTCTATTTAATTTTCAGGTGCTCAAGGGAAAAGGTGAGTCAGGTTTTTACCTTTCTCTATTCCCATAGTGTTTTATTGCAGAATGATGACTCGTTTTGGGGGAATCATTTGCAGAACTTGTCTGTGTGGTGTTCTTGCCAACCCTGGAGGCAGAACAAATCTTCCATCCTGTAGATTATAAATATTGGGTTTCTCTTAAGAGGTAAAACACAGGATTCTGTTGACACCGTGGTTCAGTGAGGGGGGGGGGGGGAACCCGCCAATGCTGCAGAAACTCATTATATTGGTTGGCTGGAAAGTGTGTGTTTCCTTGAGTTAAAGTTGGTTGAGTAGCCAGCCCTGTTCACAACTGATTGAAAAATATAGCTGTGCTCAGAGCAAATGATGTTGTTTCTGTAATGTTAAATAGGAAGGTCTGTAGATGCTGTGATTGTAGTGTTTCTTTAAGGTGTTGCATGCTTGAACTCTGCTCTTCAGCAGGGATGGATGTTTGGATAAATTCTCCCTCTGGTTACAGAGTCAACTGAATTGGAGATTGTATCTTGGCTGAGATACTCCATCCTGATGATCAACTCCAAATCCAAAAACAGGATAGTGTTTGGGAAAGTAGGGCCAAAAATATTTGGAGTAAAAAGAGTGAAAGATTAGTTATGTGGCCTTAAAGGTTTAAACTTAAAACATTTTCAAGTGAATGGTATCAAATTAAAGTAATGTTTTAAGAAGAGACCTTTTAAGATTTTACTTTGAAAGTTTTTATTGCCTCTCAGATAGATGTAAAACAATCTTCTCCTTGTTTTCTGGGTATCGAAATGTTTAAAATGTCTTTTAATTTTAAATTTGTTTTAAATTATTTTAATCAAACTTCTGCAATCTGCTTGATAAAAGTAAAATAGTATAAGTGAAGGAATACTTCACTTGTGAATCTGCAGGAGTCATCTACTGCATCTGGTGCTCCCTGTGGTGACCTCCTCTACTTAAAAGAAACTGGATCCAGAATCGGAGGTTGTTTCATTGAGCATCTTTGCTCTATCTGCTGCAATAACAGGGACCTACCTCCCAGTAGCTAACCATTTTAATTCCACACACTATTCCCACATTAACATGTCTGTGCATGGCCAAACCGAGGCCACTTGCAAATAGACTGCATTAACAGCGACTTCTCCAATTTCTGTTAACCCCCTTCCCTCTCCATTCAGAGAGCTGCTACCCCTGCTTTTATTTCTTTGGCCTTGTTGATCTGTACTCCTCCCCCTACTCCTTTCTTCCCCATCTTTTTGTACAGGCATCTCCCTGTGGTTTGTTCATATGTTGACAAAGGGACAATGCCCAAAAAGTTGGTTACCCTTTGCTTCTGACAGATGCTGAGTGATCTGCTGAGTTTCAACAGCACTTTTGTGCATTGCAGTATTTTCTTACTGCCCACTCAATAAGTACATGGTACAAATGCTGTAGCAGATTAAGTTGCCTTGCATTTCAAAAAAATAATTTTTAAAGTTCTGAATAATTCTTGGGTTTCTTTGTTTCTAGCCATTTGGAGAGCATGTGATGATGTTGACCAACATGTTTCTCTGATGTTCAAACATGTGTTAGTTATGAAGTTTGTGAATTCTATTTGTGGCTTCTACTTAATATCCTTTCTGTGGAATAAGCCTATTACCTAGGGAACTCCAATTCCATAATTTTTCAATAATTGAATTCCAAAATGTTTTCTCTTCACCATTGTTTTATCGTGCTTCCCTCTCCACCCCATCTGCTCTTCACAGGAATGGGTCTCTCAGAGATTGCTCCACCATAGTGGTCTCTCCCTCTTACCTTTCTCCACTTGACACATTCTATCCCATACCCTTTTGCCTCTAGGCCCCTCCCCCCCAGTGTCATTCCTCCTTTTTTATCTTTAGTCTTGATGGAGGTTCTCAACTCAGTGTTGACTGACAACTCCTACCCGTAGATCCTATTTAACCTGCTGAGTTCCTGCACCAATTCTTTGCTGGATTCCAGCTTCAGCATCTTTTGTTCCTTTTATCGTGGTATTTTCCAGTGCATTGAGCTTTGCGTGGGAAGGATGATAGCGGTGCTCTGATGCCTTCCTACTTCTTCCTTGCTTTCTTCCATTTTGACCATGATATCACCCAGAGTGGTCTACTTCGATAGTGTAGGCTAATATAACACATCCATAATGCCTTTCCACAATTGACTTCCATCAAAAGAAATGGATGACTCGAGTTTAGAAGGAGCAATGGATTTCCCTTCTTCCTCCTCCCCCCAAAAAAAAACCATCTTGGAAGACCACATCGTCACCATAAAGTTGACTGAGCTATTGGGCAAAGCAGTTGTCCTTTAGTCCGACGGATCAGTCTGTTGATGGATTTTTAATTCTCCCATTGGAGAAGCATTTAGTTGCCCCGGGTGCTGATTTAATTGTGTATTGGCTAATTTTACCCAGCAGGACATCTTGATGTAGAATTCATTAGATGTTTACTAGTGACTTTGTGTATTCAATGACCCAGTTCGATATGTTTCTTCTGTATTATGTCCTTTTGTGTAGAAAGGTTTTAAGGAACGAATTTTTTGAGGGCTATTCCTCATCTTCAATTTTAGGCGACTTGGCGTAGAACCGGGTAAAGTGCAAGTCTATCAAGAAGCAAACAGAGGTAAGTGCATAATGTAAAATGTTCTAGTTGTGAAATGCCTTTGAAGATTTTGTGTAGTTTGAGCTTCATGCATATGTCTCTTGTATGTTATTTCACCAGGGGAAAGGATTTTCGAAGAGGTACAATCATTGAATGATTTATTTGTCTTAAAATCAACATTGCTTTGTGCAGTGTTTGAGCTATCATGTAGAGGGTGGCCAAGGAGAACTCCCATCTAGTTTATCGTGCATTTAGGTTTTTAAACAAAAGAATTGTGTTCCCAATAGTGATGAAACTGCAATTATTGGTGCTATCACAGTGAAAAAAACTGCACAAAAACTTGCATTGTGTATGGGCGCAGTCTTGCTGTAGTTGCAGAATGGGAAGTGATTAGCATGGAATTACTCAAAGATCGAGTCCACGCTGCTGAAGATCCAGCTGCGCTGGGTGGGTCACGTCTCCAGAATGGAGGACCATCGCCTTCCCAAGATCGTGTTCTATGGCGAGCTCTCCACTGGCCACCGTGACAGAGGTGCACCAAAGAAGAGGTACAAGGACTGCCTAAAGAAATCTCTTGGTGCCTGCCACATTGACCACCGCCAGTGGGCTGATCTCGCCTCAAACCGTGCATCTTGGCGCCTCACAGTTTGGCGGGCAGCAACCTCCTTTGAAGAAGACCGCAGAGTCCACCTCACTGACAAAAGGCAAAGGAGGAAAAACCCAACACCCAAACCCAACCAACCAATTTTCCCCTGCAGCCGCTGCAACCGTGTCTGCCTGTCCCGCATCGGACTTGTCAGCCACAAACGAGCCTGCAGCTGACGTGGACTTTTACCCCCTCCATAAATCTTCGTCCGCGAAGCCAAGCCAAAGAAAGGGAAAGACTCAAAGATCTACGCAAAACGAGGCATGGTAAAAAGTGGCAACCGTTTTCTTTTCTAACTTGCATTTCTTAATGTAGTTTCATATTGGGGAAGTTCGTCATATGGACATTTTTCTTTGTTGTCTGTTCTGTAATTAAGCTGGGGAAGGTCTATAAATTCTCCCATGCATATATATCTATTCGGAACAGCACACCTGTCAACACCAATGGCATCATGAAGAAAGCCTCTATTTCCTCAGGAGTTTGTGGAGGAGCTAATGGAGTTGTTCAAGTGAACCGGTACGAACTTGAAGGGCCAACATGGCCTGTTTCCGTGCTGTAAACGGTTATATGGTTATTAGTGCAGTGAAAGCCATGTTTCTAGAGCTCTGAGGGGAAAATACTGCTTTGAATTTGACATACTATATTTTGCTTGAAAAAGGAATAACAAGCTCTTTTCAAACTCCCTGCCAATATAGTTCAGATAATTGGTTGCTATCTGTAAAAATGGTATTTATTCATCCCAGATTGCAGGTGCATCTGTATATTTGTTTCATAACTGTATACCTTGGAGTATATCAAGCACAACAAGGTTGTTTGTGTGGTTCTATACTGGATAAGTACCCCTCCATAAATCTTCATCCGCGAAGCCAAGCCAAAGAAGAATACTGGATAAGTATGATGGTTATGAACATGTAAGACTCAAGGCTTTTAATGACTTGATCTTTCTTATTCAGAAGATTTAGGCTGATGCATTTTTTGTTTGTTTATCCCTCTCTTTCCGTTCTCATGGTTGAAAACGGTATACATGTAGCAAAACATAAATATGCTTGTGTGGGCCTTTAACAATTTTGTAGAAGTGTTAAAATTGGATTTGTCACTGGTTTAAATTTTGATTGGTCCAATCTGATGTGCAGACTTTTCATTTGAGAAAGGAAATCTCTAAATGAAGAACAAACACGTTATTCAACACTTTGCCCATTATTTACTGAATATTTATTTTTGGTAGTGCACAATTTGCACAGCTTCATTTCTCTTTGGTATAAGTATTTCTTTTCTTGCTTAGCAGTTACTGATGAGTATAATTTCTGCCTGGCCTGCAGGAATAAGAATCTTAGGGTTGTATGTACTCTGGAAATAAATTTGACACTGTTCTGGACCCAATTGTTACTAAAATATTTGGCTTGAGAACTCCTTTGGAGTTCTGAAACCGAGTTAATTAGTTACAATTAAAACAGTGGTTTTCAAACTTTTTCTTTTCACCCACGTACCACCTTAAGCAATCCCTTACTAATCACAGAGCGCCGATGGCAAAGGGAATACTTAAAAGTGGTGTATGGATGGAAAGATATAAGTTGAGAACTACCAGAATAACTGAACACCTCTAAAGAAACTGAAAACATAACCTGGCAAATTTCATACTTTCATGGTGTGAAATCATACATTGGATTGATTCACCATAGTTTTATTTCTGCAAGAGTAATTCCTATCCCAATTTATCAAATACAACCTATTTTATTTACTCTTGAAACTATGTTAAATTAGTTCCAGAAAACTTCAACCCTGTTCATAATAAACAAGTGTCATGCTACACAAATTAGGGCGAAACAGCAATCTGCTTTTTTGAGAGAACCCATGCAAGTCAGATGAGCAAGCACTTGAAGCTTTACTTATCACAATTTACTGGATGCAACAAGTAAAACAGATATTTTAAATTATCTAAAAGAGCTGGACATTAGCAAAAAAAAAAACTTTTCAGTGTATCTCTTGTGTGTATGCTCTACTAATAAGTACATGCTTACATTTAAAAACTATTATTGAAGACAATTCAGTACATTTTTGCTCAAGGTAGTTTGTTTCCATAGACTTCTATAGGAATATCAATTAAGGGTTGCAAAATATCCCTAGATGAATCTTAAATCAGATAGATCTACCAAATTATGCATTTTCTGGTTAAAGATTAGCAGTGGCAAAACATTCAGAAAAAAATGTTCTGCACGATACAAGGAGGGTCAAAAAAGTTATTTCCTTTGGAAAAGAGAAAAATAAAACCAGGGATGAACCAGAAATTCCCAAATGATCTCAGTCAACAAGACTAAATTTTCCAAAATAAACCTTTCAGCACAAACCGTTGCTCTGATTCACTGAGCCTTTGATGCCAAGTTACCTTTTCAGCTTATGTCAAGAATCAGGCAATATGCCAGAGACCATACTCCATTTCTATCAACCAAGGAAACAAGACTTTCCTTTAGGTTCAAACAGTGAACTTGGAAGAATGAGAAGCGAGATTGGACTGTGAATCAAAGAACTTTTCTGAGGTTATACACACATTACATACACATGTGCTAAGAATTAGCTCAATCTTCACCAGGCTTTAGTGCTTGAAAGGTCAATGGTTACCACTCAGGATGGTTCTTCTCTGTTTTCAGAGAGAGATTTGTTGCTCATTGGACATAAACTGATTCCTCCTGAACAGCCACTTCAGTGTCTTGCCAGAGAAACTTTCCCCATCAGGGTTTTCCAAATGATAACCTTTCTTTCAGGTCACCACAGAATTCCTTTTTTCCCTTATATCAAGTGAAACATTATGCAGCCAGCCATCCCCTCTTGTCTGGACCACAATGGGTTTGACCAGGCTGAACTAAGAACTCGCAACCTGTCTTCAAAGTGTACTTTTTCCACAAGCTTTCCAGCTTGTCCTGTTCCAGTCCCAGCTGCTACTGAACCGTAGAACTGAATTCTCTCTCTGTCTCTCGGAGAAAACCACATGACTCTCTTAGAACAGCACGCTGCATTCAGACAGACTGCGGCACCGGACCTAATCTTTGAGTCCATTCATCTCTTGCTTTCTAAAACAATAACCCATTACTCCACAGTATGTCCAATTACTACCTATTTGTAAATCCTTATAGGCATTCTTCATAGTTTTTGCAAAGGCACTCGGAGCCTGGATTGTCTGGTTTGAGCAGAGCTCCAGCATTTTAAATGAGATCTGTTTTGAAGTGTTTGTATCTGTTGTGTGTGACCTAACTTAAAAACCCCACAATTTATCTTCCAAAATATACAATATAGAATATAACATAATCACTGGGAGAAATAAAGGTAGGTGGAGCTGAGTCCAAGGCCAGATCAGCCATGATCTTATAAAATGACAGAGCAGACTTGACAGGCCAAATCCATTTTATTATGGTGTTGTGAATAGCTGCTCAGAATTAAGAAGACACTTCTTCACTATGGTACATTGAGGGCTTTGTCTTCAATATAGTTGAGAAACATACTTAATAGTGAATAGCTGCTCAGAATGAAGAAGACTTTTCTTCACTATGGTACATTGAGGGCTTTGTCTTCAATATAGTTGAGAAACATACTTAATAGTGAATAGCTGCTCATGAATGTCCTTGTCACAACTTTTCAATAAGTATAATAGAATCTCTAAACTGGGAAACGATTGAGCTATGTATAGTACTTGTAATTAGACAGGCATGGTCTGCCATTGCCTGCGATTAAAATTTTGCCTTTGCAATGATTAGTGTCATTTACCAAATATTGACAACTGGCTGAGATATCTGGTGGGGGTTTGAAAATCTTTTTGAATAGCTTGTTTGATTAAAGCTTTGACTGATATTGGGTGTTAATTGATAGTTAACAGGTATATTTGGAATAAAGTGAATTGCGAATGATAAAATGCTGGAGGAACTTGGCAGGTCTTGCAGCATCCATTGGAAGGAAAGATATATAGGTTTAATCAATGTTTCTGGCTTGAGTGCTTCTTCCTAGTGCCTACCTGCTTTTTACTTTGAAGGGTTCGTGCCCAAAATGTTGGCTACGGATCTTTACCTCTGACATGGCATTTGTTTTTTTTGAACTATAATCACAGAGTCTACAGACTTTCATGTTTCACTTCAAATTGAAATAACCAATGTCTAATTTAATGTTTCAATGAACAAGTGTCATGTTATTTGTGATTGTTGCACAAACTTGTTAAAACTCAAAAGATGTTAAGATTTTTTTTATTAGATAGGCTCATCAAGAAATGTTTTGATAAAATTTTGTAGTCAACTTATTAAGCTGAATTTGCATTTCTGATTAAAATTGAAATATGTAAAACTATTCATGCTCAATGCATTTGATCGGCATTGCAAATTAAAGGAGAAATAATTAGGCACATCATTCAGGAACTTTCTATCTCTCCTCATTCCTGTGCTGGTTCTAAAATGCGCCTCGTGCCTTGAAGTTGAGTGAGCTTTTTTGCTGAGACATTGACTACAATTTTCCCCTTAAGTGAAAATGGCGTACTTTCATTTGATGTTTTGTGTGTTGATGTGGCAATTGAGAATAAGCTTTCATTGTGTCATGAATTTTCCATGGCATTCTGTCACTTAATGCAAAATGATTTTGTGTTAAATTGATTTCCTTTGAACAATTTTTTTGGGCAGCTGTTCTTCTCGCTTGGAACATAGAATTTGTTGCTCAAGGAAATGATGTTCTGCCACAAGGAGCAAAGAGCTGGTTTTGAAAATGGGTTGTACCTCATGTGAAGATTGGTGTTTGACAAACAAGAATTGTGAATACTTTTCAGTGCCAACAGCGGCGTGCTTGGCTGAATTGCTTGAACTGTTCAGTATCCTTTTTTAAAACTGAGTATGGCACTTTAAAATCACAGAAGATTTGTGCATGTTCGTTCCATTTCTGAGTGCTTTTGTGCGAAAATATTGAGAACATTCAGCTGAATTTTGCAAGACCGTGCAGATGTTACATTCACTTTCGTGTGGAAACCATTGCTGTAGTCCCATTTCCTTTCTTTCCTGCTCCAGCGATTGGTTAGTCGCTTGAACCAGTTGTTTATAATCAATGAACTTGGTGCACACTGAAAATGGAATCCATCCTGTTACATCTAGAGTGGTCCCATTTGCTTGAATGAGGTTGCAGATCTTCTAAATATAAATTTAATTAATTTTTAATTATTCATTATAATTTTTCATTGGCTTTCATCTTTTTCCACTTGTCTGACAGTAAATATTTGGAAACAATGATCTTGTGGCTTGCAGGGCTGTGGTATTAGCAGTGTACAGTCTTGGGACTTGTGCACAAGACTAGGGTGGCTGGTGATGTTGATATGATCAAACCCTTTGATTTAATAGTTTATAGTTCTGGGGACTGAAATTGAGAATGTAAAAGCCGGGGGAATCACATGATGGAGTAGTGGCCGGTCGAGAAAACCGGCCCTCTCCAGGAAAATAGAAAAAAAAGTCAGGAAAAAGCAAAGCATAACAGAAATAAAGTACAAGAAATAGAAGATGAAGATACAGAGAAGAGAAATAAGATGGCTCCCAAGAAGGAGAAAGTAAGAACAGCTGGAAAAAGAAGTTAAAAAAAGTCACTGGAGAAGAAGGAAGAAGGCCTTGGCTGCAGGATGGAACAGGGCGCTGTGGTGATGAGGAGCGCCCGACCCTTGAGGTCAGTACCTGCCCACCAGCCGGTACACTACAAAAATGGCTCTCGGAGCCAAACAAAAGTGCGCAATGGCGCATGCGCAAGGGGTCATACATGTGCAATACGCAATCAGAGGAGAAAGAGGACACCGGCGGGAGGGGGGCTCAGCAGAGGAGTGGGCTGTCACAGACCGAGCAGCTGAGAGATGCCCGACACCAGGGCTCTCAGCTGGAGGATAAGGAAGACATCAGAAGAGGGTGCGACGAAACAGACGTGGAAGACAGACGGAGGGAAGATCGACAAGAAGACCAACGTCAGGAAGCACAACAGATGAGCAGACCAGGAGGGGAGGACCAGCAACAAGAGGAGGCCCGACAAAGAGATACACGCAGCTCGTCAGGAAAAACAGAAGAGACACAAAGAGAAGAAAACACAAACAGATACAGACACAGAAGAGGAGGAAGAAGTCCAAGATCTTCACAGAGAAATAAAAGGTAAAACTGATGAACAGAATATAGATAGTTGTTTTTGAAGAACAAATGAGATCACTAAAAGAATGGTCGTCATTAGAGTTTAATGCAATTAAAAGGAAAATGAAAAGAACAGAAGATAAAATGCAAAGGTTAGAACTGGTCATGACAGAAATAGGGAAAAGAGTAGAGAATGTGGAAGAGAGGGAAATGGCTGTAGAAATGAAAGTAAACAAGTCAAAAATTGGAAGAAAGTGGCAAAAAAATTAGAGACACAAGAGTTGTTAATTCAGAAAATTGATATGTTGGAAAATTATAGGCGAAACAACATAAAAATAGTGGGCCTGAAGGAGGGTGAAGAAGGTACAGATATGAAGGAATTTATAAAAGGATGAATCCCGAAGGTCCTGGGAATGACAGAAATGCAGGAAGAAATGGAAATAGAAATGGCACACAGAGCATTCGCTCCGAAACCGCAGGCACATCAAAAAACCAAGATCCATCTTAGTAAAACTTTTGAGATACATGACAAGAGAAAATATACTGGAGTGGACAAGGAACAAAGTTAGAGAAGATAATTTCTTTCTTTGGCTTGGCTTTGCGGACGAAGATTAATCGAGAGGTAATGTCCACGTCAGCTGAAGGCTCGTTTGTGGCTGACAAGTCTGATGCGGGACAGGCAGACATGGTTGCAGCGGTTGCAAGGGAAAATTGGTTGGTTGGGGTTGGGGTTGGGTGTTGGGTTTTTCCTCCTTTGTCTTTTGTCATTGAGGTGGGCTCTCCGGTCTTCTTCAAAGGAGGTTGCTGCCCGCCGAACTGTGAGGCGCCAAGATACACGGTTTGGGGTGATATCAGCCCACTGGCGGTGGTCAATGTGGCAGGCACCAAGAGATTTCTTTAGGCAGTCCTGTACCTCCTCTTTGGTGCACCTCTGTCTCGGTGGCCAGTGGAGAGCTCGCCATATAACACGATCTTGGGAAGACGATGGTCCTCCATTCTGGAGACGTGACCTACCCAGCGCAGTTGGATCTTCAGCAGTGTGGATTCGATGCTGTCGGCCTCTGCCATCTCGAGTATTTCGATGTTGGTAATGAAGTCACTCCAATGAATGTTGAGGATAGAGCGGAGACAACGCTGGTGGAAGCGTTCTAGGAGCCGTAGGTGATGCCGGTAGAGGACCCATGATTCGGAGCCGAACAGGAGTGTGGGTAAGATAATAAGCCATTGGAATACAAGGGTCAAAAACTATTTTTTTACCCAGACATAAGTTTTGAACTCATAAAGAGGAGGAAGGAATTTAATACAGCGAAATCAACTTTATGGAAAAAAGGTTACAAATTCATATTAAGACATCCAGCCGTGCTTAAAATATTTATACCCTCTTCTTGGATCCAGAGAAAGCGTAAGAATTTGCAGAATGTTTGCAGGACAGGAGAAGAGATGAAGAGATGTAACAAGAATGAAGAACGGAGATAAAGTATACATTGTTTTTAGATCTTTCTATAAATGTAAAGAACTAAAGAGAGAAAAGAGAATGGAAGGAAGGGAGTAAGGGGGGATAAAAAGAAGAGAGAGCTTTGTTATATGTGTTTTTTTTTTAAGTGTTTTCTGGAGAGGGCTGGGTGGAGGGGGAATAACCATCACTGCAAAATCAGTTGATGCTGCGAACAAGATCGCAATCCAAATGAAAAGGGGAGTTGTGGTTGCCCAGCAAGGGATATGGGTCAACTCAGAGTGGTGGGGGGGGGGGGTGGATCTTTGGGGTTAAGGTATTAGTGGGTGTGGGAACTGCGGGGGTACTTTGTCTTAAATGTGTTGTCATATATTAAGAGAAAACTAAGATGAAAATGGGGAAAAGAGGAATGGAGGTGGCAAAGAAGTGGAAAAGAGATGTATGCAAGAACGTTTTGGGAAGAATTAAATCAGATACTAAATAAGATTACAAAAAATAACGTATCCAAAAAACCAGAGATATTTCTTTTAAGTTACATAAGAAATAGAGAATTAGTCCTCAAATTGGATAAAGTGCAAAAAAGATTCATTATGATGGCCTTAGTGATAGCAAAAAAAAGTATAGTGATAGCAAAAAAAAGAAATGAATAAATGTATTCCATTGGGAAAAAATAACATAACTTAAAAAATAAAGTCACAATATTTGAACACATTTGGGAACCATACATGGAACACAACAGAGAGAGCTTGCCTACGACCTCCATCCCCTAAAATGAGAATGAAAATGATAAGAAGACAAAACGACGAGATTCAGTGTGTAATAAATAGATGATGCATTTTTCTTGTTTGTTTTCCTTTGTGTGAAAATATTGTTTTATGGTTTTATTGTATAAGTTATGGTATTGTATAAGTTGAATATTTATGGGTATTGGAGGGGGTGGGTAGAGGGGAAGGAGGGAAGGTGGGGTGGAAAGGGGAGAAAAGACCACTGTGTAAATTTAATGAGATACATTTGTACATATTTTGGTTGACATGGTTCACAGTGTGAAAAATAAAAAATTATTTAAAACAACAAGAGAATGTAAAAGCCTGCTTTGGGGTTTTTGGTCAATTTTGTGATGTTGCATCAAGCCAAATACTTGTTGCTTAGTGTAGATGGCAAATTTGAAACTTGGAAGAATTTCCAAGTGAGTATACTTTTTAAGTGCAATATAACTAAGTAACCAAAATGTCGATGGCTCCTCAAATACTGGTCTTATTCTGAAACTCAATCCCATTTTGATGATGCATTTATTAACAGTGGTCCTGCTCAACATTTTCAACGTAAACATTTCTATAGATTGACATTGCGTGACTGTCATTAAAGATCAACTATTTCAGTTTGGTATATTTTACTGTGGGAAAACCTGCTTAATGGTTTCTATTCAATTTTCCTCCTGCTCTGAATTTGAATGCTCAGTGAAACTGAGCAATTTAAGAAATTTGCTCTGGTTAACCAACCATTGATAGACAGCATCATGAGTATGTTGTGCCAATGGGTTCTGGTTGTGTGAATGAAGTTTGCTGCAAAATGCAGTGGGTGAACAAAGCAAAACTCCTGGAGGTGATGGTATGCAAATTCGAACACACTATTCAATTTTCCCTGAATGGAGAGTCTATAACTGGTGGGTAAACTTGGAGGAGAGATAGGTGGTTTTGGATTGAGAGGAGGACTGTGAATCTGCACATTCCATTCTCACTTTTGAGCCTAGTGTCAGAGAACAATGGTGCACAGAAGCAGGTCCTTTAGCCCAACTTGTCCATTTAGACCAAATTGTCACTTGAAACCAGTACTATTTGCCTCCGCTTCACATTTAAGACTATAGAAGAATACTTTTTAAAATTTAATTGCTTGTATGCCACTCAAATGTTTATAACCGTCCCTTGTGAAGTGAGAAAAGTCATTTGTACTTTGGAGTTGGTTGTTGTCCCCTATCCTTTTTTGATCTGCAGGCCTTTGAGTTTAAGTGCAGTCATGGGTAAGTTACTGGAAGAGTTTAAGGGACATGATCTATCGGCATTTGGAAAGACGAGGACTGATTTGGTTTAGTCACCATGTTGTTGTGATCAGCAAGTCATTGCTCATGAATTTCACTGCGTATTTTGAGCAAGAATATTAAAGAGGGCAGGTGTTAGACTGAGCAAGGCATTTGACATGGCCATATGTGGTAGGCTGATCCTTAAGGTCAGTTTGTATGGGATTTAGGGTGAGCTGGGTAACTGCATACAAATCTGGTTTGATTGTAGGAGACATTGTGGAAGTGAAGAGTTATTCAGATTGATGTTACTGGTATTGTATTGTAGGGATGGGTGCTGTGTCCACTGTTTGTTATCCATATTAATGACTTGGTTAGTAAATTTGCAGATGATGCCAAAATTGATGGTATAGTGGATAGTGAAGGATGATATCTGAAATTACAACAGGATCGAGATGAACAGGTAAAGGACCAAGAAATAACAGATGAAAGTTATCAAGTGTAGGCCAGGGCAAACTTTGACAATTAATGGTCATGCACTGGAGATTGTTGTGGAACAGACTTAGAGGCACAGATGTATAGTGTTTCTGTTACTATGGGAAAGATAGTAAGCTGAAAAGGGTTCAGAAAAGGTTCATAAGAATGTTACCAGGACTTGTGGGCTTGAATTATAAAGTGGATAGGCTGGGACTTTCTCCTTGGAGAATGGGGGTGGGGGGTGAAGGGAGACTTGCATTTCCAACTAGGAAATGTAAGAGCCCATTCTAGCAGTTAAATCTTACTTATAGAAGTGACTGAAAACTATGATATGAATTCTTACTTATTTTTGGGGCTTCACTCACAAAGAATTCATATCATAGTTTTCAGTCACTTCTATAAATAAAATGGTGAGGGGCAAAGACAAGTTAAACATTAGTTTTTATATAAAGAGCTGGCCACTGACGAGAGTTCATCTCTGTTCTTAATTGTGCACTTGTAACTTTGGTCCTCATGGAAATTTTCTCATTCGAATCAAAATCTTTATTTTATTTTTTATTTTTTTATTCATTTGAAAGAGAGAAATATTGCATGTATATATTAATTACATAACTTTTATATAATACGATATAGATAATGAGTCACGTCAATAGAATTCTCAAAAAAAAGTGAAATATACAGTGATTATCTAAATAGACCAATCTCCTGGCTATTTTTTTTAAAAAAAGCAAAAATAAGAACAAAAGAAGAAAAAGGAGGGAAAAAAACCTTTATTTTTGAAAGGTGCAGAAAATCTTTTTGATATAACTTTGTTACTGCTGTATCAATGGTTACTATTTGTGTGACTATAGCTGTTTAAATGTTGTAATAAAATATGCTTTAGCAATGTGGCTTGAACTTCTAAATTATGGTGATATTTCTGTTCTTTTTGATAGAAACAAGAGTAAAGATTCAGGAGTCTGTCAGAGGAAAAGATGTGTTTATTATTCAAACCGTTTCAAAGTAAGTTTATTGTGAAGTGACATTTTTGCAATTTGTACTTGAAATTATAACTTGGTTAAAATCTAAGGGGAGCTTCATACTGTCTTGATGTCAAGATGAAGCTGGTTTATATCTGAATTATACAACTGAAGGAAGGAAGAAAGTTGATCCTAATTGATTATAGGCCAAAAATGTAACGTTCATTTCTTTTGCAGGTACTGCATGTGCATTTAAAAACTGGAGTGCTTTTAAACAACTTCTGAATAACCAATTTAAAATATGCCACCAGGAAAATGTCTGCATGTAAACAATTGTAGTACAGTGTATGTGGTAAAACCTCGTGCTAAGATTTAACACATAGCTTTTGTGACCCAAAAAAAAGTGTTTCTTTTGCAAAGATCTGGTTCAAGCCAACTGTACAAAATGACCATTTCAGGAAACATGGAAAATAAGTGAGTAGACCTGCCTGCTCCACTATTCAATCTGATTATGACAGATCTGCTCCATGTCTCAAATCCTCTTCACATTCCCATGGCTCTCAATTTTTTTTCCAAATGCATGATTGAAAAATGGTCTGTTTTGGGAAAAAAAGCCAACTTCATCAGAGTTGTTTATTTTTATTTCTATTTTTGATTATTTTGTTTGAGAAAAGAATCTCATCGTAAAAGGCCTAATACTTCTGGTAGTGAATTTTTGGGGCTTCACTCACAAAGAATTCATATCATAGTTTTCAGTCACTTCTATAAGATTTAACTGCTAGAATGGGCTCTTACATTTCCTAGTTGGCCAAGGAGTGTTGTTATTTGGTCTAGCCATTTTAGTTCTTGAGTTTGGCATTTTTTGAAAGGGTAAATAGGAGTTAAATACCTTTGCATGATCTGTTTGTCATGATGTTGAACTTTTTTTCCCCCCTGTATGACAGAGATGTGAACACCACCATTATGGAACTCCTTATTATGATTTATGCCTCCAAGACTTCGTGTGCCAAGAACATCATTGGTGTAATCCCTTACTTTCCATACAGCAAGCAATGCAAGATGAGGAAACGAGGGTCTATTGTGTCCAAACTTCTGGCATCAATGATGTGTAAAGCCGGTGAGTGTGATTGGACCATTCATTTTGTCACTCAATTTATCAGACCTATGTGGTGTTTGTGGGAAAAAGGATTTGGTAGAAAAGTCAACAACTCCAGCACTTCTCACATCTTTCTGAGGTCCCAAATTAATTAATTACCCAATAAATTGTACATGAAGTGTACTGACCTTTGGGTCAGCAGATCAATCAGAAAATCTATGGCAGGTAATTAAGAAGTGAATGCTGATCAAAATACCTGAAGCACCTCCCTGTTCAAACAATGTCACGTGGCCTCTTCAAGGCAGTGCTTTCTTGGTTCTCGACAGGGTGCAAGCCTAGATTAAATCACATCATAGAATGGTACATTACTGCCTACATTAGAGTTGGCACTAACTGAAGCCAGCTGATGTTAAATATACTGTGGAGATTCAATGTCGGACATGTCTACGTTGTAGGTGTTTCTTTGTTCTAAATTTAATAATGTTTTTTCTTATGGTGTTTTGGTGAATTCTATCCTTCCCACAGCAGCCTATGTCCCATGGGATACATGTTTCTGTTGCATGTTACAGATACAGATCTGTATCCCTCTACTTGGGCAAATTCTAATGGCAGGCTCACCCAATTGGAAGAGGTGTGCTTAGAAAGGAATGGGAGTCACAAATAGTGATTTCCCAACACATTAAGTATTTCCAGTTGGTTATAATTTTAAAAGGGAATTTGTTTTTAAACCTTGTCCTGATTTGTATTTGAAAACATTGCTGAGGAATTTGCGTAGCGACACGTGTTAGCTTTGGTTCCATAAATAGTTGGAACAGCAAATTCTTAAATTTAATGTTGCTTGAAGGGAATACTTAAGGCTATGCAAAGTATCAAAACTACGTAACCAGAGTGGTTACCTAGTGAAGAAAAACACGGAATTCAAATCACTGGGCTGAATCGCTAAGTATTTTCAACCTGTGAATGGAAGAACTAGGAATAAGATGGTAAATCTGCCATCTTTGCAACATCAAGTGAATCTTTGCTGCTACTCCCTGTGGCAAGCACATCTTTGGTTAGGAGACCAAAATATTGTGGTCTCATCAAGGCCCTATGTTATTGATTTTACTAGTTCTTAAAGAACTATTTTTAAATTTTTAAATTTATATTTTTAAAATATTGACATTAAGTTATCAGGTTGATAATTCACTTTTTAAATAGTGGGGTCATGTTGCTGACCTCCAGTCCATAAGACCATTCCAGAACATGTTGAAATTGAAAGGTGTTAATGAGCATGTCTAAAAAACTAACTCTCGAACTCTGGATGGAGATTAGAAGTTCATGAGTTTTACATTTCCATGGCCACCACTTTTTCTGCATTTTTGACCAGTACTTAATGTCTTCAGAATTTTTGGTCACAAGATATTTGATTCTCTTGTACACTGGTCAGAAGCAAGTTAGTGGTTTCACTGCTCTGCCATTTCCTTATTCCAATATTCAATTATAAACTCTCCAGCCTCTAATGGACTTGCACTTTGATGGGCTTTTTCTTCGTGCATGCCCATAAAAACTAATTCCTTTGGGTATCCTGTCAATCCACTCCCATATTGTCATGCCTTCCTTTATCAATTTCTTGTCCTTGTTTTCATAAGTTATTTAAAAAAAAAGTCCAGTCCTCAGAGCAACTTTTATTTCTGTCCTCTTTAGTTTTAACACTTTTTAAAATTTCTCTGGTCATCCATGGCTGGATCGCTTTCCTTTGGGGTTTAGTGTCTTATTTTTGCAATCTTTGTACTGTATTTACCATTACCTATCCACTATCATACCTTTTCAATATATTTTCCCAATCAACATGACTAACTCATGACTTCATAGTTTCCTTTGTTTATTTTTCAGATCCGGTTTTGGAATTGATTTTTGAAAGCGTTATAGTTTGTTGAATCTGGTCAT
This sequence comes from Narcine bancroftii, assembly GCF_036971445.1. Lineage (NCBI taxonomy): Eukaryota > Metazoa > Chordata > Chondrichthyes > Torpediniformes > Narcinidae > Narcine > Narcine bancroftii. The sequence continues at coordinate 10,310,394 of NC_091480.1, forward strand.
TAATCACCAAAGATCCTTTGGTTATAAGATTTGAACCCTTTCTCATTGCACAGAAGTCTTAATCCAATTCCAACTGTACATTTGTCTAAAACTTCACTCTTTCTGACCCCCCCCCACCCCCCGCCTCAGCCCTGCTTTGAAAATTAAATGGCCCACTTGTGCCTGCCCCAGTAACAAGAAGGGTCACTGACCTGCAGCATTGGCTTTTTTAAAATTCCACAGATGCTGTTTGACTGGCTGAGTTCTTCCATGTTTTCTGTTTCAGATTCTAGCATTTGAAGTTTTATTTCTTTTCCCTAGTTGATTCTTTCATAGTTTAACATAGAAAAGCATCTTCCATAAGTCTTTCGCCTTCCATAAATTCATCTTCAAACTTGTGAACGCAAATTTGATTTGCCCAGCCTATGCATTGAGTAGTCTCCCATGATTACAGGGTTGCCCTTTACATATATTTCATTTGATGGCTTTGTATTCAAAACTTATTAATGTTTAGTGATGTTTGCTGTTTCTTAGCTCGACTCAACTACGATTCTGCATAGTGTTAAGACAAGATCATCTCAGATCACTATACATTTTTTCCCTTGTGAACAATGCTTTACCACCCCATTCTTTTTGTCTGCCCATTCTAAGCACCAAATTCACTGCTTTGTTTAATGTGCAGCCATGTTTGCCTGATGACACTTAATTTTTTTGTTCAGGTGAGTGAAAAGAATGTGCTGCTCAGTTTTCACTGTCAAGATTTTAGTTGCTATTGCATCTGAAGCAAAGTATCTGGAAATTTGAGTTTTAGCAACATAATTACAGTGCAAGATCAAAAACATCAAAAGTTAACTCTCATTATCACTCATTCACTTTTGGTCCCTTTATGAGCAAGTATTGTGTATCGTGGAACCCTGTGGGGTCCGGTTTCTTTGGCAGGAATACAGCTAATTAATTTTACTCCTATTGAATGTTGACTTTTTTTGAAACCTTAAAGAATCAGTTGTGGATGCAGAAGGCTGTTGGGTTCAGTTTTCTAGTTTCTTCTCCTTAGCGCTTTAGATTATTCTCTTGCCTTTCAATTCCCTTTTGAAGACACTGGTTCCATTTTCAATATCCTTCTGTATTTTGACTACCCTGTTGATTCACTTAAAAAAAAATTCCTCTTATTTTTATATCCCAAATGGTTATGATCTTTATTTTTGTGTTCAGCTGTCAATCTGTTCTCCGTTGTCTTGAGTGCAAGAACGATGTGAGCTTCCCTTCTAAACTTGACACAAATCCCTTGTCCATGGAACTTTTCCATTAAATCTTTCTATGACCTTCGCACTCACCTAAAGTTTGCTACCAGCATTTTGATGCAAAATGCTAACTGTGGTGCAACCTGTGTTATGTAGGGTTAGGATCATTAAGCAAAAATATTGCAGGTGCTTGAAATAAAAGGCTGTATCACAAGTTGGCCAATAGATGTGGAGAGAAGTCTTCACTCTTCCATTTCCATTTCAAGTCTTTTGATCAGGAGTGGCAAAAGTTAGATATTTTTTAATAAGCAAATGGGGGCGGGCAAGAGAACTTAGGGTCAACATAAGTTCTAAGTGAAAATCTATTTAGTCCACCACCAGATTTGTTCTTCAGTCTCGTCTCCCTGCTGTCACCGAGCTTTTCTTCCCAACGCTTTACCCCTCCTGTCCTCTGCATCTTAAACTTTGTCTTGTTTCTAACTTCCCTGTTCAGATCAGAGGTAATTTTCACTGTTTTCTGTTCTTATTTTGTACTGTCTACAAATTCAAGGCTCCCATATGCCTCAACATCGCCTTATTTACAAGGATTAGTGGACAGTATAATTCTGTGAAAGCCAGGTGCCAATACAAACCCCTATCCTCTGGAGCAGCCATTTTCAATCAATTTTTGATTATGGCCCCCCCAGGACTGCTCAAAGTTTATGGCTCCCTTCCCTGCAAAGCAGTCAAGTTTTGGTTTCTTCTGTACTTCTCTCCTAATGACTATATGAAAAGAAAATTGTTTAAGGTGAAAAGAAAACAAGGCTTTTACTTAAATATTCTGTGGCACCCAGGCAACTGTCAGGCCCCCATAGGGAATGGCTGCTCTAGAACTATTGACAGTTCATCTGTTGTCTTAATATATTCTTAGTGTTTTGCCTCTGGACTTCATTTAATGTGGTTTATCTGTGTCTTGCAGTCTGTTCCATCCTTTTTTACAGATTTGCAAATTCTGTATCATCCTAAGATTTGATGTTTTTTTTTTAACCATAACTGTCATTAATGGATGAAGCAAAAATAGTGTTCTCATCACCAAGGAACAACACAGACTATCATTAATATCTTCTGGAAAGGCCTGCTCTGCAATGACAGTTTTCCCCTTTAAGCCAACATGCTGCCAGTTGACCTTTAATTTTATGGCCTTAAAATTTGCTGACTAGCTTTTTGTGTGGAACTTAAAGCATTTTAAATTTAAATTTAGACATGTAACAGCCTTTCCAGCCCTTGAACCCAAGCATACCCAATTGATTCTCTCTTTCCCCCTCCCCACCCTCCCCCCCCCCCCCCCCCCATCATATATATATGGTGGGAGGAAGCTCACGCCGACTCTGGGAGAACATACAAACTACTTACAGGCAGCAACAGATTCAAACCTGGGGTTGCTGGCCCTGTAGCAGCATTAGACTCACCGTGTTGTCCTGTGCAACATCATTCCCTTTGACGTCCATTATTACCAAAACTGAAAATCAATCTGGTTAGTCAAAATTGCATTTGTTTTTGACCAGTATTAAATGGTTCCTTATCAAACACATGCATCAACTGTTAAAGTTGTCGGAGATGCAATAAAACCTGCTCTTGAACAGCTGTGTTACACTTGCTGTTTTCTAGTCCTTTGGGGCTACCCCATTATCTCTGGAGGATGGGGAAATATAATGCAAGTTCTCTGTAGCTGCTTCCCTAAATAACAGGAAGCATTCCATTGGCTCAAGTGACTTGCTCATTTGTAGTATAGCCAACCTGGCTGGTATTAATTCTAATCCCTTTCATTATCTCTAGTCCTTCCTCTTCCTCAGTGATGTTTGACAGCACTCTTGTTATTCCAGTTGTGTCTTCTGCCTTATTTTTGAGCCAGAGAAAAATTTAGATTGTCAGAGTACATACATTACATCACATACAACCCTGAGATTCTTTTTCCTGTGGGCGAGACAGAATCACCACTTAGTGAGAAAAGCCCCACACTTCTCTGAGAGTGTGGGGCAGTGGAGAAAAAAAACTGACTCAACATACATATGCAAGCAAATAAAGAAATATAAACCAACTGTGCAATACAGAGAGGAAAAAAGAAATATCAATAAAGTGCAAAAGTCAAAGTCCTTAAATGAGTCCCTGACTGAGTTTGTTGTCAAGGAGTCTGATGGCGGAGTGGGAGCAGCTGTTCATGAATCTGGTGGTTCTATTTCCTTTTATATTAATTCCTGTCTTATATTCTCCATTTATGTTGTCTTGTTCTTTTGACTTTTCTCAAGATCCGAAGTCAGTGGCAGGTAACAAAGACTATGTTGTTGGTATTTTTGTCACTGCTACACCAGTGAACCTCCCTGTCAGGTGTGCGCAATCCATCCTTAAATGGATCTCTCCTGCTTCAAAATATTATCCCAGTGTCCCAATAATTTCAAGCCCTTTGTTTAGATGTGTATTAATCAGTATAAAATTTCTGATTCTATTCTCCAGTAATCTAAAAAATCTTAAGTTATTTTGAGTTAAGATGACGCCAATTCAACTCCTTCCTATACCCATACTCACCTGTCTGTATTCTGCCTTCTGTGCTGCAGTGAGGCCAAGTGCAAATGAAAAAAACAGCACCTCATTCAACAGCCCAATGACAATTAATTTTTAATTTCAGGTAATCCACTTCCCCTACTTTTCCCCCACCAATCCTTTGCAGGTTTCTCTAGCTCCCCATCTTTACCTTTTCCATCCCCCTTAGCTACACTTACCACCCTTCCCCACCTTCACTACCCGTCCAACTGGGTTTCTTTTTCATTCTCTCACTTTCTTATCCTCTTAATCACCTAGTTCCATCTGCCCATCTTCCTCCCTTATCTGGTTTTACCTATCGCCTGCCTCTGTCTCCACTTTTCTTCCTTTTGCCCCAACCTGGCTCCACCTGCATGTCATTAAATTCTCTCACTTTTCTTCTCTCTCTTCCCACCCTCCCAAAAAAAACTGGGTTCACCAATCACCTTCCATTCTCTCTCACCCCTTCCTCTCACTTCTACATACCAGGTATTTTCCTTCTACACTCTCAGACTTGAAAATGTGAACCATCCTTTTGCTTTCGTAGCTGCTGTATGACCAGTCGAATTCTCACAGCAGTTTATCTTTACTGCTTTTTAACTCTTTCCTTCCTCAGAGAGCCAGTCAATAGGACAGAATTTCCTTCCCCCCACCACAAGTGATATTGATGTCACCATTTTTGGCTTTGTCCTTTCCCTTCAAAACTCTGCACCGCTGTGTTTTTACCTGTGTGCCAGGGATTCAAGATGTGGGTAAATTTGAAATGGTTCAATATTCTTCTCCCTGTTTTGCAAATGAATGTGTTGTCCACTCTATTCTTCAGCCAAGTAATTCATGTTTGCATCACGGTCACTGGTAGAATTTGAACTTTTTGATTACCTTTCTCCAAAAACTTGAAGGGGATATTTAATATTTTCTGGGGACCTCTCCCTTCTGTGTTCCCTGCTGTATCTTCCTCCTAGATTAAAATCATTTCCAACATTTTATTTTTTCTCCACATCTTTTCCTAGCCTTTCCAGGCAAGGTGAGGGGAATCTTTTGCTGAAAGAGTGAGAAGCCTGAGAAATGTCTTTGATGTTAAACGCTTGGCGTACAAAAGAACATAATTTTATTATGCTTGGGCTATGAGACTTGTAAATGTCAGAATGCAAAAATAGAAGGTAAAGAAAAGAGCAGCAAAATGCAATTAAAAGTCCAACTCAAAAAGAGATCTTTCAAGTGAAAGGAGCTGGAAAAAAGTTGCTGGGCAAGGAAACCTCAATCACGCTAGCTGTGCAATGTTGTAAACTGGAGGAAGGGCGATACTTTTGCAGAAGGTAAGCCTTCTCACAATCTCTCCAGGTGCTACTTTTCATTCCCCCTATGGTTGACATTTGACCCATTACTTTTTTCCTTTTGTTGCATATAGTTGGTGATGGCAGGACTTGAATTCACTGCACTGGAGTTGAATGGCTCGCTGAGCCATTTTAGTCGCCTACAGTGTAGCTGAAAACGTGAACCATGTGTTTGATAGGTTTCCCCTCCCAAGAACATCGGTTAACCATTCTTGGGATCACTGTAAAAGATGATGATTAGTTCCAGATTGTAGTGAATTGAATCCAAGCTCCCTGGCTTCTCTGAGAGTGTGGGGCTTTTGATTCCTGATCTTTAATTCAGCCCTTGGAAATTTGCAATCCATAAACAAAATGCAATGCCATTTTTCCAAAATATAATCATGGGGCACAAGGATAGAATGTAAACAAGCAGAGTTTGAAGATAGATCAAGAACTTTTGCAGAGCTCCATTTGTTTTTTTTTAATTACAGTGGTGATATATTCCAGAGTGCAAGATGCCAATTTTTGGCAAGGGGCAACTCCGTTATTCTCTGAAAGCTATTGCAGGGGGCAACTCCGTTATTCTCTGAAAGCTATTGCTTGGATGTAGGTCTTGTGCTGAATGAAGACCATTTGGTGTGGCCTGATGATCTTGAAATCATTTGGAATGAGTTCATTAATGAACCCAACATTCTAAATTGTTCTGAGCACAAATGCTCAGGCACTTTCTATTCTTGATGAAGGTCATCTCACTTTAAAGAATGTCATGCCTTCAGCAAATAAAACCATATAATTGAGGCATGTGGAAAAATTGTGTGAATGTCCTGGTTGAGAACCTTTCTTTTCCTTGTTTAATTACTGCTGCTCGGACAAGTGCATAAATACTTAAGCTCCTGTTGCAGATTTGTATTCATTTCCACACTCTCCTCAGGCTTGACCCACCTGATTACAATGGATTTGCATCAGAAAGAAATCCAGGGATTTTTCAATATTCCAGTTGATAATCTGCGAGCGTCCCCATTCCTGTTACAATACATTCAGGAAGAGGTGAGGTTAATGGAGTTACTGATTGATAATGCACTCTTTTCAGGGGCAAGAAACAGCCAGTTGTAGCTGCCTACAAAGGTATCTATGATCTATATCAAGACTGGACTTCCTTCTATTTACCTCAAATTTTGATTCATCAAAAAAAAAGCCGAGGCTTCCTAATTTGTTTTAACATTATAATGTTCAGTACTTCCTACGGATAAAACCTTCACCACTCATGGAGCATTAAATGTGGAGAGTTTATTGGTAATGCAATAAATAACATCAGTTTAATGGTGATGAAGTTTAATTTAGGATTGGTGCTGTTTTTAAAGTGAGATTTTCAGTTTAGTTAGGCAACAAAAAGAACAACTCTTTATCAAATGTGTAGCATTGCTCACTACCATTTACTGCTCAGCATCTATAAGTTTGAGCTTAATGCTGAGATCCACTAGTGTTATAAAGTAAGAGTTCGGGTTGGGTTATACAGTGCGGGCACATATCTAGCTAGTCTATTTTGAGCTATATGTTTAACCTGGAAAGTTTTGGCTGCGTGACTAAATGCAAATAAGCATGAAAGAGGAATTTCCTGGGAAAGTAACATAACTGCAAAAAATAGTTTTTAAGTATTGTGTCGCCTGTGAAATTAATTTTGGAATGAAACATAAATTAACATTATTGGATTAGAGTATGAATTTAGAAATCGGCCTTGCTGAACAATGGTTTGAGTACTAAAGCTTTATTTTTAGTATTGCTTAAGAATGCAATTGTGCTGGCTGTTAAATTTGCATAGTGCACTAGAAGTGCAGGAACTAATATGCTTATTTAGGATGTTATTGGATATGTTGGCTTGCAAGGAAGTGAAACCAATTAATCTAGCATCTTTAAGAGTTACTGCCTTTAAAATGTTTTTTAAAAGAGCATAATTTGGTAAAAGTGTGTCAAATAATGTTGATAATATGCAGCACCAAGGATTGTTGAGGAATAGATACCTGATTCTACCCTCTGCTTTTTATAATGCAGATCCCTGACTACAGGAATGCAGTGATTGTTGCAAAGTCACCAGCTTCTGCCAAAAGGTCTGTGCTTTGTTTATCTTAGATTTTGGATGTATTCTGCTTAAAGCAGGCACCCCATGGCAGTGTAGTATTACCCAAGGAAAGCACTGCTGTTGAGATTTTGTCTCATTAAGGTTCTTTTGTTTCAGAGCACAGTCTTTTGCTGAGCGATTGCGTCTAGGAATTGCAGTGATTCATGGTGAAGTGCAAGATGCAGAATCGGATTTGGTGGATGGTCGACATTCACCACCAACAGTGAAAAATGCAGCAGCCATACATCCCAGTCTAGAGATTCCCAGTAGGTTTACAGTGTCCTTCAACTGCATACTTTTGGTAAAGGCATGTTCAGGGATAATTAAATGACCCAATATCAATGTAAATGATGTTCCTTCATGAAACAGATTGTTGATCCAAATTGAATTTTGAAAATCTTGTAAAGTCAACTGTTCTAATTTGTAAAATGAAATGACCACCCCATACTTTTCTAATGTACAATGCAGCTCATGAGATGTAATCAGTTGGGCATTGAAGTGCTATTTATTATATTTATAATTGTACTTGTGAGGTCATTTTTTCTAAATTCAAATTTCATTTGTCCAGTAATTGGCAGTGTGTTTCTTTGGAATGAATGGATTGCGCATACAGTATAATTCCGATTATCCAAAATTGGATTCTCTGATATCCTCATTTATCCAATTTTTTGGAGCTGAACTGACCGGGGACCTTGGATTCCTGGTGCTGGCAGGAGGGGGACCCTCGGGGTCCTGACACGAGCGTGGCCTTGGTGGGGATGTGTCGGGGATCGGCATTGGCTAGCATTTTTTTTGTGAGAATTAAACATTATTTTAATGCTTAAAAAGCCTTCCCTTGTTTTTTTAAATACTGTTGCAAGTGATTTGCTATTGCTACTGGACTGTTTTTCTCAGGTGGGGGGGGGGTGGTGGGGTGAAAGCCTTTATCCAAACTGGGCCTGGTCCAAACCATTTTGGATAATTGGAGTTGTACTGTATTTGTTAAAATGATTTCGTGTTTTAACATTTGACATTTTATTTACCTTCAGTGTCAATTCCAAAGGAAAAACCCCCAATCACGGTTGTTGGTGATGTAGGAGGAAGAATAGCTATTATAGTGGTATGTTCATACTGCATTTATCAAGAATATCAGAATTGGGTGTTACACATTTACAATATTGTGGGCAATACTAGTTAAAAAATGTTGCTTTCCAAGAGATGGAGTGCTGCTAGAAATACAAGAACACAATGATTTATTATTTTCTACGGTTAAAAAAACATAATCCAGCATCCTCTGAGTTTGGGGATGCCATTCAGGCAGTTTTTACAGACTATTGTTCCTGTTAATAGCCCTTTTTTTTGGGGGGGGGTGGAAATGGAGGTGCATGTTATACAATAGTGTTTTAAATTTTCCAGGAAACACGAGTTTAAAGTGTGTGCAGGAACTCAAACCCTGCAAAGACTTTATTAAATCTGACAGCATTTTAAAATGAATTGTCTTCCAGACAGCAGAAGAAAAAAACTAGCTTTCATGTACATTAATTAAACCTGACATCATGTTAGTAATTAGAGTTGAACACATTTATAAATTCCACATTGAAACTGCACTTACAAAGTGCTTTAAATCCATAAGTTGCTTGATCTTTGCTAATTAATTTGACTTTCTAAATGTGCTGTTTTCTATTCATAATGCAGTGATTTTATAACTAGAATAAATGAGGTCAAATATAGAATTTTAGCTTTTTCGTACCTATTTTGTTCTAGACTTGGCTGTAGTAAAATGGGCAGTGAAAAATTGGAACAAATCATTCACATTTTATCAATGAAATAAATTTATATGCTTTGTCTCTCATTCATAGATGATCTGTGTAAATAAGATGGCTTTGTCAGCACTTGGGTTTCTTTCTGGAGGCAATGAATTCATGATATTGCAATATTGTTATGGTATAGTGAGTTGTCTACATTGCCAAGCCATTTAATGAGAATTGGATGAATAGATGATTCATCTTGAATTTATTTGACTTCATGATGAGATGAGGGAACTGAATGTTAAGTGGCTACAAAGTGTACATTCTTAAATTTTTTTGCTTGGTGATTTTTTACAAATAAAATAACGTTGAATGCGACATTGAGATTAGCTAAATTGATATAATGCTTATTTTGTAGGGGCCTCTGTAAATCAAAAGCTGTCTTTGTGAACTAACTTTTAATGCACTCTTCATAATTTCTTCAGAGATTTTGTCAAAGATCTGTAGTTATCGAGTCCTCCTTAGTTGAGCTTGTTCCATGGCCTAACTAACTTACTCCCACTTACCTGCAGAGTGCCCATCCCCTCCAATCCAAGTGTTCTTTAAACTAAGCTAACATGCCTGCTTCCACACTTTGGTGCTCGTTCCACATGCCTGCCACCCCCTGAGTGTCTTTTTGAACAACAAATCTTGTCCGTTGACAGTTCTGAAGCATAACTTTGACTCAAAACATTGACTTCCTTCCACATATGTTGGCCGACCTACTGAATTCTTGCAATTTATTTATCTGGATTACAGCTTCTGAAGTCTCTTGTGTATCTTGCCCATTGATTTTTCTCTACTTCTACCTTTAATCTGGGCTGTCTTTTGCTGCAGGGCTGTTTCCCAATTGTATGATAAGTTTGGTGCTTAGATTCTTGCTGCCATATGGAATATTACATTTTTGATGAAACTTATCAGACCACAGACAGTGGCCACTTTTGTGCAAATATGTCATTTTCCTTTTAGTTCAAAAAGTATCATGCACTAAAGCATATTGTTACTTAGACCATGTGTTTTGACATATTACTACTGATACATGGTGAAATGATGATCTGACATTCTCAGGAATTTGGTGCCAGGACTTTATGGACGAAGACTCATGGCTTGGCTTTGCGAACAAAGATTTGGGAAGTATTATAGACGTGGGCATGTCCTTTGAGCCTGCACAATGGATTTATTTTAGGTGGAGTGCATTGTGTGGAGTGCTGACTCCACCCTTTACACTTGGGGTTTATCTGCCACGGCCTTAGAATGCTGGGACAGTGACAGCCAGGTCCTCGGGTCATCGGTGTTGTGTCAGAGTGTCCTTCTAGATGGATGGCCTAATGAGGCTAACGTGCCCATCTGCTTAGGTTTGAAATGAGAGTTTTCCTTCTCTTTTGCTGGCTGCCAACCAAGGCTAAGAAACCCAGCCTGCCCATCCAGTTATACTGCCGAACATTTGGTTGCGCCTTGGCGTAGCAAACTCAGTGAAAACAGGTATTGCTGTGGACGCAGTTTTGTAGAAGAGGCCATTTGCAGTGACCTCCTGCCTGACAAGCCACAGACAGTGGCCACGAGGTGATTACTACTCTGAGAAAGGAGAGGTGATGTATTAATGCGTGCACTCTCCTTTGGTGAGCGAGACATCAGGCCCAGATCTCACCCACCCCCCCAGGAATATGACTCCTATTATTACACCAACCAATTTTGAATTCACTTTCACTATTCTCACGTAATAAAATTTTCAATAAAAGTACAGGAACCAGGGACTCGGTGGGATTCCTGAATAATGATATATGGCTTGTCTTCAGTCTGTGTTTAATCAAAGCAAATTGAGAGCTCAAAATGCTGAATCATCCTTGACTAGAGTTCATTGTTTAATTTGACTTGGGAAAGTAGTTCTTAGAACCTAAATTTTAGCATGCAGAACTTGTGTTGTGCTCTATGAACAATATAGATTGGATTTTAGAAAATCAGAGAATGTATGGATATTGTAATATTTCTGAGTTCATTTTTATTTCGAACAAGTCATTCACTGCCACATTTCTGATCTTTATTGTATTGACATTTTTTTTAAACTTTATTCATTCAAAAAACAAATAATATATGACATATACAGCAATTAAACATGAACATTTTTTTATAATATCGGAATAAAGTACAGGTGGGTTCTGTAAACTGGATCTACATTATGTAGGCAGTTATGTCGGTCTCTTCCAGGGCCATTGGAAAAGCAAACCATCTCGCGACCTTACTCCTCCTCTTATCCAGGATCTTCAGTGAAATTATTCCGCACCATAAAGTTGATTTATTATCATACTTCCTAATTTTTTTAAATCTATGTGTATATAAAAAAAATTAATTGATTTTGTTTGACTTTTATTTGACAGGATGACATAATTGATGACGTTGATAGCTTTTTAGCAGCTGCAGATTCTTTGAAAGAGAGAGGAGCTTACAAAATCTATGTCATGGCCACCCATGGTCTTTTGTCTTCAGATGCACCCAGACTGATAGAAGAGTCATCAATTGATGAGGTAATCTGATGAGTAATTCAGCCCACCACCTGGATGTAGATTTTTCTCCTGTGGTATTGGAAGTTTAAAATTGACGGACCTTCTCTTCCATAGGTGGTGGTAACTAATACCGTCCCACATGAAATACAGAAGCTTCAGTGCCATAAAATAAAGACCGTTGATGTCAGCCTGATCTTGTCTGAGGCTATTCGAAGAATCCACAATGGTGAATCAATGTCTTATCTATTCCGAAATATCGGTATGGATGATTGAAGTAGTGTCCCTAAGGCCAACTCCCTGTATCTTTACATGCTGAAAAAATATTGTGATTCACTAGTACCCAAAGAGATTAACTTTGTAAAGCAATTTTTTAGGAAACAGTGCTAAAGAAGGATGCTACTTGGCAAAGAAATATGAAATGTTTTGTAAAAGCTAAGTAAGACCAAATTCTGTCATTGTTTTAGTTGCTTTTGTGTCTAGGAGAATTGTGCAATGATTTACATATTGCAGTTTTAAATTTGCTCTTGAAGATATTCTGCTCCCGGCTAACATGTTAGCACAGTTAAGAGAATCAAACAAAAGCGCCTGAAATGGCCAACCTAGATTGTGCTTATTTCCTATGTTGCTACAATGAGTAGACTTCAAAAATACTTTCGCTTTAAAGCGCTTTGGAACATCCTGAGACATTGAAAGATGCCATATAAATGCAAGTTCTTTCTAATGTTTACAAGCTGAATTTTAACATATCAACATTGCATATGGTGAACAAGTCGAATAATTGAATCACTTGGTATTTATTTTCTGTACAAGGAATAAAATTGGAATGTTCAGTATGGCTTTTACCCCATTTTTAAAATCTAAAAGCTATTTTAATAAAACATTCCCCGAAGATTATTCAGTTGTAATTCCCATTGTTTATTTTTGTGTAGGAGCATTGTCCTCCTTATGCCATCTGATGTTTAAGCCTCGAGCATCCAGTTGAGATCCTCTGATCATTAAGTTATTGGATGCGTAATTAACTCTTTGGCCTCCAGCCATTTTTTAATTTTTTCATAATGTATACTCTAGACTGGGTCTATGGGTAAACTACAATGCGAACATCAGTATGAACCAGCTGGTGGTTGGGTATAAAATCAGTCCAAGGAAACAGGGACACAGACTATATGTGGTTGTTGGTAGTCCTTGAGCATGAACAGGAACATGGGAGTCCAAATGATTAATACATTGAATGGTAACATTTCCCAATCTTCCTGTGTAGCCCAATTGAGGTAGGAAAAACTGTAACGTGCTAAGGTGACCAAATGATAAATCTACTAGCTTATCAATTAGCATTACAGAAATCCACAACAACTGGGCCATTACCCTCTTTGTCATTTTGGAAGCTTCAATTTTCAAGCAAAGCCTGTTTTATTTATTGAGAAGCAAAAAAATGTAGATGTTGGAAATATGAGGGTTTGATGTGGGAAGCAGAAGATGTAGGAGATTGGGCAGCATTTAATGCTTCAGATTGACCTTTTATCAGAACTGAGAAAAGATGTAGTCTTGCTAATCCTAAAGAGGAGATGTACATAGAGCGTTACAGCATTTGGCCCTCTATTGTACTCACCTATACATACCTAAAAAGGTACGAAACCATTCCAACCTCAAAATCCTTGATTTTCTTTTCATCCATTTGTCTGTCTAAGAGTCTCTTAAATGTCCTTAATGTTTTAGCCTCCATCACTATCTCTGGCAAGGCATTCCAGGCACCCACAATTCTGTTTTTAAAAGAAAACGTGCCCCTGATGTCTCCCCTAAACGTTCCTCCCTGCACTTTGTAGAGATGTCCCCTGGTGTTTGCTACTCCCGCCCTGGGAAACAGGTGCTGGCTGTCCACCCTATCTATGCCTCTCATAATCTTGTAGACCTCTATCGTCTCCTCTCATCCTTCTACGATCCAAAGAGAAACGTCCAGCTCTGCTAACCTTGCCTCATAAGACTTGTTTTCCAATCCAGGCAACATCCTGGTTTATAAATTGGCTCTATTTAATCTGCAAGATCTGTAAAAGATTAAAGCAACTGAGATTTTAAGAAAACTTCAGCAATGTGCTCAAATACAGATCCTAATTGACATATTGGGCTTAGAGTGCACGTTGTCCAGCATGTGTTGGCTTTGCATATGATTTTTGGATTGCTGTTTGTTCTTGGATAATGTCTCATGACATTTGTGTGATAATTTGGCCAACCTTCTTAATGTGCAGTGTCATTGGTCACACGGACTGATGCAACTTCTCCTGTGAGGATACTGTATGGATGTCATGGTTGTAATTTGAGCTGGACAACCTGGTGAACCTGTACAAGTTGCCTTCCTCATCCACCCTCTGCAATTACAGCAAGGAAGGCTAAATATTTTAACCCGAATCAGCGGACTAACATGCACGTTGCCAATTAATAGCTTTCTAGTTTTTGAAGATCAAATATTCTTAAAGGAATTTATTCTGTGATTGAAGCTGTAAACTCCTGTCTCATTCCATGACATGCTAAAAATCCTTGGAGAGGACTGGGTGGTGATAGATCATGTATAGCTTGTAATCTTGTAGATTTTAAAGCTTGTGCTAAAACAGCCAGGCAACTTTAATGGATCTATTATTTGTGAAGCTGTAACAAAATAATGGATGCTGGTATTTCTCTAGAATGTGATTGGCAGAATGACATCTTGTTATGTAAACTATTTGTAGTCCAAGATTAAAATTTGACTGCAAATTTAGTAAACTTCCCAGTAACACTGTAAAGGGAAAATTTTTATTTCTCATCTCCACCGTCTTCCCCCATCCTTGCCCCCACCTTTCCGACAACAGCCATCTCCAAATGTTTGTTGGTTAAGGTCCAAGAGTTGTACAGCATAGTTTTAAAAGGCCTTTTGGCTAACTTGTCCATGCCAGTGAAGTTGTCTTCCTGAATGAGTCCCATTTGCTTGCTATTGGCTGATATCCCTCTGAACCTTCCCTATCCTGTTTAAATGCCATTTAAATGATGTAACAGTGCCACCTCCTCTAGCAAATTTTTTTGTTTACCGTCCACACTGTGAAAAAAAAATTGCTCCTTCGATGTCCCTCTCACCTTAAACAGTTTTAGGCTCCCTAGCCTGGGAAAAAGACAATGACCATTCATTGTACCTATGCCCCATGATTTTATGAACCTCTTATTCACTCCACTGCCTCCTACACTCCAAGAAAAAGTCCCGGCCAGTTCAATCTGAAGCCCTCCATTCCCAGTAATATTCTTAAAAACACAACGCTGGAGAAACTCAGCAGTGTAATTTATGTAGCAACGATAAAAATACATAACTGTTTCGGGCTTGAATCGTTCATCAAGGTATGATCAAAATGTGGGTAGGTGTCTGAACAAAAAGGTGGAGGGAGGGGTATAGGGAGGAGTGCAGTTCCAAAGGCAGGAGGTAATGGGTGGATAAGGGAGGGGGAGAACAGCGAAAACCAGGGAGGGAGGAATGGGTTTTTGAATCTTACCTCTCCTTTTCCAGCTTAATGACATCCTTCCTATAGCAAAGTGACCAGAAGTACACAATGCTGTGTGGTGTCATCAACATTTTATGCAGTTGTAATGTGTCACAACTCTCTACTTATTGCCCAGACTGAAGGCAAACATGCAAAAAGCTGCCTTCGCCACCCTGTCTATAGGCGTACTGCTGCTTCAGAGAACTCCAATTTGTTCCCCTCGGGTCGCTGGTCTACATCGTACACCTAGCCATTTACTGTGCAGGTCCTACCAGGTTTAACTTCAAAGTACAGTACCTCACACTCATCTTGAGTTAAATTCCACCTGCCATTTCTTGACCAGTTGATCCTGATCGTATTATAATTTGATCATTATTTTTCTTTTGTTCTAGGGCAGCAGTTTCAAACTTTTTCTTTCTACTCACATATCACCTTAAGTAATCCCTATGCCATAGGTGCTCTGTGATTAGTAAGGGATTGGTTAAGGTGGTATGTGGTTGGAAAGAAAAAGTTTGAAAACCACTGTTTTAATCGTACCTCATTGACTCGTTATGTGCACGGTTTCAGAACTCCAAAGGAAATGGGCCAATGACAATTTTTCCTCAAGCCAAATATTTCAGTAACAATTGGGTCTAGAGCAGTGATTCCCAACCTTCCCTTCCCACTCACATACCACCTTAAGCAATTCCTTACTAATCACAGAGCACCAATGGCAGAGGGATTACTTAAAGTGGGATGTGAGTGGAAAGAAAAAGGTTGAAAGTCACTAGTCTAGGGCTTGTTTGGAAGCAGAATTGACACTTTTGGAGAAGATACTGAAGTACTTTTAGTTGTGGTAGATCATGTGCTCGTTTAAAACTGAGCTGATGTTTTTTTGCTGTTTTTGTATCCTAATCACTGATCAAATCAGATGAAGCAGTTTACTAATGTCATGTGTTTGCTCAAAGGCAAGGTTGTTCTCACTTAGGATAATTTCACTTTCCCCCTTGGCTCCACTTGATTGAGAGCTGAGTGAGACCTGTAACAAAATTCTTGGTATAAACTTCAATTTTGCTCATCATTGAACACCTTGGTAACAAGTAACTTGCAGTATCTTACTGATGTGGATGCTAACATTAAAAAAACATTTCATTACTTTAATAACATTTGAGTGGTACTACTGGGTAATAAATGGTGATTTGATTTTTAATTAACACTTGTACGCAAATATCTATCTACATTTATAAAGGGCCCAGTTACAGCTTTGTATGCACTCACGTATCTTGTGTAACCAACAGCCTGGATGTTTAAGTGACAAACCTATTTAAACAATAGTTGTACAAGGTGCCATGTTTTTATAATCCTTCTGGACATGGGAACAAATGACTGGGAGTATAACTATTTTGCCTTGCTTATCCAATAATGTCACATTTCATCTGTGTCTTCAGATATCAAGAGGTATGGAGAAAATGTCCATATCTTTGGCTATTAACTTCTCAAACTTGAATTAATAATTGACCCCACAACTTCAGCCTGTGAAATCCTTCCTAATTGTAACTGCCCTCTGCAGACAGACTTCAATGGCAGTTAGGTGTAACACTATTACAGCACCAGTGACCCGAGTTCAGATTCCAGCATTTTTGCAATGAGTTTGTACATTCTTCCTGTATCTGCATGGAATTCCTCCCAGTGCTCTGGTTTCCTTCCACCCTCCAAAGCATATCTGGATTGTAGGTTAATTGGTGCACTTGAGGGGCATGTGCTCATTGGGTGGAAGGGCCTCTTAACATGCTGTATGTCTAAATTTAATTTTCCTGCACGAATGCTAGTATTACACTTTGCTACTGATTTTACTTTGTCTTTTCTATCACTTAACTTTGATCGATTAAGTTTCAAGTTTTTCAGACCATTAAGCTTTCAAATTCCAGGAAGCAAATGTGAAATATGTGCCACAGAGCCTAGTCTCCAATGGTCTTTGATCTTTCATGTCCATGTGGTATCTGTTGTGCCAAGGTAACCCTACGTTAAAAAGAATTTGCACACGGGCATCTTCCACTTCTCAGATTTGGAATAGAAGCAAGTCATCCTGAAACCTGAGGGAGTACCCAAGAAGAAATCTCGAGGGGAAAAAAATTTAAATTGCTAAATAGAAAAAGCAGCACCTTGTGGGAATTGTTGGCCATGGGAGAAGCTGGGAATTCATGATATTCTGAAGAGGAAGTGACCTTGATCTGTTTATAGCAGTGGTTTACAATTTTTTTTTCTTTCCACTCACATACCACTTTAGGTATCCCTATGCCATAGCTACTCTGTGATTAGTAAGGGATTGCTTAAGGTGATATGTGGGTGGGAAGGGAAGGTTGAGAATCACTGCTCCAGGCCCAATTATTACTGAAATATTTTGCTTGAGAAAAATTGTCATTGGCCCATTTCCTTTGGGGTTATGAAACCGTGCACATAACGAGTCAATGAGGGACGATTAAAACAGTGGTTTTCAAATCCTCTCACACACCACCTTAAGCAATCCCTTACTAATCGCAGAGCACCTATGGCATAGGGATTACTTAAAGTGGTATGTGAGTGGAAAGAAAAAGTTTGAAAATCACTGGTTTATAGCAGTGAAAATTTGTATTTGAAGTAAAATTGTTCCACCAGGTTGTAGAATGAAAATGGGTTTGCTGCTTTCTTTAGTGCTCTTCAGCTGACCATAAGCATTGCCATGGGAGAATGGTTTAAACCAAGGTCATTAAGTACTCCAAATTGAACCAAGGAAATTAATTTGACTAAATACAGTTGGCATTTTCAAAATGTTATCAGTAATATTCAAGACCAGTCAAGTGAAGTTTATGGCCATTTGATTGTACAGGTACAAACAAGCCAATGAAACTGCGTTCTCCGGTCCTCGGTGCAAAACATGCAGATACACAACCAAACATAACACACAAACAAACAAATAATACATATGCTGGACAAGCATTTTATCTATAATAAATAAATATTGCTCTGTACCAAGGAAAGTCTCGGATGGTTAGTGTGAGCAGTTCCATTGGTTGTTCACCATTCTCACTGCCCTTGGGAAGAAGGTCTTCCTCAGCCTGGTGGTGCTGGCTCTGATACTCCTGTATCTTTTCCCCGATGGGAGTAGCTGAAAGATGTTGTGTGTAGGATGGAAGGGGTCCTCAATGATTTTGGGTGCCCTTTTCAGACAATGATCCCGGTAGATCATGTTGATGGGTGGGGGGGGCGGGGAGAAACGAGTGATCCTCTCTGCCACTCTTCTCGTCCTGAGAAATCATTTTCCAAATCATTTCTCTGCAGCAACTGTATCACACTGTGATGCCAGGACTATTATCATCCTATTAAATCGAAAATATGTTATAAGAAAATCAAAATGTTGATTGAGCTAGTATTTGGAGCTTAAACTTCTGGCTTTTAAAACTGGAAATGTGTATCTGGAAATTTGGCTCTCAAGCTTGCTTCCTGCTGGGTATCAGGTGACCCTTAGTTGATTTCTGATTATATTGTGATATACAAGTCAATATATAAGCTATTACTTTGTGTGGTTTAAAATTCTTAAGAGCCATGCCTAGTGTATATAAAATTACCATTAATATTAAAAAATGCAAAGTTCAATGCTTACTGCAAAGTTTTTAATTTAATTTTTTTAAAAGGTAGTTTGTTTTGTAGAAGATTTCCTGAATATTGGCTATTACTTGCTGAAAGAAATAATTTCTAATTTTCTTTGGTTTCACGTTGAAGTATTTTTGTAATTTTTTTAGTATATCAAATTTTTTTGATTTTTCTTCCTGTGTTTTATACTTTGAGATTTATGTGGATGCAACCCAAATTTGCCAGTTTTAGGCATTGGATTCCTTAAGGTTTCAAGAAACTTGACTCGTGTATTGCACGAAAGTAAATGTTTAGAGGTAAAATTTTTCATGCTATTACAACAGGTATTTTAACAAAGATTTAAACAATTTCAGTTTAGTGTAAAATCTATGGAGATGGAATTTTCTATCTTTTCAAAGGAGGGGCTTATTGTTATTTAAGGCAAAAGGCTTCCAGACTTGTAGTGAGCTAACCTTGCTAGTAATCGTGCGAAAGCTGCCCCTTGTCGCCACTCAAGAATCCCAAACTTGTTTATCTCCTTAGATTTTTAATTAGGAACCTCCTGCTCAGCCTGTTCCAAATCTATAACTACCTTTGTGTTAACTAACTCTGGATGGCTGTAGATCAGATGTTCATCTCACATTCTGAAGCTGACTGTCTAATCCTGAAAGTGTTGTGGTATTTAGAAATGATCCAATACTTCTGACGCAGGAAGGTCATGAGATCTGTCTCAGCTTTCAGACCGATGTCCCTATTAGTCCCATTACTCCTTTGGTTCTCAACACCTGCAATTTATTTTCTGTTGGACATGTCCATCAACTAGTTTCCTTACGGCCTTCAAAACTTATAATTGAGCGGTGTGGGCTTGTGGGCCGAAAGGACCTGTATGACTATTTTTTTTGTGATTGCTGAGGTCAATCACAAAAATTATCAAAGATATAATTATACAATAGCTTCCAGGCATGGCTTTGGAATGTGGGAGGAAACCAGGACACCCAGGTGAACTTTCATCAAGAGGAAAATGTGCAAGTTCACATAGGCAGCCCTTGGTATCAGGGCTGAACTTGGGTTTCTTGGGTTCAGTGACAGCATTAACTGCACTGCACAAATAAAATATATTCAACACTATATTTTTAATATTAAATGTTTCAATTAATAAGTCAGAGATAAAGGTCCACTGAACCAGATGGGGACACTTTTTAAAATTTCTTTTTCAATATTTTTATTAACATCAAAAATTTTAGAGTACATGAAGAATATGTTAAAAGTCACAAAGATGCATTACACTTAATCATATAATTATATCCAAGGTACCCCACATTTTCAATCAAATACATTGATTTGTATTAATATTTTATATTAAAAAAAATCTAAACCCACTACCAAGAAAGCTGTTTAGCCAGAAAAAGACAGAATTCTTATGAGAGTGATAAATTACCTCATTAGTTAACATATTCTATCTTCATATCAAATAAAAGATTATGAAAGTAATTCAAAAAGGGTACCCACAGTGTTTGAAAATTTGAATTCAAATCAGAAATAGAGCATCAAATCTCTAAGTTTAAACATGACGTAACCATTGAGCATGAGTAAGCGGAGCAACGTCCCTCTGTCTGAGCAACACTGCTTGCCAAGCCAGAAGAGAAATAAATGTTAATATGCACAGATCAGATGCAGTTAAAGTTAAGCCATTCTCTCCAACAATACCAATCTCCAACCACAAGCAGTTAAGGGATTAGATTTAAAATTAACTTTACAAAGTGCAGAGAAAGTTTGAAGAACTTCGTTCCAATATCTCAAGACTCTGACACAAGTCTTGAGAGAGACATTTCCTACCACAACTTTCAGTTAAATATGGACTACCAAATACTCTACTTTTTTCGGTATCTACAGATTAGAGATTTTTTTGATCTCAATTACATTTCCTAAGAGGAATGATAATTTAATTGATGCATTTTTTAATTTGCAACCTTTCTATAACATTTCAATATCTAACATTTATGATGTATTGGGAGAGAGGCTCCCTCAGATAACATTTAAATAAAGCCCACGAACAGGGCCTACAGCTTTTAATTTTTGAAGAGGCTTGGAGTTTAAATTTCAAATTAGTTAATACCTCATCTTTATGTGCCTACCACTCTCTCCTACAATTTAAAGTAGCCTATAGGGCTCACAAGTCTGAAGTCAAACTATCTCGTTTTTATGCAGATGTATCTCCTTGTAATAAATGCAACAATGGAGATGCTTCATTAATTCATATGTTTAGGATATCTTGAGAGATATTGGAGCAAAGTGTTTTGTAAACTTTTTTTTAATCTTATCGGATCAAGTTGTGTCACTTTAAAGAGTTTTACAAATCCCTACTGCATTTTATTTTCAAATAGGATGTATTTGTATCATGAATCATACTTCTGATCTGAAGGTTTTGCTGGACCATTACTGCAGGAGTTCTGAGAACGTTGATTCAAGGGGTTTCACATTTAATTTCAACTGCACAAATAGTTTTTATGGACAACTAACTTCAATGTGATTGCTACTTGTTGCTCGTTGTTAAAAATTGAACTATAAAATTTGAAGAGAAATGGCGGTTGAATGTTTTACTCTCATTGTCAATTTGCTGCAGGACTCCTGCTGAAATTGAGGTTGTTCATATTCTTTTTATTAGGACTGGTAAGATCCGTCTGAAGAGAGATTTTGCATTTGTGCAAAATCTCCGCCAAAGTTGCAGATGTTTAAGGACAGTGATTTCTCGCCAAAGTCTAAAAATCCAAAAATAAAGATGTATGCTGTAATTTTTTTTTAACATTGAGTTTTGGTGACAATGTTTGTATATTTATAATTGAAATGCATAGCATTGCAAGTAATTGCACTCCCAGGGTGCAAAATATTTGAGATATTTGCAAAAACAAAGTTTGTGCTCTTACTGAACTGTTGCTTCATGAAAGGCACCAGGATGTGTCTTTACGGAACGTTGGTAACTGTTTGAGCTTTGCGTTTTTAGTTGAATTGTTTTAAACAAACTGATTAAAAGCTGAAAGTCATTAAATGCAAAGTCCATTTGTTTCTTTTAGAACTGCATTTTGAAAACCTTAACACTGGCAAGAATGACAATGTCGTGGAAGATGGGCGGAGTGCGAATTTTCAGGAACCTTCTCAATTTTTAAAAAAAATAATGCAAATTGCCTTTAGCACCAATAATAAAATATAAAGTTCTAGTCGTCTTCAACACAACTATATCTAAAAATTTTTGTTTGGTCATCTCTTGTGTTCCCCCACACTTAGGAGGGCTCAAGCCTGAAACATTGATGTATCTTGACCTTTGCCTCATTAATGACCTGCTGAGCTTCTCCATCATTTGTTTTTCCACTTAACCACAGTGTCAACAGAATCCTCTGTTTTACCCCCCCCCCCATATCTTAAAATCAGACCCACAATGCTGTCAATTTGGTTGTCGTTTAGCAGTTGATTGATATGAAGGCCTCTTTTGTTTACTGAACGCAAGTGAGTTGACTTTCATCCATTTCCTTTAGCTCTTTTAAAGGTTATAGAATTCATTAACAGGTACAGCTGCTTGAATTCATCAGTTAGGTGTTTGGACCTCAATTTTCTCCCAATAAAGATTGTTCTCCAAGGCAGACCAGTGGCCTTTGTCAAATTGGCAGGTCTCTTCTCAGAGACCAAACTTGTACAGTTGGGTTACAAGCATGTAATTCTTGCTGCATATAAAAACCATTTGTGATTTGTGACACAAATTTGGTGTACTTGTTTGTGATGGTCTGGAGAGGACTTGATGTTCTGCAATAATTTCCAAAAACTTGTCACAAATGAGTCAGAGATGACTTCAACAAAAGAACTTGAACATGCCTTTAACATAAAGTTTCAGGTGGGATTATGAAATGAAATTTTGATCGATATGAGAAAAGCCAAAAATACATAGTTAGGTTTGGGGGAGTTTTTTTAAAGGAGAATGGAGAGAACATGGTTGTAGTTAAACAATGTGCAAAGAAGTTTTGTGGTCCACGGAATCAGCACTGATCAAGATCTAATATACACTAATTCCATTTTATCCTCTCTATTCTTATCAACTCACCCCAACACAATTCTGTGATCTACCTCCTTCATTACCAATGCACTTGACTTAATTTACATTGGCTAATTAATGTACCAATCTGCACACCTTTATGGCATGTGAGAGGAAACCAGAACGCCTGGAGAAAACTCATGGAAATTCCACACCGTGCTCCAGAGATCAGGTGGGGACAGTGGTTCATTAAAGCTGAGAAGCACCAGATCTGATCGCTTAGCCATTTCTGCATCCTAATCGTGGAGGGAGTTCCGGAACTGTTTATGCACCTGCTGAAGGACCCCCACTGCGCCGTGTTGATTTAAAATTGTGAATATGCTCCGAACTGGAATTTTACTGCACTGATTGCCATCCTGTCAAAGTGCAGAAGATTTGAGCTGCAAAACAATAGAGGCATTCAAAAATTGGATGAATTTCTTGAAGCTGATGTAGATCACAGGAAAGCCATTAATGATGAATGTGACTTGGTGTGAGGATGGACATCAACAATAGAATTTATAGCTAGTAACAAATGGGATGACAATTGAGAAATATGCAAGACTAGTTGAAATATTTACACCTGAGTTGCTACCGGGTCGACACAGCTTGGGAAAATGCCCTCAATGTGTTTTCTTAGCCTTCGATCAAAATTTTTATCCCAGTCCTCCATGAGAGTCCATGGCTCCAATGAAATTTGGAACTCTCCCCTGCAAAGCAATGTTTGATGATGTGATATGGAACCAATTGGATTAAATAATACAGGGATTTATACAGCAAAATCTAGGCATGGAAAGGACAATGTAAAAGGAGGGTTGGGCGGTGGATGTGTTAATTGCCACAGGCATGCTTTTTATTTTGTAAAGATTGGGGTTAGCCATGGCAGCATGCAGCATTAGAAGGATCGAACATTAAAAGAAACGGGTAAAGATACAGTATATTGAAAGTCATTGACAGAAATTAGGAAGGTGAGGAATTAGCTACAGATGAGTTACTTAGAAGCTAACAAAGAAGATTACTAAAGACTGTGTAGTAGACATCTGGTCTTTAATAAAGGTTTTTTCAAGTCCTCAGAATGTTTGGAGCAGAGACATTGTTTTTCACCTGTGTTCACAGTTTTAAATTTGTAATCAAACAATTCACACTTGATTAAAGTGCACATTCCAAATTTTATTAAAGAGTATTCATACATTTTGGTTTGACCTTGTAGAAATTGGAGCACATTTTATAAGAAGTCCCCTCATTTCAGGGCACCTTAATTTTGGGGCATAGCAATGAAATGCCTATTAGTCATGTTTAGTACTTTAGTCCATGTCATTTGCATGCAATGACTGCTTGATATCTGTGATTCCTAGACATCACCGGGTGCTGAATATCATCTTTGGTGATGCTCTGCCAGGCCTCTAGTGCAGCCATCTTCAGTTTCTGCTGGTTTATGGGACTTGTCCCCTTAAGTTTTGTCTTCAGCATGTGGAAGGCATGCTCATTTAGATTTAGATCGGGTGACTGACTTGGTCTCATTTAAAAATTTTCCAGTGTTTAGCTTTGAAAAACTTTGTTGCTTTAGCAGTATGTGTGGGATCGTTGCCTTGCTGAAAGATGAAGCAATGTCCAATGTGTTTGGAGGCATTTGCTTGAAGTTGAGTGGATAAGATGTTTCCATACACCTCAGAATTCTTTTTGCTACTGCCATCAGCAATTACAACATCATTGAAGATGAGTGTGCCAGTAACTGTGCAGCCCTACATGCCCAGGCCATGACACCTCTGCCATTATGTTTCACAGATGAGGTAGTATGCTTTAGATCTTGGGCGGTTCCTTTGCATCTCCACACTTTGCTGTTGCCATCACACTGAAACAGATTAATCATGATCTCATCTGTCCACAGACCTTTTTCCAGAATTCTGCAGGCTCATTAATACTTTTTGGCAAACAAATCTGGCCATCATGTTTCTGTGGCTAATTAGTGGTTTGCATCTTGCAGTGTCGCCTCTATTTCTATTCATGAAGTCTTCTGCCATTGATACATCTACACCTTCCTCCTGAAGAGTGCTTCTGATCTGTTGAATAGGTGTTTGGAGGCGGGGGGGTGGGTGGGTGTGGAGAGAGGGTGGTTTCTTCATAATGATGAGAATTATTCTGTCATCGACAATGGAAGTCTTCCTTCGTCTACCAGTTCCTTTACAATTACTGAGCTCACTAGTAAGCACTTTCTTCTTAATGTTCCAAATGTTGATTTTTGGTAATCTTAAGTTTTGGGCAATGTATCTTACTGTTTTATTCTTGCTTTTCAGACTCATCCTGGCTTTTTTGACTCTCATTGGCACATCTCTGGTCTTCATGTTGAAAATGGCAACTACAGACTCTAGAGGTGATCAAAAGATTAGAAGCAAGCCTAGTTCTTATGCTGGCACCAATGAAGCAATTAAACATAACTGAGTACTTGTAAACACCTGTGAAGCCAAATGCCCCAAACATTATGGTGCCTGGAAATGATGGAACTAGGTATAAAAAGTGCGGTTATTTCTATATAGTCAAACCAAAATGTATACAAGTAACCTTGAATAAAATCTGGAAGTGCTCTTTAATCACATGTGAATTGTTTGATTACAAAATTAAAATTGGAGCACAGTTTTAATGTCTTTGTCCCAAACATATGGATTGGGACTACATGCTAGGCTGGTCCAGCAAATTAAAGTACATGAGGTCTAAGGTGCAATGGCTAATTAGATTTGGGATTGGCTTGGTGATAGCAGGTAGAGGGTTGTGCAAGTAACAGAGTTTTAGTTTGATTTAGGCATAGTGTTTGTCACAGATGTGTGCTGAAGGCCTGTATCTGGTCTTTAATGTTATATACTTTGCATGTTCAGTGGCTTGCCTGTGAACAGGGGAAGTATGATTAGTAACTTTGCATGACATAAAAGTTGGTTGTGTTGTGGGTAGAGAGGAAGGCTATAGCAGGATAAAAACTGGATGGAAAATTGGGGAGGATTCATTGGCAAATGGACAAGTGAGAAGTGAAATTAAGACAAACAGGTTGGATATTACAATGTTCCAAGGTACGCTAATGAACAGAGGAACCTTGGGAGTGAAATCTTGTTCCCTGAAAGTGGCAACATGGGTAGATAGGATGGTGAAGAATATATTCCTTCATCAGTTGAAGCATGGAATATAAAAGTTAGGGGTTTATAAAACACCCATTAGATCATACTTGTAGTTCTGGTTGCTTGCACTGAAGAGATTGCAGAGGAGGTTCACCAGATCCAGAGTGTTGCCTGGATTAGACATTTGCCTTTTTTGCCCCTTCCCTGGAGTAAAGGAGGCAGAGCAGAGGCTCGATTCAGGTACATAAAAATTGTAAAAGATATTGGAAGAGTAGGTAGCAAAAAAAATATTCCCTCGAATAGGGATGTCAAAATCATGACTGCTCTGTGAGAACAAAGGGTGTGGAGAGCTGAAAGAAAGTACACAGGGATGGGAAAGGGAGGGAGAATGGGGAGTGGTTGAGCAGAAATGGGAGAAGTTGGATGTTGATGTCATCTGGTTGGAGAGCGCCCAGATGGTGTTGCTCCTTCAATTTTCAGGCAAATGGGATTACCATAGATCGGCAAAAAAAAATTCAGTGATGTCATGGTAAGCCAAAGGCTGCTGTACAACTATGAAAAGGTGAAAGAAGCCACGTGGAATAGCAGAGGGCAGTGATTGCCCAACTCATTCTTGTGAGAAAATGTGAAGTACTGATGATGAATGAGGAAGAATCTTGGTGGAAGAAGGTAGAGAGAGGGTGGTAGTGGAAGCTAGTGTTTCCACAATGGAGATCTATAACCAGTGTTGTACCTCAGGGATTGATGATGGGTCCTGTATAGTTTGTCATATATATTTATTTTGGAACAGCATGTTGTGGCATGATTAGTAAGTTTGCAGATGACATCAAAATTAGTGTCACAGAGGGTAAATAAGTAGGTGTAGTAAAAAAAATGATCGTGAATCTCTTGTCTGCAGAGATGTGCCATTCTCAACTGGGACCCTACAGCTTTCCTCCCCCCTCCTCCGTGAAGCCACAGCACATTTAAAGGCCTTGTTTTCTTTTCATCTCGAGTAACAAGTTTTTGGTTAATTTCATATAATTTGTAGGAGAGAAGTGCAGAAGAAACCAAAAATTGACAGCTTCGCAGGGAAGGGGGCCCATAAATTTAGAATAGAGTCCGAGGGGAGCCATAGTCGAAAAGGTTGAGAATGGCTGACTGGCACACTAACTGTATGAAAATCAAATTATGGTGTGTTTTGCATGTGAATGAGATGGATACCAGGTCAGAAAAATGCAAGGATCTTGACTCAAATAAGGAGCACTTTTTTTTAAAAAGTAACTGAACTTCCATCAAGTTTATTGAGAGAGGCTGAATTTACTTTCTTTTCAACACAGGAGTACAGTAAACTCATTAATATGTCTTTGAACTTATTCTGCATCATAATACAGTTGGAAGACAGACAATCCATTATTTAAATAGTAGTGTTCCTTTCCTACCAATTTCCTCGGTGATATGGGAGAGCAATAAAAACCCTGACTATTGTCGAGGGAAGCTTGGTTCTCAGTCAAACAAGATCATTGACTGAAAGGAGGTATATAGATGAGACCATGTCTGAAGGTCTGTTTAGCTATGGCAGTGACAGACTACACAGCTTAAAAGGTGGTTAGATTTTGTCCCTTTGATTCCAATGGGTGTATTTTGTGTTGTACTTCAGTTTAATCACACCTTCCAAAGTCTTACGAAATACTCTGCACTAACTCACCCAGATTACTCTAGTATCAATTCAAGCTCATAACCTCCACAGTCAAGAAGGTCAAGGGCACAGATGCAAGAGAATCCCTTCCAAGTATCACATCGTCCTCCAATATATTGCTGGTTCATTGCCATTGGGAATCTACCCAACAGCATTGGGTGGATCTTCACTCCAAGGACATCAGAGCTGAAAGAAGGTAGCTAGTGACTTTTGGTCAAGGTGAAGGTGCCTTTTATTGTCACATAATACATTAAAAATGTAAACATACATGATACACTTTAACTTTTGTCTGCTGTAAGGAAGAAAGAGTCGCAATTAGTATTGCCTGGCGCCCCTTAAAATGCAAGGACGGTTAGAGATGAGGAATAAATGCTGGTCTTACATTTATGCTCTGATGGCAAAGTCTGTCAATTTGGAATTACAATATTTAGTGCATAAGAACTCATTAACAACTTAAACTTAAGCTAATGTCTCAAGATCTCAGCTGTAATCCCTAAGTTAGCTTTGCAAAGGTTTCCAAATGGTGAAGAGTTTCCCATGACAGGAACACAAGAGCAGCTTGCCTTCTATACCAAAAGCTCAACTTTTAGGATGACCCAAGTCCAAATGAGTTTTAATTACCAGGAAAAGATTGCAGATTTCCTTGGTCCTTTAAGTGAGCAGAGCCCTAGAACTTCCTGACTCTAATGTATTCTGAATTTGCATTTGTTGTAGCTTCTCAATTAGACATTGGTGCACGATCAGGAGACACAAGGGATGCGGGTGTTGGAATCTGGAGCAAAAAGCACTCTGCTGGAGGAACTCAGCAGGTTGAGCAGTTTCAGTGGTCGACATTTCGGATTGACACCCTTCATCCCAGCAACAACAAACCAGCAAGAGGTCAGTGTGAAACCTGATCTGGGATTATAGACATCCTTGTATATCCATAGTCAAGGGTGCTGACGGCAGCACATCGACACCACTGGTAGAGCCATTGCCTCGCAGCTCCAGTGACCTGGGTTTAAACCTGACCTCTGGTGTTGTCTGTGTGGAGCTTACACATTCTCCCTGCGACTGCGAGGGCTTCCTGAGGTGCTCAATTTTTCTTCCACATTCCAAAAGTCTGCAGGCTGGCCAGTTAATTTGCCCATGCAAATTGAGTACAGAGGCATGGGGGATGATAGGAATATGGGGAAAATAAAATGGGATTTGTGAACAGTAAGTGGCTGCTTAATGCTTGATGTGGACACAGAGGACTAAAGACTGATTCCTGTCTCTCCAGCTGTTAAGGGTATAATCACCGCATTGATTTCCATTATTGAATCTCCCTCCACTGCCAATGTCTCCTCAGGTGCAGGTGGTCTCCAAGGGTTGAAAAATTTTATGATTATTTAAAAAGTTTTGTCCTCCATCACAGATTTAGGGGTGAAAAATCTGGCACAGAACTACTAAATGGACCATCTTCCATTACTTATTTAGGTTAGACTCAAAATCTTCTGAGCATAAAGAAGACCTGTCTTCAGGTAAAATAACAAAAATGTTATTGACCTGCTTAGCACCATGCAACACATTGTAAACCATAGAACAGCTGGGATACCCATCATAAATGTCATTTGGCCAAATACATATTGTAATGGATGAGAAGTCCTTGTTTTCCCATTCAACACATTTATTTTCCTGTTTCAATGGTGCTTGAACATTTTGGGACCGTGTTTACAGATCAAAATGTAACATAACAAAGTGTATTTTAGCTTAGCTGAGCATAATTCAAGCTTTGAGACCAATTAATCTTGATTGGTGTTGTGAGGTGACCAGCTGGCAGATTGCTTGCCATACTTAATTATCCCATTTACTCTAAAATCAAGCTTAAACCACTAACTGATTTAATAGGCTGTTGCCCTGATTTGTTCCAAATCTAAACATGTGCTGAGGTAATAAGAAAAATCGTTGATAAGAAACGATCTGATTCCTTGACATAGCATAATTTGTTTTCGCCCCTGCTTCTCATTCTAATACCCTGCTTATCAGGACACCTTGGATGTCAATTACTCTGAGTTGCCTTGGGAATCTGAGTGAGAGAATCCTAGACACACACAACACCGAAACAGGCCCCTCGGCCCATTGAATCCAAGCTGACCAACAGCCATCCACTTGTCCCACATTAACCCCATGTTTTTTTACTCCCCACCTTTTGATTAACTTTGCCTTTATCCTTTCACTCATCTATCTATTAGTGATAACTTCACTAATTATCCAATTACCCTACCAACCCACACAGAACTAGAACCACACACAGTATTTCACCATTACCCTGTACAGCCACAGCAGAAACTCACTGCTCTTAAATTCAATCCCCCAAGCAATGAAGGTTAACATCCCACTTGCCCTCTCGATCACTTGTCAATCAACATTTTGCAATTCATGTACATGACCTGGGTTTCATAACATAATTATGCATTGTTTCACCATTAAATAAGAGCATGATTTTGTATTTTTTTCCCAACAAAAAAGGCATGATCTGGCACATACCAATGTACTCCATTTGCAAGACACATGCCTATCTCTGTCTTTGTCCTCTACATAATTTTTTTTCCAAAGTTGCTGATGTTCTCTTGTTTCATTCTGACATTGACCATTTCAGTCTCTCTCTGCTGATTCCAGTCCATTTCAGGAACAGTAAAGTCCCTGGTATCTGGCATCTATGGTGGTGGTCAAATAAGTGTACTTTCCAGTTGCTTGAGACTAATTTTTATGATTCCTAACTAATACACCTGCAGTAAGAATAAACAATTTAAAAGACAAAAATACCATTCTACACTTACACTGACCAAACTTCAGTTGCACGAATATATTAACCTTATATTCAGTAACATTCTTTGAAAACGTTTAACTGTCGCCGCATCTGCAGGTTTCTCCCCCTCCACAGTGACACCCGAAAGATGAACACCGTTTATAGATAATTAACACCCCTGCCCCCCAAAGTTTGCAGATAAACCCTCTAACCAGGGTGACTTTACTAAGCAGGGATAAGGAGACACTTTAATAGAGTCACCCCCAACGGCAAACAACTGCTATGACCAAGCCCGATACATTCTCAGTCAGCCTCTTGTGCTATGTATGCACACCACTACATAGGGTGATACATGTGATGTGTTGCTCTGGGAAGTGGGAGGAGGCCCAGAATCACGGCAGCTTTTGACCTCTTGCTGAGCTTGAACTTTTTGCATTTTAATTTTGCTGTAACTATCTTGCTTTTCAGCAAAGAAAAGCAATCTACTGTCTAATTTTTCTGATGCCCACGGCTCTCAAATGAATGGCAAAGAAAAAAAAAGAGAAACGAAAATCTCAGAGCTGTTGCTGGAAATTTGGGTTGAAGACAGAGAGCACTGGAAATGCTCATCAGACCAGACAATCTCTGTGGAGAGAGAAACTAAGTTCAAAGTTAGTTCCAAGTTCAGATTTATTGTCGGAGTACGTACGCAATATCACATACAACTTGAGATTCTTTTTACACTGCAGGCCAGGCAGAATTTGGGGCGGCAAGGTTATTGTACTGGTTAGCGCAATGTCTTTCTAGGGCCAGTGATTGGGACCGGGGTTAAAATCTTGCACTGTCTGTAAGGAGTTTATGCGTTCTCCCGTTTCTGCGTAAGTTTTTCCCCGGGGGCTCCGGTTTCCTCCCACTGATCAAAAACGTACCAGTGGTGAAGTTCAATCGGGTGTAATTGGGCGGCACGGTCTCATGGGCCGAAATGGCCTGTTACTGTGCTGTATGTCTACATTTTTACATTTTAAATTTTTACTTGGAGGTGGTGGGGAAAAAAACTATACTCAAGAAAATTTACGTACATCAAAGAGAGAAATATAAACAAGAACATAGTGCCAACAGACTGTGCAATACAGAAAATAAATATTCAGTAATGAACAATGTGTAAAGTAAGAGCCCATAAATGAGCCTCTGATGGAGTTTGTCGTTGAGGAGTCTGATGGTGGAGGGGGAGCAGCTGTTCCTGAACCTGGTGGGTGGTGTGAGTCTTGTGGCAGCGAGACCTCTTTCCTGATGGCAGCAGTGAGAACCGAGCATGTCCTGGGTGGTCCTTGATGATTGCTGCTGCTCTCTGACGGCAGGGTTCCCTGTTAATTGTCTCAGTGATGGGGAGAGTTATGCCTGTGATGTGCTGGGTTGTGTCCACTACCTTTTGCAGGGCTTTTCACTTGTAGATATTGGTGCAGGTTGGGTGAAATATTGAAAGCATTCTCATTTGCTTTTGGGTACCTTTTTCCATTGGGGCACTCTATGCTGAGGCAGAAGATTTTGGAGCTCAATTCATACCTGAAACACTACTTAGAACATCGGTCAAATTTTGAATCCTGGTCTGTATAATTGATTTGTGGGATGGTTCACAAGGAAGACGGAAAACCTTTGCTCTTTTTCGGGCATTAGTAAAATCCTTCTTTTACTTCACAGAGGCAGATTGTTGAATGCAATGAAAGATTCTGTAGTTACCTTGTGATCGCAAATTATAAGGCGATGTAACAGTACAGTAATAACCGTTAATTAGCCTGCAAGAATTGAAAGCTGTGTCTGCTGGAGCCTCATCGTGGAGTGGGGGGTGGGTGGTGGGGAGAGAGATACATTGATGCTTTGGTCAAAACCCTTTATTTGGGCTGCAGATCTGACCTGAAAAGGTTTTTGCACTTTTTTTTGGGTTGAATGTTTTCATTGAATTGAGAAAAGAAATATTTATCTTATTGTAGAATATTTCAAGGATAATAAGAAGGCATTGGAAAGTCTGGTTTGCTTGTCTGTTAAAGCTGATGCTGGAGGTAATGAAAAAGTCTTGCACCATATGGCTATAGTTGTACTTTTCAGTATTCAGATTAGGATTCCTGTCACAATGATTAAGAACATTGCTTTAAAAAAAAATATAAGGGACCAACACGCAATGCAACAGATGGGCATCCCCCTTCTCGTTCAATGGGTCATCTTGCAACACTTGATTAATGTTCGATTTCCTGCGTGTATCAGTCACCTCATTGGCAATCAAAGTGCTAGCGGAGTGCCTGGTCTTGCTCAAACTCAAAGGAAGCAATGGGAGGGAATGAAACCAGCAGCTCTTACGTCTCGGCGCAGACTTTCAGCCTCTCTGATATCATTGTAATTCTAGTTTATTTCGTCATGAACGTGTTTGTGGGCATGTGGGTAAGTGTTTGGGGCTATTTAAACCACAAGTTTGTTAACAATTCCCTGCTAATTTCCTCAGTTTGCGCTTTAAGGGCTGAACTATTGACCAAATGGGGAATCAGCTGAGCAAGCTCTGGCTGCAGATTGATCTCGTGCTTTGGCTAAAACCCAGACATGCCGGGTGAGCATCTTGACTGAGTGGAAAATCCCAGGGGAATGAGAAATTCAGTCAACTAACTGAATCTATGATTTCTCATTTTAATATTATGATGTCGAAGTCTTTCTGCATATCGGATCTGGGAAAAGGTTGAAGAGCACACTGCATTTTAAACGTGAAAGCCAGAAGAAATGCATGGCAAAAACACGGCATGGGATTAGCTGCTTGAATGATTTTAATTGTTCTTTCCACAAATTATTGTAATTGTTCTTGGCACAAAGTATTAATGTCAGATGATCTTTGAATGCTGTGTAACTTCTGATGTTGAAATACCTCCATTTGAATTATTTGGAAAGAAACTCCTCTGATTTTAGAACTGTTTGAAAATAATCTTGATGCCTAAAATTTTTGTCCAAAACTTCAGAATTTATTATCATGAACATGTCACGAAATTGGTTATTTTGTGACAGCATTGCAGTGCAAACCTTTATATAAACCACCTTACAAAATAAATAAAAATAGTGCAAGAAAAAAGCCAAAGTGATTCTTTGGTTCATTGATTATTCAGGAATCTGATGGTAGAGGGGGATAATCTATCCTTATGCCACTGGGTGCTCGTCTTCAGGCTCCCTGTACCTTTTTCCTCGATGGTAGCAGAGTGAAGAGGGCATGGCCTGGGTGGTGGGGGTCCTTGAGGATACTTTCTTAAGTCACCATCTCTTGTAGATGTGCTCAATGGAGTGAAGACTGGTGGTTGTGATGGCTTAGGCTATGTTAACAACCCTCTAGCGTTTATTTTTTTTCCCTGTCCTGACTGTTGGTATCTCTGTACCAGGCAGTGATGCAACCAGCTAGGATGCTCTCCACGGTACACCTGTAGAAGTTTCCGAGAGCTTGGTGCTTCATCAAGTGTTCGCTCATGGAATTTAGTTCTGCTCAACATATGAAGAAAGACTTGGATTCATAGAAATTTATAGTACACGAGTGAAGTGCCAGTTGATGAAGTAGACAAAGACGATGTGGTCAAACAATAATCATGGCTTTTATTAGCAGAAACTCATGGTACAATAATGAAAGACAATAGATGCATATACAGTTATATCCAAGGGGAGTGTCCTTAACAGTAGAGATACTGCACAGCCAATGCTAGTACAGCAAGGCTTGCCAGAGGGGAGTCAGGCAGCTTGGCATACATTCACCACAGTCTCCCCTTGGCAGAAGAAGGGTTAAAATCAAAAGGACAGCTGCTAGGAAAGACTGAAGCAAGTGATATATGGAGACCATGGTTGGCCTTAAGATACTCTAACAGCCAAAATGTGCCAGTATCTAGTAAGCAATTGAAATATAATGAGATGTTCTATGAATATGTCCGCCTATCAGGTTGTTTACGAATTCTGATGCTTTGTCTCAAAACATGTGGCTCCTTTGCAACCTTGGGAACTGGTACAGGTCCTGGGTCATTAGTGTGGGAAGGAATGACTTCTGGACCCGCTCCAGAATCGCCAGCGTGAGGCAGTGGAGCCTCAGCATGGCCATCTGAAAGCTGACTAGGGGGTCACATGCTGGGGGGGTTGGTGAGTCCAACCTCTCAGGCTCACTCTGAGTAGGGGTGCGAGGAAGGGGAAAACCAGGCAAGGCCAGATCTCTTAGGGGTACAGTGTCAGTACTCCCATCTGGGAATCTAACTTGAGCTTAGTTGGGGTTTTAGTATGCAGTAGCTGAACTGGTTGGACTAGGGGGTCTGTTTTACGATCCTGAGCGTGGCTCTTCGGCAGCACGGTTCCAGGCTCAGATAAACAGACTGGCCAGTCCATCACAGTTTCTGATTTCCGAGAAAAGGCAAACATACGTTCATGAGGTGTTTGATTTGTTGCAGTACCCAATAAAGACCGAATAGAATGTAGTGCCTCAGGCAGCACCTCCTGCCACTGGGTACAGGGTAACCATGTGTTTTTAAAGCAAGATTAACAGTCTTCCAGACTGTAGCATTAGCCCTTTCAACCTGCTCATTGCCCTACGGGTTGTAGCTCGTGGTATGGCTGGTGGCAAATCCTTTTTGTAGCAGCGCTTGCCGCAATTCAGCGCTCATGAATGTAATTGGGAAAACCAAAAATGCTGAAAATTCTGTCAAGGTCGGGTTACCTTGAAGAGCGTGGCCTCTGGAGCTTTGAAGTATTGCAGTTTGCATTCTGCGCAAACAGGACAGCTTTTAGTCAGTTTCCTGACTTTTTCCAGAGAGTAAGGAAGGTTGTTAGCCCTTATGTAGTGGAAGAATCTTGTGACTCCTGGGTGGCACAGTCTGCTATGGATCTCTTTTAGCCCCTCCGGCTGAGCACCAGCAGCGGATTGTGACAATGCGTCAGAGGGATCGTTTAACCTGCCCGGTCTGTACTGGATCTCATAATTATAAGTTGAGAGTTCTATTCCCCAGCGTGCCATCCATCTTATCATTCTTGATTTTACTTTTGTGTTTAGTACTGAACGCGTAGACAACAGATTTCTGATCAGTGACAAGAGTAAATTTTCTGCTGGCTAGAAAGTGTCTCCAGTAGTGAACAGCTTCAATAATAGCCTGGGCTTCTTTTTCAATGGCAGGATGTTTAAATTCAGGTCTGTGTAATGTGCAGGAGAAGAATGCCCTTTTGATTAAGGGTTCCTGCCAAGGCACAATCTGAGGCATCGGTTTCCACTTGGAATGGAACATCCTCGTCAATGGACGAGAATGCAGCTTTGGCAATATCAGCTTCAATTCTCTCGAAAGCCTTAAAGGGCATTGGAGAGAGAGGAAAAGATTTAGTGTCAAACAAAGTCTCGAACTCATTTGCAGTAGTAGGAAAAGAATCCCATACACCATTCTTTCCAGGTCGGGGCGGATTTCGCCCTTGTGGACAATGTAGCCCAGAATGGGTAGCTCTGTCGTGTTGAACACACATTTGCTCTTGTTAAATGTAAGGTTGAGTTCTTTAACTGTTGCTAAAAATTTCTTTAAGTTGTTGTTGTGCTCAGCCTGTGTTTTCCCACAGATAGTGACATTATCCAGATAGGGAAATGTACCCTGTAACTCGTATGTCCAAACAATCTTATCTATTTCCCTCTGAAACACTGACACAGGATTAGTGACTCCAAAAGGAACCCTTTTAAACTGGTATAAACCCCCCCCCCCATCAGCCTCAAAAGCCATATATGGGAATTTGGTGATAAGCTGCTTTGAGGTCTGTCCACATTAAAGATCAAAGCTCCCTCCCTTTTCAGTGATTGATCCCCCGAGTGTCGGCTGATTGCCACTAAGAGCCGTTCTTACAGCAAAGAGGATCGTGAGTTTATTAAAGCAGAGGCCCAGAGACTGTTTAAAGGGGGAGTAATTGAACCCAGTAAGAGTCCGTGGCGGGCCCAGGTGGTAGTTGTGAAAAATCACAACTTGGCAGACATTCACCACAATGAGAATGTTCATTTGACAATGATTTTATTGTCATACACATTGAACATTATACACTTGCACTGAAATTCCTCCTGCACCCAAATAGATATTTGTAAAGAAAACTAGTAGTAAACAAATCAAATTAAATTTAGAGGCAATAAAGGTTCAAAGATTATTTTTATTTTCATGATATACTTCAACTTTTACCTGCCATAAAGGCAAACAAAGGTTCACCATGAGTATTGCCAGAAACCCCCTCAATAATTATAGACAGAGAAGCAAACGATCACTGAATGTTCCTGGATTCACCTCCAGTGTTCCTGCAGCCCTTGCAGCTTCACAGCCGAGGCAATCTGAGCTCCAAATCCAAAGCATCCGACACAATTTCAAAGTTTTCAGCCTTCAATCCCTTTGCTGTCAGCATCCTCTCGAATCCCAGTTCTGTTATTGGTTCCCATAGGCCAGTCTCCAGCAGCCTGCAGCCTGTGAGAGTCCTTTGACCGCAAGTCGCCCACCGCCTGTGTGAGCCCTTTGACCCCCAAGTCACTGGCAGCTTGGGTGAGTCGTCAGTAAATCCACACAAGATGGATAATAAATATTCTCAGTAATCCTATCCAAAACTTTATTGCAATAATGCAGGTGGCCCTTTTGTGCTGACAGAGCAGTCTGTGACTGGTGTACATTTGAACCTGTACCTGATCTTAGAAAGAACTTGGTTTGTTAAACTTGTTTCATTTGTCTATTTCCCTGTAAGTTCTTCATTCTCAAGCACCTTTTAATATTGTCTGTGGAAGAAAAAAGACCAGGAGTGGTACTCCTAGTTTTGCAACCTAGGCGGCTTGTGTCCATCCACACTTACGACCGAATTTATTAAAAAATATATATGTAAGAAAAAATATAAAATCTACATGTATTTGGCAAACTATAACAAGGATTCAGGGCATGTAAGAGCCAAAATGCGTGAATGGACAATGAACCCCAGACATCACTTTCTCCTCTCTTCTTGCAATATTTATTTATTTAGAAATTAATTTAGAGCAATATTTGCGATGCTACCGCAAAACAACAAATTTCACGATATGTTCAAGACAATAAATTCTGATTCAACTATGTTATTTATGCTACATTTTCATGTATTGTTATGTGACAATAAAAGGAATCTTGAACAATTAAAATCCTCCTGAAATTGAAAACCTGGGGCCAGAAAAACACAAAGCATATTTTTAATGTACCCATTGGATATGAAAGATTAACGCTTATAATATTCAACTCTCTAGAACAGGTGTGTTACACTTGCTGTTTCAAAGAAAACTTAATGCTGAGATCTGGAAAGAAATGCTATCAACATTATCTTAAAATTAAACTTCAATATTAGCAATCTGCAGTAACCAAAACCAGTGAAGCACATTGGGCAATATCCCTGTCCTTGCCCGTCAAACTCCTTGCAAAATAGCACTCAGAATTC
Organism: Narcine bancroftii; assembly: GCF_036971445.1. Classification (NCBI taxonomy): domain Eukaryota; kingdom Metazoa; phylum Chordata; class Chondrichthyes; order Torpediniformes; family Narcinidae; genus Narcine; species Narcine bancroftii. The sequence goes on from NC_091480.1 coordinate 10,347,994, forward strand.
TGAATTGGACTCATCGTCATGAACACCTGTCAGGAGATTTGTTGTTTTGCGGCAGCCATTTTGTGCAGATCAAGGTGAAAAATTTCAATTCGGTCAATACAAGATTAAAAAATAAATACAGCTAGTGTAAAAAGAGAGAAAGCGAGGCAGTGTCTGTGGTTCATTGCCCGTTCAGAAACTTTTTCTTTCCACCCACATACCACCTTAAGCTATCCCTTACTAATCACAGAGCACCGATGGATTAAGGTGGTTTGTGAATGGAAAGAAAAAAATTGGAAAACCACTAGTGTAGATGATCCCTTTGAGCAGTCCATGAGGGTCAACAGCCTGATCGCTGTTGGAAATAAACGATTCTTGAACCTAGAGGTGCTGGTCCTCGGGCTTCTGTATCTTCTGCCTGAAGGTTGAGACCAGGGTGATGATCCATTATGATGTCGGCCGCCTTCCTGTGGCAGCACACCTCATACTGCTGATTCTTTCTCCACTGAAGCTTCCTGCTGCATATTCTGTCCCTGCTTTCCTCTTCCACTCACCTACTCTCCTTCCTCCCCATCTCTCCTTATCATAATCCCTCTTTATTTTTTTCATTCTCCTTTTTCCTCCCTCTTTCTCATTCTCTCTCTCTCCTATTGTTTCTCCTCTTCGACATTATTTTCTTGCTGAGCTAGGAAATGGAGTTGATTTTGTGTGTGTGTGTGTGTGAGAGAGAGAGAGAGCAGTCTGATCAGAAGGTCTTCTCACCACTCATTTTTAGCTCTTTACTGGGGTGGGGGGGGGTGATAGGCTCAAGTAAATATGGGATATGTGAAGGCTCGTTCACAATGTCACACATCACTCACATCCATGCTGTGATTTCACTGTTATCAGCGAGATCCCAGAAACAAGAATGGTCAAACAATTGCCACATCAGACTGACGTCAATAGCAAAATTAAATATCCAACCATGACGAATATCTACAATACATGATGTACGTGGGAAGTAGTAAATGTTGTGAAGGACTCCACACTCCCCTCATGTAAACTGTTCTCCCTTCTGCCATCTGGTAGGAGGTACCGTGGCACTCAGGGCCCTTACATCCAGATTGGGCAACAGTTTTTTTTTCCCCCCATGCAATCGGGTTCCAGAATTCCCAGGATATACGTGGATAGTGTATTGTGGACTTTTATTGTATATGCATTAAATATTTTTACTTCCATTTATGTAAATCTGCTCTGTGGTCCTGGAAAAATGCTATCTCATCTTTACCGTGTAATGCATGGTATGAACAACAAATAAAGGTGATCTGAGAGGTGTTAAACAAATTGTCCATGAAATATCAAAAGTTATTGACATTTTTAGCGATTCAGATGTATTTCCCCAAAACTTGTTTGCAGCAAAATATCTATTTTTTTGCAGAATCTCCCGGTAATTCCCACTTTTTTCTCTCTTTCCACACAGTCCTCCTGCAGAGTGAGTAGGAACACGCTGAGTGGATACTTCCTAGCTGGCAGAGACATGTCCTGGTGGCCTGTAAGTACTGACTTACTGCTAAGGCAATGGAGAATGTAGATGGAACAACAAGCAATCTGCTAGGGGAACTCAGCAAGAACATAGAAACAGAACAGGAGTTGACGATCTGGCCCGTCGAGCCTGCTCTGCCATTCAATGAGATCATGGCTAATCTGATGATCGGCTTATTTCCACTAACCTGCCTTTTCGTCATATCCCTTAATTCCCCGACTACAGTCAAAGTCCAAAGATACAGATGCCAGAAATCTGGACCACCCAAAAATCTGGACTTATCAAAAACTCTCAAACTTTTAAAATTTAGTGGCCTTTTGCATGCATGCACATACACAGCTGCAACAGGCGACCATGCTTATTGACTTTATTTTTCTTCCCAACTGCTCGTTTTGATAAATGAAATGCACTGTATTTGATAATGAATAAGCAATCAAAAAATTCCTGTTCATCTCTTTATTCCTCCTCCGCAGCCTGGTTGGCGTAGCGGTTAGCACAATGCCTTTACAGCGCCAGCCATTGGGAGCGAGGATTGAATCCCTTGTTCTCTGTAAGGAGTTTGAATGTTCTTCCCGCGTCTGCGTGGGTTTTCCCCAGGGGCTCCGATTTCCTCCCATCATTTGAAACTTACCGGGAGTGTAGGTTAATTGGGTGTAAATTTGGCAGCATGGACTCGTGGGCCGAAATGACCTGTTGCTGTGCTGTACATCTAAATTTAAATAAATTTAAATTCAAGAATCCAGAAAATCTGAAAATCAAGATTGACCCAATCCCCTAGCAGTTTGGATTTTCGACTTCCACTGAGTGTAAAAAAAAAAAAATCTGTTCAGCTTTCTCTTAAATATATTTACTGAGGTAGCCTCCACTGCTTCAATGGGCAATGAATTCCACAGATTCAATCAGTGGGAGGAGGAGAATGGTCAACGTTCCAGGCCAGAGCCTTCATCAACATCGAGAGAGTCAATGAGGACAGGATGGGAGGGGCCAGTGGGAGTTGGTAATACAGGGACGGTCAGAGGCAGTAGATTGACAGGTGCCAGACCAAGGAAGAGAGAAGCAAGGGAAAATTAAAAGACTGAGGGTGGGGCCAGCTGGAGGAAGATGAGATAGTTGATTTGGAACAATTTCTGCTTTGGAGATGGTCCAGGTCGTTGTGTTTCCACATCAAGAATTTCAGTGTTTACTTATAGGTAGTTTAAATTGTGCAACTGGATGTGGCTTCTGAGCAGAGCGACCTGCTCAATTACAGAGCAATAACTTGCAGGCTGGAGATTCAGTTCATTCCTCCCCTCAATGGGAGCCATCTCCACTCCATCTCATTCATCAGTCCAAAAGACCATACGATATAAAAATTTGGCCTGTCGAGTCCTCTCTGCCATTCCATCATGAGTTGATCCATTCTCCCACTCCCCTGCCTTCTCCCCATAACCTTGGTCTGTGATTAGTAAGGGATGGCTTAAGGTGGGATGTGAGTGGGAAGAGAAGATTGAGAATCATTGCTCTAGACCACACATGTCAAACTCTGGCCCGCGGGCCAAATTTGGCCCGCGATATAATTATATTTGGCCCGCAAGATCATTTCAAAAATGTATTAGAGGTGGCCCGCTGGCCGCGGCGGCAGTATAGCGCATGCACAGTAATACAACAAATCCCAGAATGCATTGGCGTCAGCCCGCTAATCGACCCACCTCCTCTATTTATGTTGCAGGGTCTCACTATGGACTCTGGTTTTGGGGCCTGGCCGGTGTCAGGGGAAGCCAAGGCCGCTTCCCAGCGCCCGGAACCGGAGGCCTCGGGCCTGACCTCGCCAGGACCGTTGCCCACTCCCTCTCCCTGCCGCAGGCCGACCCGCGACTCACGGTGACAGGGCCGCTGATCCGCCGAGATGCCGCCCTGCAGCGAGAGCCGATGCCCCCGCACTGTCGTTGTCCAACCCGATCGCCCGCAAACCCCGCCCTCCCGCACACAGGCCTGAGTAAGTATTATGAACTTTAATCTCAGGATAAAACGATCTTACAATAGTTTTATGTCACAGTGATAAGTATATTCCTGGTTAAAAATGGTCCTGCACCTGGATACAAGCTCATTAGGCATAAAACTTGAAAAGTGTGTAAATCAAAGGATATCTGTACCAATGGAAAAAGGGCATGGCAAATAACCCTGCTAGAGTTCATGCCCACAATCAGTCACCCATTTGATTGTTTCAGGAATCATGTTATTCTCCCACATTCTCAATAGCCCTCAGATTTTACTATTCGACAGCACACTAGCAACATTTGACAAATCCTCTATAGAGAAATATTATTGATTGAATATTTTATTTCTCATTTGTTAATGCTTCTGGAAAGAGTTTATCCAAAACTATTATTAAACATTTATTTTAATAAGAAAAAGTTTAACATTACATATGTTGAAAGAAGAGAAAACATGCAGATGTTGTTGAAAATTTTCAATAAATATTTAGTTCGGCCCTCGACTTAGTCCAAGTTTTTAATTTTGGCCCTCCGTGAATTTGAGTTTGACACCCCTGCTCTAGACCCAATTGTTACTGAAATAACAATTACTGAAATTGTCGTTGGCCCATTTCCTTTGGAGTTCTGAAACTGTGCACATAACGAGTCGATGAGGGATGATTAAAACAGTGGTTTTCAAACTTTTTCTTTCCATCCACAGACCACCTGAAGCAATCCCATACTCATCAAAGAGCACTGATGGCATAGGAAATACACTTAAAGTGGGATGTGAGTGGAAAGAAAAAGGTTGAGAGCCACTGGTCTACCGTCATATTTTATGGATTTCACAGTACTCCCATTAATGTTCAACAGGCTTTGCTCCGTCTTTAACCAGTATACGTGCGTGTTAATCCCAACACATGATGTAATAGCTTCGTCATGGTGAACACAATCTCACAGCTGCAGTACGAAGTCCTAAAAGCCCTACTTCTAAATGTTTATAAGTTGGAGCCTAATTTCGAAAACAAAATAGTATTTGTATAACTTGTAATATTCCAGATATAAGTAAGAAGACAAGAGTACTGAAATATTATCCAAAATACACCTTTTATTTTTTGCTCTCGGGTCCCCCCTCTCCCTCCCTTCCAGGCTCGTAGGCTTAAGCCTACTCAACATGATGGTTAATCTGCCACTGGTTATCAGGGCTAAAGAGATCAATTGAATCGGGGTGAAAGTAGGATCAGGGTCTTGGATTATCAGCTATGATATTATTGAATGGCAGAGTAGGCTCAAGGAATTCAAACAGGCCAGTTATCCTCGGTGTTTCTAAAGATATGCTAATCCATCTGTGTGCAATGCACGGCTGGGGCACTAGAGGGCAGCCAGTGACCATTGTCGCACATGGCAGTCTTGTCCACAGGCTAAAGTCGATCCTGCTTTTCTCCACAGATTGGGGCATCGCTGTTCGCCAGCAGTGAAGGTTCTGGACTGTTCATCGGACTGGCTGGCACAGGGGCAGCTGGGGGAATTGCTGTTGCCGGATTTGAATGGAATGTAAGTTTCATGATCACGACACAGAACAGACTCTTTGGCCCAATTTATCCATGCCAGCCAAGTTGGCATTCTGGGCTGGTCCCATTTGCCTGCATTTGATCTCATTAGGAATACATCATCGGCAATATATCTTTGTCTCCTGTGGACACTGAGAGGCTAGCTGAGTTCCTCCAGCATTTTGGTGTGTTTTTACCACAATTACAGTGTCTGCAGGCTTTCTTGTTTCACAATAAACTTTTTATTTGGAGGCTGCACTGTTACAATATTCAACAGACATTTTTGACAGATGATGGATGGAAGGGTTTAGAGCAGGGGTGTCAAACTCAAATTCACGGAGGGCCAAAATTAAAAACTTGGACTAAGTCGAGGGCCGAACTAAATATTTATTGAAAATTTTCAACAACATCTGCATGATTTCTCTTCTTTCAACATATGTAATGTTAAACTTTTTCTTATTAAATAAATGTTTAATAATAGTTTTGGATAAACTCTTTCCAGAAGCATTAACAAATGAGAAACAAAATATTCAATAAATAATATTTCTCTATAGAGGATTTGTCAAATGTTGCTAGTGTGCTGTCGAATAGTAAAATCTGAGGGCTATTGAGAATGTGGGAGGATAACATGATTCCTGAAACAATCAAATGGGTGACTGATTGTGGGCATGAACTCTAGCAGGGTTATTTGCCATGCCCTTTTTCCATTGGTACAGATATCCTTTGATTGACACACTTTTCAAGTTTTATGCCTAATGAGCTTGTATCCAGGTGCAGGACCATTTTTAACCAGGAATATATTTATCACTGTGACATGAAACTATTGTAAGATCGTTTTATCCTGAGATTAAAGTTCATAATACTTACTCAGGCCTGTGTGCGGGAGGGCGGGGTTTGCGGGCGATCGGGTTGGACAATGACAGTGCGGGGGCATCGGCTCTCGCTGCAGGGCGGCATCTCGGCCGATCAGCGGCCCCATCACTGTGAGTCGCGGGTCGGCCTGCGGCAGGGAGGGGGAGTGGGCAACGGTCCTGGTGAGGTCAGGCCCCCCCTGAGTTTCTGCCGGACACTCCTTGACCTGCTGAGTTTCTCCCGGACCTCCCTTGACCTGCTGAGTTTCTCCCAGATCCCCCTTGACCTGCTGAGTTTCTCCCGGACCTCCCTTGACCTGCTGTGTTTCTCCCGGACCCCCCTTGACCTGCTGAGTTTCTCCCGGACCTCCCTTGACCTGCTGAGTTTCTCCCGAACACCCCTTGTCCTGTTGAGTTTCTCCCAGACCCCCTCCCCTTGACCTTCTGAGTTTCTCCCGGATCCCTCCCCCTTGACCTGCTGAGTTTCTCTCGGACCCCCCTTTGACCTGCTGAGTTTCTCCCGGACCTCCCTTGACCTGCTGAGTTTCTCCCAGATCCCCCTTGACCTGCTGAGTTTCTCCCGGACCTCCCTTGACCTGCTGTGTTTCTCCCGGACCCCCCTTGACCTGCTGAGTTTCTCCCGGACCTCCCTTGACCTGCTGAGTTTCTCCCGAACACCCCTTGTCCTGTTGAGTTTCTCCCAGACCCCCTCCCCTTGACCTTCTGAGTTTCTCCCGGATCCCTCCCCCTTGACCTGCTGAGTTTCTCTCGGACCCCCCTTTGACCTGCTGAGTTTCTCCCGGATCCCCCCTTGACCTGCTGAGTTTCTCCCGGATCCCCTTTTCTTTCCGTGCCGGTGTCCCAGGACCTTTCCAGGGCAGTCTCCGCGCTCAGGTCTGCGCTGGGATCCCAGTCAGCAGTGGAGGAGCAGGTGAGCGCGGCTAATCCCGATCCAGCCCACGCCACTCCCGAGATTGGCGGGGGGCTTCCACCCTTCCTGCCCGACCAGCCTCACTCTCCACGTGTACTCCAGGCACCCGCCGCTGGTCCGGTGAGAAGGCGCAGGGCGGCCGGTGGCCGGCGCCCCCATCGCCCGGCGGGGAGCCCCAATCTTTCCTCCGGCGTCCCGACTCCATCTGCAGCTCCAAGAAACGCTGTGCCACTGGGGTTCCGGGTGCTAGGAAGTGGCCTTGGCTTCCCCTGACACCGGCCAGGCCGCGCTGCGGTGGGGGGGGTGGGCGGGGGGACACGACAGCGTGTTTATAAAACCACCCACCACTACTTTTCAAGGACCAGGATTTTTCTCTCTCTCTCTCTCACCCTGGGACACAGCGGTTATTGTGCATGCGCTATACTGGCGTGGCGGCCAGCGGGTCACCTCTAATAAATTTTTGATATGATCTTGCGGGCCAAATATAATTATATCGCGGGCCAAATTTTGCCCGTGGGCCAGAGTTTGACATGAGTGGTTTAGAGGGATATAGATCAAAGTAAAACATGAAAGTCTGCAGACACTAATTCTAGTGTTACAAGCCCAAAGGACCCCAAAACCCAGCAAACAATAGGAGTTAGTCTTGTCCATCTGCTGTTTTAGATCAACAAGCCTCTCAATGACCTTTGAGTGAGCACTTTGCAGAGAGGTCAAAAGTCTTGCAAAAAAAGTCCCACACAGACAACCTGGCTTTTCGAATTCAATAGCCTCTTCATTTCATGACATCATTTCAATTAGCACCTATTTGTGAAATGTGCATAGCATTCTCCATAGTTTCTGTAAAGTCACATTGAATAGAAATTCTTCAGTTTTTCAAATAAGATCCATTTTAAAGTGTGTGTATGTAACCTTCTCTGATTTTACCAATTTATCTCCCAAAACATTCCCAAATATTCCATCACAGTAGTAAATACACAAAAGTGCTGGAGAAACTCAGCAGGTCACGTAGCGACCATAGATAGCACAAAAGTATATAACTGACGGTATGTGCCTGAGCCCTTTGTCAAGGTCTGAGCAAAAAAACAGACGGATGTCTGAATAAAAAGGCAGGAGTAGGAATGAAGGGGCAGGGGGAGGAGTGCAGGGTAGGGGGAGGAGCGCAGGCCAACACCTGAGAGACCATAGGCGGACAGAGAGGAAAGCTGAGAACTGATTGGGGGGAGGGGAATAACTCTGTGAATGCACAGCTGGAGGAAGAGACGGGTTGGGAACTTGAGAGAGAGGGGCAAGGGATGGGGAACTGGAGGAAAGGAGACAAAGGGAGACAGGGCCGGGGAAAATGGAAACTGAAGATATCTCTGTTAATGCCATCTGGTTGGAGGGTGCCAACCAGTTTATCGCAACATGTGCCTGGATAGAGTTTGCTTGCAAACAGTCGAGCAAGACATCCCGTGCATAGTCCAACAGCAAGGCAGAGTACAGAGGTTCTAAGGTTTATGGAGATGCTACAAATTGACTTTTCTGATGATCATTCAAGTAGGAAAGAAGCTGTCCTTGAACTTGGTTGTGAGTGATCTCATTCTTGTAAAGCGTTGGGGTAAGGAGAGGGTGGCTGGCATGGCACGAGTCTTTTAATATGTTGGTTGCTTTTCCAAGGTAGGGGAGCTATAGATGAGTCGATGGAGGGGAAGGAGGTGTGTGTGTGTGTGTGTGTGTGTGTGTGTGTGTGTGTGTGAGATGGCCTGAGCCATTCCCAATCCTCTGCAGTCTTGGACAGAGCAGCCTCCATCCCACACAGGGATGCACTCTGACGGGATACTTTCGAAAGTGCATCAGCAGAAGTTGTTACGAGATGTTACATTTCCTCCAGTCTCTGGAGGACTAGAGGGGCTGGTGCACACTTTTGCGTGGGCGAATCAGGAAGGGTCGCTGGAGATGTTTACTCCTAGAAACTTTAGATGTCTACCATCTCCACCTTAGCAGAGGTGATATGGACTGAGAAGACAATTCCATCCCTTCTCCAGAAGTCTGTAATCAGTTTCTTTTCTGGTTATAGACACGATATCCACTAAAGATATTTGTAATAGGTCGGAGAGTAAAACCTGTTTCAGTTTGTGGTTACGGTATCATCATTTTTGTCATCAGTGAAATACAAAAGTCTGCGGACACTGTGATTGTAGTAAAAACACAGAAATGCTGGAAGAACTCAGCAGGTCTTGTAGCATCCATTGGAGGTAGAAATATCGACTAATGTTTCAGGCCTGAACCCTTCTTCAAGGAATGAGCACCTAAGTAAAATAACCTCCAAGAAATTCTGAAGTTCCAAAACATTGCTTCCCTTCCTTAAACAATGTTTCTGAAGTGAGATTTCTATCAGCACATATTAGATTTCTCATCACTATCCTTACTTTGGGAAAGGCCAGTCAAACCTTCTGTTGTTTCACCCCAGTGGCTTTAATTATGTTTACTTGGCACTTCTTTTCATGCTTAAATATTTCATAGAAGTGTATTAATCTGTCAAGAGAATACCTATTCTGTGATTCACCTGGGGTCAGATTACATCAGTGTCAGCTTCCATGAATCAGTCAATAACCCTTACGCAGTTTTCTTATTTTAAAGTATAATTATTTTATTGGGTGTTACCTTATCACCCCAAACAATACTCGGGGTGTGAGGAGACCTTGGAGTTGCTTCAGTGGATATTATGGGATGGAATTGTTTCTTTGGCTGTTGGTGCCAAACATACAATACAGTCATTGTTCTGTGTCATGCTTTTGTTCCATTGACTTCAGTAGAGGTGAACTTTAGAGGTAGGTGATAAGGCTGTACTGCACAGAAGCAGACCTTCTGGCCCAACTCAACCAGACTGACCAAGTTCCTCACCTGAGGTTCTATTTGCCTGTGTTTGGCCTATTTACCTGTCTACAGCATGGAAAATCACAGTACAGGCCTTTTGGCCCACAATGTTGTGCCGATAGATAGATATTTATAAATATATATATCTCTCTGGCTTGGCTTCGCAGACGAAGATTTATGGAGGGGTAAATGTCCACGTCAGCTGCAGGCTCGTTTGTGGCTGACAAGTCCGATGCGGGACCCAAAATCAACGTAATCCTTAGCTCTCTAACACCCAAAGCCCCCTCTCCTATTTTTCTTTCATCCATGTATCTATCTAAAAGTTAATGAAAAGTCCCTATTGTACCAACCTCCACCACCATCCCTGTGATGTCTCCCCTCAAACAGACATTCTATGATATTGCCATTGCCACCCTGGGAAAAAGATACACCCTATCTAAGCCTACAGCACCTCTATCCATCAACACCCCAAAGAGAAAAGCCCGAGCTCTGTCAACTTTGCTTCAAACGACACATACTCCAATTCAGGCAACATTCTGGTAAATCTGCTCTTCGCCCTCTCTAAAGCAGTTACATCTTTCCTGTAATGAAGTGACCAGAACTGAACAAAATACTCCATGCATGGTCGAGCCAGAGTTTTATAGAGCTGCCACGTTTCCTCGTGGCTCTTGAACTCAGCACCCTGACCAATGAAATAATTTTGTTTGGATGCCTGCCTATATTTTGCTCATACCTTGATGAAGGGCTCAAGCCTGAAAGATTGGTTATGTATCATTACCTTTGCTGTATAAAGGACGCTGTTTGATCTGCTAAATTTCTCCAGTGTTGTGGTTTTTACTTCAACCTGCAGACATGAATGTCTGCAGACATTCATGTTTAGTCCCTGACTAATGAAGGCCAGCACAACATATTCCTCCACTACCACGCTATCAACTTGCACGGCAACTTTGAGGGATCGATGGATATAGATGCCAACAGGTGTTTTAATTGTTGCAATTGTATCCATCTCACTGTTTCTTCTGGAAATATGTTCCTTAGACCCACTAATCTGTGTGTGTGTGTGTGTGTGTGTGTGTGTGTGTGTGGGGGGGGGGGGGGGGTGGTGTCCTTTTAAATCCTTCCCCTCTTACTTTAAATCGAAGGTCAAGGTTCTCTAGTTCAGACCTTTTTACTCTGGGGGGTGTGGAGGGGGGTAGGTGATCACTCACCTGATCCCTTCCCCTCACGATTTTCTAGCCCTTAATTGGGTCACACTGCATGCAGTCCCCTAGCCTCTGGACTCCAAGCCCTCCACACCCGGTAGCATCTGAATGACCACCAGAACTGTGCACAGTGAGAAAGGGTGTGTCTCACAGCTGCTTTCAAATTCTGTTGAATTTTGGTAAATCTTACACCCAATGCTCCCTGCTGCCTGCTTCTACTCGGTAAGAATAAGTTTGGGAATTGGTGGAAAGACGTGATCTGTCAGGCAGCTTGATTTGTAGTCCATCTGCAGTTTAAATTTCCCTTAGAAACTACAAATTGCGAAGGGTCTTTAATGTGTAGATGCCCGACTCGTAGCCCAAATATGACAGTGATGTTGTTAACAGAACCGCACAGTGGCAGAGACCAAGGAAGGGAGGTATAGAAAGTGGATTCCAGAGGAAACAAGAACCATCACAGGCCAAATGACCTCCTGCATGATGTAATGTTGAATTTAATCCGGCCCCCTCGGGGATCGTGGATGTCGGTCATGCAAATTTTCCAGTTGATTGAGAGTCACTCTTTCAATACTCCTGAATTAAAAATGCACCATTTAAAAGACAAGGTGCAAGACTTAAATTGAAAAAAAATTTGGTTTTATAGTCTTTAATTATGAAGACAAGTAATTTCTGTAAACTTGCAACAAAATTTAAATTTGTACTCCCATTGGCTAACGCTGTAAGTGTCGCACTAGATCCTACTCTAACCCCCACTCCCAAGTTTACAGATAAAGCCTTACTAATGCACTTAATAATATCCTATTAAAGATCCTCTTATTAGACCCTTTGGGGAGGATGGCCCCAGTGGCTCTTTATCCTGGGTGCCACCATTTTATTCAAACACAACTTTATTGAAACTTTATACATCTACCGTGGGCGGGGCATGACTAGGGCGCTCTGCGGGTTGAACATTTACTCCCAAGGGGTTGTACGTTGCTTCGGAGAACATTTACTTTCACAATTTTAAATTTTTATTTAACATTTTATTTATCTTGAAATTGATTTATTTATTTCCTTGGTTTTTTTTTTGCTGGTTGTGTTTGCGGTTGATTGAATTGCAAATAAAGGGGAATTTATTGTAGTCACCTTCTGGAATTGAAAAATAACTGATGATTTTAACAGGCCACCTACGTGCTACTCCTGCTGGCTTGGGTATTTGTTCCAGTCTACATATCCTCTGGGGTAAGTACATCTTCTGCATCATCCTTAGGGGACATTGAAGAACAGGTGGGTTTGACTTGCGCTTACTTGCTTCTGCCGGACATTTGTCACAGATTCTGACCATGCCTGAATACCTGCAAAAGAGATTTGGAGGAGAAAGAATTCGGATGTACCTCTCTATCCTGTCACTTTTGCTGTCTGTGTTTACAAAGATCTCCGTAAGTAGAACTTATGTTTCCATTCAGTATTGCATGTGTGTGCCGAGGTCAGGCTAAGCCTTACGGTGGTATTTTGAAGGTTGTCACCCTCTTATTCATGGACTCTTTCTGTGTTAGAGGGAGGATATCAGAGCAGATTAAGGGGCAGTAGATTAAGTGAGCAAATTTAATTTCTTGGGGGTCACTATCTTGGAGGGTCTTTCCTGGACCTGGCACATAAATGTCATTGTGATAAAAGCACATCAGTGCCTCTACTTTCTCAGGAATTTGTGGAGGTTTGGTATGACATCAGAAACCCTGGCAAATTTCTACAGATGGGTGGTACAATATGTTCTGACCAGCTGCATCCCAGTCTGGTATGAGGGCACCAATACCCGAGTGTAAAGCCCTCCAAAAGTTAGTGGACACAGCTCAGGACATCACAGGTAAAACCCTCCCCACTATTGAGGACATCTACAAGGAACACTGCTGTCAGCAAACAGCAGCAATCATCAAGGATCCACACCACCCGGCACACGCTCTGTTCTCGCTGCTACCTTCAGAAAAGAGGTTTTGGTGCCACAAGACTCGCACCACCAGGTTCAGGAACAGCTGCTGCCCCTCCACCATCAGACTCTTCAACGACAAAGTCAATCAAGGACTCGTTTAAGGACTCTTGTGCACTTTATTGTTTATTTTTCCTCTCTGGACTGCACAATTCAGTTTGTTTACATTTCTTCATTTGTTCACATGTGTACGTTGTGTAATTTTCTTTTGAACGACCATAAGTAATAATTCTGCCTCACTTGCAGGAAAAAGAATCTCGGGGTTGTATGTGAAGTCATGTATGTACTCCGACAATCAATCTGAACTCACTCCATTGGACTCAACTCCACAGGCGTCTGAACCAGAGGTGATGGGGCCACCATCTAATGAGGGTCAGCACATGCTGGTGAGATTGCCTCCATGGAAAACTGATTGCCTCGTTTGTTTTGACCCATCACCAAAATGATAAACTATAGTCTCAGACGAAGCTGCTTAATAAGGCATGGCTTTTCCCAATCTGATGAATTGACCGCTCAGATGCCGAGAATCTCCTTTCATCACCGCAACCCCAGACTCAAAGAATTCCAACTGATATTAGTGGATCTTCCACTGGCAAAAGATGATGACCTCGCACTGTTGATAATCTACTTTTCTCTATATCTTGCACTATGTTATGTACTTTTTTTTATAACTTGCACTATTTGGCTTATTGTAACTCTCAACACTTATTGGTTGTTATTGCGCCACCTGCTGTATGAGTTGATTTGCCTGGATAGCACATAAAGCTTTCTTTTTTTGTTCAGGTGACTGCCTACATTTTGCACATAACTTGATGAAGGGCTCAAGCCTGAAATGTTGGTTTATGTATTTTTACTCTTTAAAGTACATTGTTTGCCCTGCTGAGTTTCACCAGCATTGTGTTTTTATTTTGATCATGGTGTCTGCAGACTTTCGTAAAACAAGACTTTTTGTACTGTATCTTGGTACATGAACAATAAACAATTCAATTAAACTTCTATGGACATCAACAGAATGCAAAATGAGCTACCAGTTCTCACAGAGGAGAGTTCTCACTGAGTTACATGAGGCAAACATTTCTTCATTGAACATGGCAACAAACATAATTACAGTGAAGACGATGAAGGGCCCAGGCCAGAAACATTGGTTACCCCCTTTATTCCCATGGTTGCTGTGTGACATGCTGAGTTTCTCCAACATGTTCAAATGTTGCACTCGTCCCCAGCACCAACAGATTTTCTTGTTTAACAGGCATTGCTCAAGTTCCTTAGCTGACTCAACCATCTGTTTTTGATGCACTTGGATCTGCACCCCTGCTGGATTTCTTTTGCTGATCCAGTAAACTTGTAGTTTGTGAAGGGAGGGGTTCACAATTTCTGCAAGTCCCATCACACTTGAATCTCTTTCTGCCAGTCTGCTTCAGTGCGGCACGCCCAGACACATTAAACCAACTACATGGAGTGAAACATGAAAGTCTGCAGATGCCATTATTGTAGTAAAAACACACGACTGCTGGAGGAACTCATCTGGTCTCGTAGCGTCCATAGGAGGTAAAGATATATCACCAACATTTTGGGCCTGAGCCCTTCTTCAAGGTGAGCAGATCAGGACAAGGCTCTCCAAATTGACTATTTTTTCATCCTGAACCACCTTTGATTGCTGGTTGTTAGCAACCAATTTCAAGAGAAGGAAAAGCAGAAAATCCGGGAAACACGCCCAGCAGGTCAGACAGCATCTGCGGAAGGAGAAGAAGATCCATTTACGTTGAAGACCCATTTAGCGGAAAATTCATTTTAGTTTGTTGCCATCGACTTCAGAACTCTAAACTTATGCTTACATTTCAAGATTTCCATATCTGAACTTTGCTAATTTAATTAACAAATTGGACCTTACCAAAGTTACCAGTGAAATGACAACTAAAGGTGAATTGAGTGGCAAGCACTCTTAAGGAAGAAGCTTATATATGGCAGAGAAACACAAGACTCCAAATATTGGAACCTTGAACAAAGTGGAGCTGGATGGACTCAACAGGTTGGGCTTGCATCCATGGAGAAAGATGGACAGTTAATTTTTTTTTAGACAGAATGATAACAGGCCCTTCTGGCCCACGTGCCTGTGCCACCCAAATACTCCAATTAACCTACAACCCCTGTACATTTTGAACGGTTGGAGAAAACCCACAAAAAACACAGGGAGAACGTACAAACTCCTAACAGACTGCACCGGATTCAAACCTGGGTCGCCAGCGGGGTAATAGTGTTCCTCTATCTGGACCCACTGCAATTCGCCCATCATCACAATCTCTCCACAACAGATGCAATATCACTGGCTCTCCACTGAGCTCTGGATCACCTTGAGCACAGCAGCTTATACTCTTCATAGACTACAGCTTAGCCTTCACACCTTTATTTCCTCAGTGCTAGTCAAGAAGCTTCAAACCTTAGGGCTCTGCAACTGGATTCTTGACTTCCTCATCGGAAGACTACAGTCAGTACGAATTTGGAAACGTCTCCAACTCATTCAATATTAACATTGGTGCACACTACTCTACTCACTATACATCCATGATTGTGTGACCAGGCACAATTCCAGTGCTATGTACAAATGTGTCAATAACACTACGGTTATCGGCTGAATCACAAACAGCAATGAGGAAGCGTACAGGAAGGAGATCAATCAGATAGTTGAGTGGTATCACTCCAATAACCTTGGGCTCAATGTTAGCAAAGCCACAGAGATGATTGTGGACTTCAGGAGGAAGTCAGGAGAACATGATCCAGAACTCATTGCGCGCTTAGTAGTGGAGAGGGTTAAGAACTTCAAACTCCTGGGTGTCAACATCTCTGAGGATGTGTCCTGGAGCCTCCATGTTGATGCAATCACAAAGAAGGCAGATAGCTATATTGAGGAGATTCAGTACTTCACTGAAGACTCTCTACAGGAGTACTGTGGAGATCATTCTGCTGGTTGCATCGCTGCCTGGTATGGAGATGTCAATGCTCAGGGCAAGAAAAAATTCCGAAGGATTGTTAACTCGGCCTGCATCGTCATGGGCACCAGACCACTCCATCGAGGACATCTGCATGAAGTGGTGTCTTTAAAAAAAACAGTTTGTTCTCAAAGACCCCTACCACCCTCTTCACTCTGCTACCATCAGGAAAGAGGTACAGGAACCTAGAGATGAGCACTCAGTGGCACAAGGACAGCTTCTTCCCCATTGCCATCAGATTCCTGAATAAACAATGAACCAAAGACACTGCTTAACTTTGACTTTTTGTTTCACTATATTAATTATTTTTGTAAGGTGAATGTTTGCACTGTGTGATGCCGTGGCAAAACAACAAATTTTGTGACTTGTTCATTACAATAATTCTGATTCTATTCCTCACTCATTCTCATTGTGTACATCCTAGCCTTGTTAGTCCTTCGTGAATGAATCACTTCTCATTTCTTAGTCAAGACTAGATCCCTATCCTCTGGTTGCCTGCACAGATCGGCACTTTCTCTTGGAATCCAATCACGTGCCACGACGTTTGTTGTTGTTTTTCAGCTGCAGAATTATGCATTGCAGGGGCAAAATTGCAATAAATTATGGTTCTATAAATACAATATTTAAAAAATAAAGAGGGAAAATAGATTTTTTTAAAAGTCTTTTCTGATGCTGGAGGGGAAGAAGCTGTCTTTGTAGCCTTGGGTGTGTGTCTTTATGATTTGTCACAGGCAGTGAGAAAGGGGCATGGCTTGGGTGGTGAGGGTCCTTGATGCTAGAGGCTGCTTTCTTGAGGCACCTTAAAGATGTCCTTACTGGAGTGAAATCTGATGCCCATGATGGCACTGGCTGAGTTCACAACCCTCTGGATTTCATCCTTGTCCTGAGAGTTGGCGCCTCCATACCAGACAGAATGCCCCCCAGTGGTACACCTGTAGAAACTTGCAAGAGTCTTTGGTGACAAAAGAAATCTTCTCTGACTCCTAACAACATGTAGCTGCTGGTGAGCTGCCTTCATGATTGTATCAACATGATGGCCCAGGATCGATCTTCAGAGATGTAGACACCCAGGAATTTGAAGTTCTTTTTCCTCTCCACTGTTGACTCTTTAATGAGGACTGGTTTGTGTCCTGCTGGTGGCCCCTTCCTGAAGTCACAATCAATTCCTTAGATTTGCTAATGTTGAGTGCAAGGGTGTTGTTGTGACACCATTCAACAAGCTGATCTATCTGACTCCTGTACGCTTCCTCTTTGCCGTCTGTGATTCTGCCGACAACGTTGGTGTCGTCAGCAAATTTGTAGATGGCATTGGAATTGTGGGTGTAGAGCAGAGCAGTGGGCTAAACACGCATCCTTGTGGTGCACCCATGTCAGTGAGGAGAAGATGTGGAACCTCACTGACTGTGGTTTTCTGATGATGAAGTTAAGGATCCAGTTGCAGAGGGAGGTGCCGAGACCCAGGATTTGAAGCTTACTCTCCAGCACCGAAGGGAAGAGGGCTTACAAGTTATTTTTCCTGTTACCTCCTTCTGATTATTGGCAGGAAAGAAATTCTCTTGGAATCTGGTGGGAGGAGGGAGAAGAGAGTATGGCTCCTGCCATCCAGGAGCTCTCTTTTTTCCAGTTATTTGAGTCTGACATCCATGCCACTGGTAATAAAGTGTCTTTCGTGCCAAACAAAACCCTCAGGTGCCTCATAGAGGCTCAGTTAAGGAAAAAAATGGACTCTAAACCAGAGATCAAAGTTCAAATTTATTGCACAGTATGTACATGATGCCACGAACAACCCTGAGATTCTTTTCCTGCAGGCCAGGTATCTGCAAGCTGTTCTCAAGAAAAGATATGCTGTGGTGGCCCACCACCACGGAGATTGAGCCGGCACCTCGTGTGGCGTGCACGATAGTAAACAGCAGCAAAACACACTGTAACGCCTCCCTTAACATTGCGATCCGGCGCAGTTGAACGCTGGAGCAGTACAAGACCAGCAGCTCTAAAATGGCGCGGGCCAAGCTGCCGCGGCTAACAGATCAATAACAGGCTGGGAAAGAAGGGTATTCCCATGTCAGAATGTTCCCACATGCTATTATTATTCATGCAGCTGATTTCAGTCAATCAAACAAATGGTGGGAACTCCCACTGTATAAAAGGAGCCTTTCCAGCCTCAATAAATCTGATCTTAACCTCCCACACTGTGTGTGTGTGTGTGTGTGTTTCTTTGTAGCAGGCAGCTACAATGCATTCAAAAAGAGAAAAATATAAACAAAGAAAACGTGCAATACAGAAAAAAATACATATTTAGGAACAAATAATGTGCAAAGCAAGAGTCCTTAAATGAGTCTCTGAGTGTTGTTTAATGTTTGGTGGAGGGGTAACAACTGTTCCTGAACCTGGTGGTGTGAGCCTTGTGCCACCTATGTCTCTTTTCTGATGGTAGCAGCAAGAACAGAGCATGTGCTGGGTGGTGTGGATCCTTGATGATTGCTGCTGCTCTCTGATGGCAGTGTTCCATCTAGATTTTTTCGACTGTTGGGGAGAAGTTTGCCTGTGGTGTACTGGGCTGTTTCCACTACCACATGCAGGGCTTTGCGCTCAGTGCTATTGGTGCCCCCATACTAGGCTGTGATGCGGCCTGTCAACACACATTCTAAAGTTTCCGATGTCATACCAAACCTCTGCAAACTGCTGAGAAAGTAAAGGCATCAATTTGTTTTCTTCATGATTATATTAGTGTGTTGGGTCCAGGAAAGATGGTGGCTCCCAGGAATTTAAATTTGCTCACCCTCTCCACCCCCTAATAATCATTGGGTCAGGTTTTCCCTTCCTAAAGTCCATAATCAGCTCCTTGGTTTTGGTCATGGATCAAATAGGGTTTTAAAGGGCAGGAGTGAGGATTTTGACACTACCATTAAAATCATGGACATCGAGAACAGCTCAAGTGGAAGAGTGTTGAAGGACTTGGCCCCATGGTTTCTGCACTGAACGTGTTAAAGCTGAGGCAGCTGTATATTATTCTGTACTTCCATTTATCTTCATGACATTGGATAACAACATTCTAGTCATTGGACAGACCCACAAGCAGGCAGAGAATGGAGGGATAGAGATGATGTGCAGGCAAATGGGATTAGTTTAATTTGCACAGACATGGTACTGTTCCTGTGCTGTACTGTTCTTCAAGAAGCTGAAGAGATTCAACATTTTGGATCTTGAGAAAGGGCCCATCCCAAAACATTGACCAGCCATTTCTTCCCCCTCGATGCTGCCTGACCCTCCAGTTTCTCATTGTTTGCTCAAGATTCCATCACCTGCAGTAATTGTGTTATCTGCTGTTCAGTTCTACATTCTGTCAACTTTAACCTTTCTATCAATTTACCTTTTGTTGGCTCTTCACTTTTTGCCACTATGTTTGCCTCACTAGACAGATCTATACTCAGGTGCCCTGTTTGTTCAAGTGTGCCTCGGATGGAATCTTTACCTTTCAACAGTGTTGATGCTGGCTGTCACAGCTCTCTACACCATAGCAGGTAAAAAGCTATTGATTAATACTGTAAAATCAGAATGAATCTTGAGTTCATTGAAAAAATTGCTGGAAATGCCCAACCAATCCATCGGCAGTGATGAACGAGATTCACAAGTTTGGTCACTCAGATACAAAAAGATAATTAAACTGGAAAGGATGCAGAAAATATTCATGAAAATGTTGCTGGGACTTGTAAGGAATTAGAATTTATTGTTATGAACACGTTACAAAATTTGCTTTTGTATGGCAGCATTACAGGCGCGAATTGCTATAAATTACCTTTTTAAATTATAAATTAGAGCAAGAGAAGAGAAAAGTGAGGTCATGTCTGTGGTTCATTGCCCATTCAGAAATCAGCTGGTGGAAGGGAAGAAGCTTTTTTTTTGTATCTTTGGGTGCTTGTTTTCAGGCTCTGTATGTCCTTTCTGATGGTAACCGTGTGAAGAGGTGGTGAGGGTCCTTGAGGATAGAGGCTGTTTTCTTGAGACACTGCCTCCTGTAGATGCCTTAATGGAGTGAAGACTGATGCCCATGTTGACGCTGGCCGGGTTCACAGTTCTCTTTAGTCTTTTTCTGTCCTGTGTATTGGCAGCTCCAAACCAGACAGTGATGCAACCAGTCAGAATGTTCTCCATGGTCAACCTGTTGAAATTTGCAAGTCTTTGGTGTCATACCAAATCTCCTCTAACTCCAAAGTACAGCCGCTGACGAGACATCTTCCTGATTGTGTCGACACATGGAGGCCCCATGATGGATCTTCAGAGATGTTGACAACCAGGAATTTGAAATTCTTTACTCTCTCCACTGCTGACCCCTCAATGAGGACTGGTTTGTGTTCTCCTGATTTCCCGTCCTGAAGTCCACAATCAGTTCCTTAGTTTTGCTAACTTTGGGTGCGAGGTTGTGGTTGTGACACCAATCAACTAGCTGATATATCTTACTCATGTACGGTTCCTCATTGCTGTCTGTGATTCTGTTGACGGATAGTCTAGGACTTCTCACCGAGAAACGTTGAAGGCTAAGGGGAGGACCTTATCAGGGTTGATGAACTCATGAGGGCCATACTGTGTGGAAACAGCCCCTTTGGCCCATCTTGTCCACACTGACCAAAGTGACCCTCACTGGTCCCACCTCACCAAATCCCTCTGAACCCATCCTATCCATATATCTGTCCAAAGTTCTTCTAAGTATCATAGACTTTTCCCAAGGTTAAAGGAATGTAAAACTAAAGGGCAGAGAATTCAAGGATAGTTTTAAAAGGGGACTGGATGCCATCTCCACACAGAGAGTGGTATGTGTATAGAATATGCTACCAGAGGAAGTAGTGGTGTGGGGACAATTGTAACTTTCAAAAGACATTTGGGCAGGACTATAAGATGGGAAAAGTTTAGAAGGATATGGGCTAAGCTCTGGGAAATGGAACCAGCTTGGTCAAGCTGAGCTGAAAGGCCATTTTCCAGGATGCAGAACTCTTGACTCTATAAAAATGAAGAGATCAACCACGAGGGTCTGGAAGTTCTTCTGTATCTTCCTAGTCTACCATGGTGACTTGGGAAATCTCAGCATCTCCTCCATCCCTCTGAGGAACTACTGTTTGCATGCCAACAAGGGATGGATAGGCTAGGACTTATCTCCGTGGAATATGGGAGACCAAGGGAAGGACCCTATTGAGGTTAATGAAATCATGAGGGAATTAGATATTGTAAAAGGTCATCGAGACATGCAGTGTGGAAACAGATCCTTCGGTTGTACATGTTCCTGCATCTGAACCATTAACCTGTCGTTTATCTGCATAAAATCTAGATGTAACCCTGCAAGAATCACTAGCCTTGGGACATTGGCACACAGCTCAGGGCACAAAGAGAGTCACAGCTCCAGTGATACAGAGACAGGCCTTCTGACTACCATCCCGTACTGGCTGTTGAGTACCCTCCACACAATCGCCAAACATTGTCTCCAGCTTTCGATCCCTTGTCCATTTCAAGTGCTCATTACTAGACTGATGTGAGTGTATCTGCCTCCAGCACCTTCCCAGACAGTGTGTTTCAGTTTGCAACCACCCTTAGAGACGTAGAGCCACACAGAACAGGCCCTTCAGCCCAACTCATCTATGCCGACCATAGGATACCATAGGTGTTCTGTGGTTAGTAAGGAATTACTTAATATGTGAGTGGAAAGAAAAAGGTTGAGAACCACTACTCTAGCATTTATGTGCATTGTTATCTATATATCTGTTCAAAGTTGCAATTATAGCCACTTCTACATCTTCCTTCAACAACTCATTTCAGATCTGGACTGCCCTCTGTGGAAAAATTTGTCCCTCAGGTCCTTCTTCAATCTCCCCTTAAACCTATGTTGTCTTGTTCTAGAATCATCTACTTTTGAGTTAAAGACTATGAGCATTCACTATATCCATACCACTCATGATTTTATATCCCTCTATAATATCTCCCTTCAGCCTTCTATGCTTCAGGGAATCAAGCCCTTACGTCTCCCTCTCACTCAAGCCCTCAATTCCTGGTGAAACTCTTCTGCAGCCTTCCACTTAATTGATGTCATTCCTGTGGCTGGGCGGCCAGAGCCCCCCACAAGTATGGTCTCACAAACGTGTGGCTGTACCAGTTTACTTTTGTACTGTTTGAAAGAAATCTTCTGGGATCCTTTCTAACCCTCTTACCTTAAACCGATGCCCCCGCATATGAGGAAAATTTTCTCACTCTATTTATCTATGCCCTTCATCCTTTCATACCCCTCTCTGTCAGGTTTCCCTTCAGCCTCCTCTGCTAATAACCAAGGGAAAATTTTTAAAAAATCACTTTTTAAGAAAGAAAATTATTGCAAAATTTAACACTAGCAAAAATCTATCAACAATTTTTTTGTACTACGTCAATGTGAATTGTAATACTCACTGTCTGGTAGTGTGTTTCTTTAGCTACAAGAAGCTCATTGCATTTGTACGTTGTACCTGTGTAAATCTAAATAAACGTTTGTCAACATCGTGATATAATAGTAGGTGCTGGGAGACCAGGATCTGGGGATATGTGGTAAACAATCTCGCGTGAAGTGCTATATCCCAATCGTCACAGGGGAAAAAGATGCATGAACATCCTAATGCTTTACAAATGCTAACCTTGCTTGCAGATGATTAGAAACAGTGCCATTAATATTTTCCCCTGTTGCCTTTCCCTCAGCTCATTTTCTTTCTCTTCCTTTTTCCATCTGTCTCCTTTCACAGATCCAAAAATCAATTCTCATATCATATCCAATTAATACTTTTTGTTGTTCTGGACTCCTCCCCCACTGCCAGTCTTCAATCTGCATTCTGATGCCTTCATGTACTTTGCTTGTACCTTGAAGAAGGGCTCAGGCCCAAAACGTCAGTAATATATCTTTACCTCCTCTGGACGCTGCAAGACCGGCCAGGTTCCTCCAACATTTCTGTGTTGTTTTTACTACAATCACTTTTGTGTTTCACTCCACTAATGTTTCAGGCCATTCTAAAGTTCTTTTTGCACTAAACAATGTTGATTTCTTCTTCTAACCATTAGTACATGATGTTAACCCATCTGCCTATCTGCAAGCTGCGTACTTGTTTTCAAAATGCTTTATTTCAATGATTGCTTATCTACTTGAAGTCCTGTTATAGAGACCGATTTCCAAAGCAACCACACAGTCGTTGCTACAATGAGAAGAAAAGAATACTTTTCTTTTGCATAAAAATATTTAAATAACCATTTTTATCAACTGAATCCATTCAAAACTGTTTGCATTGCTAATTACATTCCATATCTGTGTTGAAGAGATCTAAAGTGTTTGGGTGTGGAATTAATTCTGAAGGGGTTGTTTACTCATGTTAAAAGCTATTTGATATCTTAGTAATTGGTGACACACACATAATTATGCAAGAAAGTCCATTGAAAGGTACTTGTTGGCAACAGTAAAGGAAAGCTTTTCGAGGGAATGTCAAATGAACGGATGAAGTACAAGATATGAGAGTTTATGGTGATAGGGATTGGAAATAAAATCTCTTCTTTAGTTTCTTAATCCAACACCTGGTCTCCTTTGGCTAGATGTTAAAGGTAATACACAAAACTGCTGGAGAAAATCAGCATCTTTAGGAAGTAAGGGCAACCAACGTTTTGGCCCTTTGTCAAGGTATGGGGAGTGGGGGGGGGGAACCAGGCAGGTGCCTGAATAAAAAGAAGTGGGGGGGGTGGGGGAGAACAGGAGAAGAGGGACTACTCATCCTTTGTGACCCCAGCATCTGCAGATTTTGTTTAGCTAGATGCTAATTGCATCTGCTTCTATGAACCTCATGATCTTTATAAATGGGAATTTCGGTTGATTATAAAGCAACATGCTAAGCCATTCAGCTGGTTGACACCTGCGACTAGAACAAAGAGACACAGCTTCAAGATTTGGGGGAGTAGATTTAAGACTGAGATATGGAGGAACTGTTGCTTCCAGAGTTCATTGAATCTGTGGAATTCCAGAGATCTTTGAAGAATGGGGGAAGTTAAGAAGAACAGGTGGAACTGAGTCCACAGTCGGATCAGCCATCATCCTATTGAATGGCAGAGCGAACTCCACAGGCTGTTATTCCTGAGATCCTCATTCCACTCAAGGTGTTAATAAATAGAAGGTAGAGATTGTTCTAGTTGTAGCCGAGCTAACTGTACGATGCTCTTGTATTCTGTGCAAATTGGAGGAACAACAGCTAATATTCCATCTGGTCATTCTCAAACCAGATGACATTGACATGGACTTCTCCAGTTTCTGATAGGCCTCTCCCCAGCTCTCTCTTTCTCTTTACTTCTATCTCTATTCCTTCAGCTCCCCATCCCCTTCCCTCTCCATTCACAGAGCTGCCCTCTCCCCAATCACTTCTGAGCATTTTTTCTCTTCTGCCTTCACACCCACATCCACCTTTGACCTCTTGCCTGTGACCCTGCGCTCCTGCCCCACCCCTCCCCCCTCCACTTTATTCAGGCACCTGCCTGCTTTTTGCTCAAACTTCGACAAAGGGCTCAAGCCTGAAACGTTGGTTATGTATCATTGCACTTTTGTGCATTAAACAATAATCACAGCATCTGCAGACTTCGCTGTTTAACTCTTGTATTCGATGACATGGTTCATGAAGCGAAGTCAACTGCCGCTTCGCCCCGTCACCTCTCAGCTCCTTTCTTGCCCTCCCACCTGTATTCACCTCTCACCTGTCACCTGGATACACTAAACAGGAAGACACAAGATTTAAAAAAACAGATGGTCATCTGCAATCAAAAGAATTTCACTGGTCGAATTTTCTACCGCTTCATTTAAAAAAAAAATTCTTCACTGAAATGTACATTCAGAGAAAATAAAATGAAATTATTATCTTCCTAATTTAAACACATTAATGTGTTTACATGCTTATTCCAGTTTGTAATCTTGATAAGCTCAGCAACATCATCCAGTCAAAAAAAAGTTGAAATACTGTTTGATGTGGAAAACTAAGTGCTACTTACACACAGTTATCAGAGGTGAAACTAAAACAGAACCAAACTGTACTTGAAAACAAAAGTATATTAAACAATCTTGGGGGTAAAAAAAACTGGAGACAGTTTCCCATTTTATTCTTCAGAATGTGGCTGACCAATACGATCATACCTTTACAAAAACCTGTTTGGTTGTTATACAAGCCCTATTCATCATTCACGATTCACAGGCGAGGATTGCCCATATTGAAACCTGCCCCACCACCCATTCCACCTTTACCCAGCAGGCCCGTAAATCAGATCAGTTGTCAGGGGGAGCTGTTGGTCCACGTTCATTTTCCCCCAAGGGACAAGGTGCACACATAGTTTGGAAATGAGCTGTTGTCTGTGTCACCCTTGTGATGTCAGCCACTCCTTTACCCTGATGGCCTCCAGCCCTGAGGTTAGCAGGTGTTGGCAATGACTCATTTCAGTTGACAATGCATTGGACCATAAATAATCACCTATTATCAGCCTTGAGAACTTTCACTGTTCACTATTTATTATGTCCCTGATAACCCAGACCTGAGACCACATTAGCATAAAGAGTCCCAACCTTGACAAGCAGAAAATGGTGCTATTTGTCCAAGCCTGTCAATGAAGTGTTCAGATCCAGTGAGAAAATCATCTAACCTCTTTGCTTCCTTTGAACATTTGCTTTCTTTATTTTCTATTCCTTCGATGCTTTTCAAAAAAGTCTTGTCTATTGGTTCGTAAAGGACCATCACCCCATCTGCTCGCCCTTTTGTGTGGCTTTGAAAAACTTTTTTTTAATGGTGATCAGTGAAAGGTTGCCATAGTCAGACACCTGGCTCAGCCCAACACCTTTGTAGAAACAGAAGGAAAATACGAAAGTCTGCAGACATCTTGGTTGAAGTAAAAACACGATGCTAGAGAAACTCAGCAGGTCACACAGTGTCCTTTATGTTGCAAAGATCAAGGTATATGACCACTGTTTTGGGCTTGAGCCCTTCATCAAGGTATGCTTTCTCAAAGTTGTTTATCCTTTGCAGAAATTTTTTTTGACAGGCAAGCACTGATTTTCTTAGTGAGTTAAAGAGTAAAAGCATTTGAAATAGTGCTGGATTTGGTTATAGGTTAAAATCCCCTTTATTTGCTTACAAAGACGAGAATTGCATGACAAACTAACAGCACAATGTCAGTCTCCTAGCATGAGACTCATGGTTTTACCACAAAGAAGCTCATTTATCACTACCCGGAGTCTAAGGTGGGCGTGGGATCCTCGTAGAGGATTGTACAATCATGAGGGGTTTAGATAAGGTAAAGATTCAATCTTCTTTCAAAGGTAGAAGAGTCTAAAACTAGAGGGCATAATTTTAAGGTGGAAGCACAGAAATGCTTAAATTTTAAAAAATTGTTTTTGAATTTAGACATACAGCACAGAAACAGGCCATTTTAGCCCATTGAGTCCATGCTGCCAAATTTACACCCCATTAACCAGTATGTTTTGAACGGTGGGAGGAAACCGAAGCCCCCAGGGAAAACCTTTGCAGACACAGGGAGGACATACAAACTCCTTACAGACAGCACGGGATTCGAACCCCAGTTCCGATCGCAGGGGCTGTAAAGGCGTTGTGCAAACCGCTACACCAACCTTGCTGGAGGTACTCAGCCCGTCTCACAGCGTCCATAGGAGGTAAATATATACTACTGAAATTTCGGGCCTGAGCCCTTCCTCGAGGTCCCATGGGCGCTGCGAGAGTGGCTTTGACTACAACCGCAGTGTCTGCAGACTTTTGTGTTTCACTCCATAGGTTTAAGGTAAGAGGGTGAAGATTTAAAAGGGAACTAAGAGCCACCTTTTCATTCAAAGGCTGGTGGGCATGTGGAAAGAGGTTCCAGAAACAGGCAGAGAGACCATTGTAATGTAAAAGACATTGAGACAGGTACATGGATAGGCAAGGTTTATAGGGACATGGGCTGAATTGACAAGACTAGCTGAATGGACTGAAAGTGCCAACATTGATATTGTAAATGGTGGAGCAGGCGCCGGGGTGGGCAGGTGCTGGAGAGGCTCCCCTTCTTGGCGGGCTGATAAAGAAAACCAATCAGGACAGATATGGGTGAAAACATCCAACTCCTTTAGGTCCAAGGCTCAGTTAAACCAGTCAGGCTAGATAAGATGGAATTATTGCACCCAGTGGCCAACCATTTTAATTCCACATCCTATTGCCACACTCACATGTCAGTCTATCTGCTCATGCACTACCAAACCGAACCACCCAGAAATTGGAGGAACAACACCTTATATTCTATCTCGGCCCTCTCTGACCAGTCTGCCTTAACATTGATTCCTCCCATTTCCATTGACCCCCTCCCCCGTGTCTTGTCCTTTCCCTATCCCTCTTCACCCTTCGTCCAGCTCCCTACCTGCTTCCCTTTAATCTCCTATCAGAGGCTATCCCTCTTTGCCCTCTGACCTCTCCGTGTCACTTCTCATATTCTTTCTTCTCTTCTACCCTCCCATCTGGTCTACCTATTGCCTTTTACTTGTTAGCCTGTCCTCCTCCTCCCCTCCTCTCCACCTTCCCCTTCCCTCCATCTTTTTTATTCTGAAGCCTGCCTATTTTTGCTTATGCCAGACGAAGGCTTCAGGCCTGAAAGGTTGGTTACCTTTTACTTCCCATTGATGCTAAGTGACTTGCTGAGTTTCTGCAGCATGTTTGTATATTGCAAACTAGTCTGTCAGGTGTACAGATCTTAATGTCCCTGGCAACGTTAACAATCTATTTGGCACTGTTATTTGTCAAGAGGATGAGAAATGTAATTGGAATGAGGACCCAGTCTGTTTTTCAACAAAATAATTGCATTCATTCCACCTGGAAAAGTAGGCCACAGATGTGATTGACCATCACCAACCCACTCTAACCCCCAACTCACAGATTCCCACTGAAAGGGACTCAGAAGGCAGCTTCGCCCTTCGGAATCGTGAGATTGTGGGTTCTGGTCGTACTCCAGGTACGGCAGCCCCATGGTCCACTAGAGAGTGCTTCTGGGAGGATCGTTTGCCTCGTGGATGAGATGCATCTGATCCTTTAGGAAGATATTTAGTTTGAGTTTATCTGGGAGGCAGACTTGGTGTAGCGCCAGACACCCCTGTCCAATCCGGCGCTGTTTGTAATGATTTCGTACATTCTCCCTGTGCCTGTGTGGGCTTCCTCTAGATGCCCCACTGAACAAAATGTACAGGGTTGTAGGTTTAATTGGTTTATTTGGGTGGCATGGGCTCATGGGCCTATTACCGTGCTTTATATCTAAATCTAAAATATCGTCAAAAACCTCATTCAGTGAGAAGGGTTTCTCTGGAAACAGGTTAACTCTAACATTTACACAGCCATTTAAAGAGAACAATTTACAGTTAGAGTTACATTGAAAAGAATGATTAATTAGCACTGTGAGGGCTGCATGAGAGCACTGCTGTGGGGTTCATTCAAGAGCCTGATGACTGCATGACAGAAATTGTCTTTAAACACGTTGATGCATTGCTTTCACACTCTTAAACCACTTCTCAGTGGGAGGAGAGTATCTCCAGCGAGCTATGGGTCCATCAGTATGATGAGTGCCTTTTCCAGGCAGAGGGAGATGTAGATGGAGTCTTATAGAAGGGAGGGAAGGTTGTGTGATGTTCTGAGCTGCATTTACCACTTCCTGCAGCTTCCTCAGATCTCGAGCAATGCAGCTCCTGTCCCGCACTATGAAGCACACAGAAATGCTGGAGGAACTCAGCTGGTCTCGCAGCGTCCAGAGGAGGTAAAGGTATATTACCAAAGTTTTGAGCCTGAGCCCATCTTCAAGGTATAAGCAAAAAAAAAGGAAGACATCTGAATAAAGACTGAAGGAAAGGTGAGAATAGATTTTGACTCTGCGAAAGGAGAGAGGAAAGGTGACGGGGGAAGAAGAAGGGGGAGAGGGTGTTTAACGGAAACCAGAGGTCGATGTTAAAGTCGGTAATATATCATTACCACCAGCATTTCTGTATGTTTTTAGAAAAATCATAGTGTCTGTAGACTTTTGTGTTTCACTCCACACAGTGATACATCCAGGAAGTCCGCTTTTGATTACCGTCACAAGCGCTGAGGTAAACCGTAAGTGGGAGTGGGCAGCCCCAGTTTTGGATGGCTTCAGCAAAAGCTGGCACATTGGAGGAATTTGAGCAATGTTAGTAAAGAATCCGTGGTGGGAGAGGCTAGAACAAGAGGGTGTCCACTTAGAACAGAGATGCAGAGGAATTTCTTCAGTCAGAGGATGGTGAATCTGTGGAATTTGTTGCCACGGGCCAAATCACTGGTAGAAATTGATAGGTTCTTGATTAGCCAGGGCATCAAATGTTATGTGGTGAAGGCAAGGCAGTGTGTTATACTTTGAATAATGCACGTTTTTATTCAGCATCTACCAAAACTAGTCAACTGCTCCCTTTATTATGTTCAAGAAATATTTCTTCTCTTTGCCAAAGCTACTGATTCAATTATTAGAAAGGGAAATTTTGCAGGATATAGGGAAGGTCACAGGGAGTTTAGAATTGCTACCACCATTGGGTAGACAGTACATGAAATGGAAAACACCAACCTTCCGATTCAAGGAGTAAAACATGAAGGTTTGCAGACACCATGATTGAAGTAAAATCACAAATGCTGGAGAAACCCAGCAGGTTAAACTGATTTTTTTTATATATAGCAAAGAGAATATTTTTTTGGGTGCCTGCCAACATTTTGTCATGAACACACCGAAATGCTGGAAGAACTCAGCAGGCTTATTCAGCATCTATAGGAAACAAAGATAGATCGGCGACATTTCGGGCCTGGGCCCTTCTTCAGGGAAAAATCAGAAAAGGGAGAAACACGATATATCAGAAAGTCTAAGAATTCAAACAACGGGGGGCGGGGGGGTGGTGGTGGGGGGAGGAATCCAGACCAACAAAAGGTGTTAATTGGATGTGATAAGGGACAAGGTAGAATTTGTCATGTCTGTTCGAAGGAGACGGGGGGGTGGGGGGGGGGGGGTTAACAAATGCCAGAGAAGTCAATATTGATGACATCTGGTTGGAGGATGACCAGTCAGAAGATGAGGTGTTGTTCCTCCAATTTTGTCACACCTTGATGAAGGGCTCAAGCTTGAAACATTGGTAATGTATCTTTATCTTTGCTATATAAAGGACACTGTTTGACCTGCTGGGTTTCTCCTGCATTGTGTTTTTACTCCCTTTCTTATCAGACTCTTGAATGGATTTCTCACTGGTAAACAATGATGACCCTTCACTGTTTATCTGTACTTTTCTCTTTCTTCTGCCCTTTCTCCTAGTAATCTAATCAATGTTACAGGCTGCTTTTTGTTATTGCACTACCTGGTGCACTTAAGAATAGGTTAACTAGCCTGGATAGCACGCAAAAGCTTGGTACTGTATCTGAATTCAGTTCAGTTCAACTCCTAGTGCTAACACAGCCCAGAATCCCATCTTGGTTAGTGTGAACAAGTTGGGCTGCTCCATTCTCTCTGTCTCCATGATTCCATGACTACAGAAAGTTAATATTTTACTTTAACCAGACCTAAAACATTAGCATGCTTTCTTCCATTTGCATGCTAATATTACACAAAAAATCACATGTTGCTGAATATATTGTTAAACAAGAGTTAAATAAACGGAGGCAGAAAATACTGGAAACCCACAGTGATTGAGGCAAAATCTGTGTTTAAAAAAAAGTTAACTTCAAAATTTGTATTGTTAATTCTGTTGAGTTCACCTGCTGATTGACTCTAGCGTTTTGCTTTTATTCCAGATTTCCAGGTAAATCTGGGTTTTTATTTTGTTTGGCCTTTTCAGGAAATACATGGTGTTTAGAGACTACTTTCCTTTAACTCTGGTTAATCTGGTTTCAGGTGGTCTGGCTGCAGTTATCTACACCGATACACTCCAAGCACTTGTAATGATCGTTGGAATGGTGATACTGACCATCACAGGTACTTTGGGGAGCGGTTTGATATGCTGGGCATTTATTCCCAAGAGCATAAAAGTCTGAGAGGTTTATAACAATGCTTCTCTGGCACTCAAAGGGAGTTGAAGAGATATTTCCTCTTAATTCACTGGCAGGAAATGAGGAAGTGTTTTGCTTTTGTTTCAAGACATTGCAAAGCATCAGGGCTAGTTACTGTGGCACTGTGGAGTGCACAGAATTTATGAAGCAAGTGGTGGAAGCAGAAGCAGCACTCGTGGTTGAGGGTGCTGTCCTTGAAGAACAGGGACGTATTCTATGAAAGAATGAGAAGTGACATCCTTAAAATGTACACAATTCTCAGGGTGATTGACAGAAAATATGCTTCCTCTGGCTGGAGAGATTTGGGTAGTGAGATGGAGGGGAACACTGTGAGGAAACTTGGTTTAAAGGGAGTGGATGAAGTAGAGCCAGATGCATAAAGGGAATTTTGTGAAATAGGGTTGTGGTGCGTTTAAAGGGAGTGGGGGAAACAGGATGTCAGTGTGTTTAAAGGGAGTGTGGTAAACCTGGCCCCAATGTGTTTAAAGGAATGGGAAACAGGATGTCAGTGTGTTTAAAGGGAGTGTGGGAAATGGGACCAAGTGTGTTTAAAGGGAGTGTGGGAAACCGGGCCTAGTGTATGAAAGGAGAGATGTAAACAGAGTCCTGATGCCAAACCATTGGAAACATCTACGCAAACGGGATGTGAATGTTCTGAGATCCCTCTTCTTTGTGGTGAAAATATGGCACACATTCCCCAAAGTGTCGGGGTGATGCAATTGAGATATTTAAATGCTATGTTAGATAAGGTAGTGACAATCTATTTCTTTTAGGGAGTCCAGAAATGGAGGCTAGCCTTTAATTTAGAATTAAGTCATTTAATTGGCATAACTTTAAAATGGTAGAAAGTTAAGGGGATTTTTTTTCACTCGATGGAAACGGGTGTCTTCAATTTGTAGTTTAAATGGAGATGGAAGCAGAAACCTTCACTACATTTAAAAGATTAGCACTTTGAGTCATAACCCACAGGTCAAAAGCTGGAAAGTGAGGTTAGTCCTGGTTGTCCACTTACGGCTACTGTAGACATGAAAGGCTAAATGGAACCACAGAACGCTCCAGCACAGAAATGGGTCCTTCATCCCATCTAGTCTGTGCCGAACTATTATTCTGCCCTCATTCCATTAACCTGCACCAAGACCATCGCCCTCCATACCCCTTCCATCCACGCATCTATTCAAATTTTTATTAAATGCTTAAATGGAAGTACGGTTAATGTGGTGCTATTACAGCCCAGTGACCTGGGTTCGAATCTGGCACTGTCTATAAGGAGTTTGTATGTTATCCCTGTGACCTATGTGGATTTTCCCTGTGTTCTGGTTTCCTCCCACCCTGCCAAAATGTACAGTTGTAGGTTAATTAGGTAGCAATTAAGCAGCATGAGTGTCAATGGGCAAAATCACCTTCCACCATGTTGTAAATTTAAATCGAGCCTGCATTCAGCTGGTAGCTCGTAGAACACTCTCACCTCTCTGCAAGAAGATGTTCCCCCTCATGTTCCCTTTAAACATTTCACCCTTAACCCATGATCTCTATTATGCTTTCTATGCCAGCAATGCCTGAAAATTTCATTTAGGAATGAAACCAAGATGTACTTGTACATATTTGCAACTGGGAGACTGAGCTCTGGGCCAATTACAGCTGGAGAGTTGAGGGGGTTTTTGTATCAGGTAAGGGATCAGGAGACTTGGAGCTAAGGAGAGTAGATGAACAAAGTGAAGTACACATTAAGCAGGAATTGATTAAAGGGGAGTTAAGTTGCCTCCTTACTGTTCCTAATGAAGGTGGCAGACCAGGATATATACAAATACATTGTCCTCAAATCTTTGTAGAAACAATAAGCTGGTTCTCTAAGTGATGTGAGGGAAGTCCCATGAGTTGAGCTCTTGTGGATAAAAATATTACATACATTTAGTTGATTTGTATGCCATTTTCCAACACATTTATTGCACAAAAGCGCCGTCAGATACAAGAAAAGATGCTCTTCAAACCCCTGAATTGATTCTAAACAAAAGTGGTAAATAACAATTCCAGCATATATTCTGTGGTGATATTTTAATTTACTTAAAAAAAAACTTTATTTACATTACTCTTGTAGCTTTCAATAAAATTGGAGGATACCACAACCTGGAAAATGTATACCTAAAGGCAGTTCCAAGAAAGATTATTGCCAATACAACGTGCCATCTTCCCAGGACTGATGCAATGCACCTCTTTCGGGATCCCATTACAGGAGATCTCCCGTGGACTGGCATGACCTTCGGCTTGACCATACTGGCGATGTGGTATTGGTGCACAGATCAGGTAATGTAAACAGGCTCCACCTCACATTCATTTGGCTGTTGTATACAAAACAGGAAGCAGCTTTGTTTTAAGTAAGCGGGCTTGTATCAAATGCCACAAGTATCCCCAGCTGTCTCCTGTTCCAGGAGGTCACTTGTTCAGGGTCTTCTGGAAGGTCCCTGAACTGTGCAGAACCTTGTGAGCTGAGGACTTCAGCTTTGAGTTCTTAAACGTTGTCAATTTGGAGATTGAGAGACCCAGTGGAGTGGTTGCATAACTGACGGGTGTATCCAGAACGGAGAAGATCCTTTGCGGACAGGCAGAGTTCTCACACGAGTTGGTCTCAGCCATATCCAACTTGTCTGCTCCGTCCTGGGTCTTCTGTTTTAGTGCAGATTGTCTTGCCATGATTTTCTGGTAATTATGCAATAAACTTGAGCTGACAGGCTTGGCCGTCTGCCTTCTACTCTTGCTCAGATCAGAGCCCCTTGAAACACTGTGGAGGGGTTGTAAACTGTGGTTCTTTACATTTGGCCTCATTGCAGTGGCTGACAGCTTTGAGGGCATTGCATATCTCTTTCTCTGTAAAATAAATGAAGAGACGTTTGTTAGAGGCGTGGTTGACATGGAAGGTTTGGGGGATTATTTCTTCCTTGGTTTGATGTATTGAAATTAGACAGAAGGGATCAAACCTACCCCAGTATTCAGTATGATCATGACTGATGACATGGTCAAAATTCATGATGGTCCAAGATGCTATTTCCTCTTCATCCCACCCCCTTTTTTAAAATTTACTAACCCCTAACTCAGCTAAAAATCCAAAGTCCCAATTAAACATTTGTTAAATCTCACAAGATCAATAGAAATTAGAATAGAGCAAAGAATTCGTAAACAACTTGATCTTAATGAGAAGACTCCAGGACATTATTTGTTAAATATTATAGAAGCAAATGCAATGAAGAATATTCAGTTCTTCTGCCCTCTCCCTGAATAAGAATCCACCTAGTTCCCACAACCAGCTCTCTCCCCAAAGTCCTTCATGTACATAATTTTCCATCCAATGCCCTTTTGTAAGTTATCACCCAATCTGCTTCTGTTGACCATTGCATTCCAGATCGCAATATTGCCAAGGATGTGATTAAGCTAGGGAGGGTGCAGAGAAGATTCACAAGAATATTTCCAGGACTGGAGAGCTTGAGCTACAGGAAGGGACTGGAGAGACAGGGACTGTTTTCCCTGTTGTGAAGGAAGCTGAACAAAGACAATACAGTGTATAGATAGGATGGATGGTCACAGTTTTTTTCTCAGGACAGGGGAGTCTAAAGCTGGAGGACTTCGGATTAAAGTGAGTGGGTAAAGATATAAAGTGGATTTGAGGAACACGTGTTTCCACACAGAGGTTAGAGGGCAAATGGAAGGAAATGCCAGAAGAAATTTTAGAGACCTGTCCAATGATGCTTTGGTGACCTTTGGACAGGAAGACAGATAGGAAAGGTTTAGAGGGATATAACGTAAATGCAGACAAATGGAACTCGTTCAGGAGGAACCGTGGGCAACATGGACAAGCGCAGTGCAGAGTATGTTTCTGCCTTGAAACTCACTGCCCATATCAAATTCTTTCAATTCTCAATTGGTTTTTTATATTCTATTGATAGTAAAAATTATCTGCACACTGACTCACAACTGATTGCTAGATAATACAGACCTTGT
Source organism: Narcine bancroftii (assembly GCF_036971445.1). Classification (NCBI taxonomy): domain Eukaryota; kingdom Metazoa; phylum Chordata; class Chondrichthyes; order Torpediniformes; family Narcinidae; genus Narcine; species Narcine bancroftii. The sequence continues at coordinate 10,382,857 of NC_091480.1, forward strand.
CCAACAGTTTACCCATGGGCTTGGACATGATGCAATTGAGATTGCCATAGAACATTACAGCACAGAAACAGGCCCCTTTGACCCTTCTAGTCTGTGCCAAACCATTTTATTTTGCCTCATCCCACGGACCTTCACCCAGTCCATAGCCCTCCATACCTCTCCCATCCATCGACCTGTCCAAATTCTTCTTGTAAGTTAAAAATTGAGCCTACGTTAACCACTTCAGCTGGCAGCTCATTCCACACTCCCACCACTCTGTGTGAAGAAATTTACCCCTAAACTTCTCCCCTGTAACCCTTAACCCATGTCCTCTGGTTTGTATCTCACCTACCCTCAGTGGAAAAAGCCTATCTATAATTACTCTGTCTATCCCCCTCATAATTTTTAAATACCTCTATCAAATCTCCCCTCATTCTTCTACACTCCAGTGAATAAAGTCCTTACCTGTTTAATCTTTCCCTGTAACTCAGTTCCTGAAGTCCAAGCAACATACTTGTAAATCTTCTCTGCATTCTTTCAATCTTGTATCTTTCCTGTAGTTAGGTGACCAAAACTACACACAATGCTCCAAATTTGGCCTCACCAATGTCTTATACATCTTTTACCATAACATCTCAACTCCTACACTCAATACTTTGGTTTATGAAGGCCAATATGCCAAAAGCTCTCTTTATGACCCTATCCACCTGTGACATCACTTTCATAAAATTATTTATCTGTATTCCTAGACCCCTCTCTTCTACCGCACTCCTCAGTGCCCTACCATGTATGTCCTTTTTTTGGTTTGTCCTTCCAAAATGCAACTCTTCACACTTGTCTGCATTAAATTCCATCTGCCATTTTTCCAGCTATTCTAGAACCCTTTGCAAGCTTTGAAGACCTCCTTCACTGTCCATAACATCTCCAATCTTAGTGCCATCTGCAAACTTGCTGATCCAGTTTACCACATTATCATCCAGATCTTTGATATCGATGACGAACAACAATGGTCCCAGCACTGATCGCTGAAGAACACCACTAATCACAGGTCTCCAGTCTGAGAAGCAATATTACTCTCTGGCTTTTCCCATCCAGTCATTGTCGAATCTAGTTCACTACTTCACCATGAATACCTAGCGACTGAACCTTCCTGACTAACCTCCCATGTGAGACCTTGTCAAAGGCCTTAGCAAAGTCCATGTAGGCAACATCCACAGCCTTTCCTTCACCAACTTTCATCAACTGTCTCAAAAAACTCCAAGATTGGTTAAACATGACCTTCTACGCACAAAGCCAATGTTGACTATCCCTAATCAGTTTCTAGCTGTCCAAATAATGATCTCTGAAAACACCTTCCAATAATTTACCTACTCTGACATCAGGCTCACCGGCCTATAATTTCCAGGGTTACTTTTGGAGACTTTTTTAAACAACGGAACAACATGAGCTACCTCCAATCCTTTGGTACCACAGCCATGGCTAAGGACATTTTAAATATTTCTGCCAAAGCCCCTGCAATTTCTACACTAGCCTCCATCAAGGTCCAAGGGAATAGTTTGTCAGGCCCTAGGGGTTTATCCACGCTTACTCGCTTTAAGACACCAACCACCCTCATGACTTTACTGCTTGTTTTCCTTACTTCCCATGGCTCTGTGACCGTTTCCTGAGTGAATACTGATGAAAACAACCATTTTAAAATCTCCCCTATTTCTTTTGGCTCCGTACAAAGCCGACCACTCTGATCTTCAAGGGGACCAGTTTTGTCCTTGACTATCCTTCTGCTCTGAAAATACCTGTAGAAACCCTTCACATTGTCTGTCAAAACAACCTTGCGTCTTTTAGCCCTCCTGATTTTTCTTGGGTTTTTGTACTTTTCAAGAACCTCATTTGCTTTTTATTGCCTATACCTGTTCTGCACCTCTCTTCTTCTTAACCAGATCTGCAATATCCCTTGAAAACCAAAGTTCCCCATGCCTGTTATCTTTGCCTTTAATCCTGACAGGAACATACAAACTCTGTTCTCCCAAAATTTCACCTTTGAAGGATAAAAGTGTTCCAACTCAAAGAAGGGCCACACAAATTACATGAGGATCTGGCCATCGAGTCTACCCTGCCATGCTATCATGAGCTGATCCATCCTCCCACTCAGCCCCACTGTATGGTCTTCTTTCCATTATCCTTTCATGATGCCTTCACAAATGCCTGCAGCAACGAATTCCAAATATTTACCACCCTCTGGCTAAAGAAATTCCCCCTCATTTCTGTTCACAGCAGATGTCCTTCAGTCCTGAAGTTGTGCCCTCTTGTCAGAGATTCTCTCACCATGGGAAATGGCCTTTCTGCATCATCTCTGTCCATGCCTTTCAACATTTGAGATGTTTCAATGAGATCCCCCCTTCATTCTTCTAAATTCCAACGAGTACCGGCCAAGATCTGTCAAACACTCCTCATATGATAAGCCTTTCATTCCTGGAATCATCCTTCCGAACCTCCTCTGATCTCTCTCCAATGTCAGCACATCCTTTCTTCAACGAGGAGCTCAAAACTGTTCACAATACTCCAAGCAAGATCTCAGCAGTACCTGCTAAGGCTTTAACACTGCATTCCTGCTCTTGTATCCTATTCCTTGAAATGAATGCCAGCAATGCATTTGCTGGTAAGTATCTTATTGAAAGCAGTGAGTGGAGCTGTTCAGCCATCCATATTCAAACCCGACTGATGTGGGGATTTCCCTATGACCACAGTTTTCCTCAAGGTGCTCTGGTTTTCTCCTGCATCCCAAGACGGGATTCTGCATTAATTGACCACTCTAACCTGCTGTAGTGCATGAGCGAGTGGTCAACTGCAGGGAGATGTGGGGTATTGGGGAAGAACCAATATGGGGTGAGAGTCGGATTCCTGATGATGGATGCTTAAGGGTTGGCAGAGAGTCATTGGACTAAAGAGCACGTTTCTCTGCTATATCACTCTTTGATCTTAATTCTGCTGTTTGGACTGTCAAGAGCCAACTGAAAAATTTGAGCTAGGTTGTTTAGCTGGGAAGTTGGAGGTTTTGGAATGGTAAACTAAACGGGGAGCACGAAAAATTAAATCTATTTATGTCAGGCACTGTAATCCTACTTAAAATGTAGGAGAAATCCAGAACTCTCCCTCACAGGACATTGCTAAAGTGATTCAATGGAATTCTTAAAACTAAGATTGCTAGGATTTTAAAGACACACAAGAGACTGTGTGTGCTGGAATCTGGAGCAATAAAAAACTCTGAGGAACACAGTATCAGTAGGAGGATATCTGTTTCAGTTCAGAACCATTCAAGCAGAGGGGAGAGACAGTGTATTGACTGAGAGAAGGGGAGAGACTACAGACAGAGTTCGGGAGAGAGGGGAAGGCAGTGTGCTGACTGAGGGCGGAGGGGAGAGTTGCACTCTCCAGAGGGGGAAACAGTAAACTGGCTGATCAAAGGGGAGAGGCAGTGTACTGACTGAGGGGGGAACAGTATTCTGACAGGGTACTGAGTGAGACGGGAAAGAAACAATATACAGACTGAGTGCAGGGGCTGGAGAGGGTGTATACGGACTGAGAGTGCAGAGGGAAAGAGAGTGTACTGATGGGGGGGGGGGGGAATAGTGTTCTGATGGTAAAGAGGGAGAGTCAGTGTACTGGGGGATGGGAGGAGACCGAGTATTTCAAGTTAGAGAAAGAGAGAGACAAACTGTACTGACGACCTTCATTCTACACTCTCGGGATTGCTGGATTTTTGTTATGCCAGGGGTTTTAATTCAGTTCAACAGAACTGATTAAATTGAATTCATCCATTTCAACAGAAGAACAGATTGAAGAGACCAGGGGCTTATTTATTTTCCTCTGACCATCACTGCAAACAATTTGATAGAAATTTTTAAAATTTATTTCTTAGGTTATTGTTCAACGGTCGCTGTCAGCAAAGAATCTGAACCATGTGAAGGGTGGGTCTATACTAGCGAGTTATCTCAAACTGCTTCCGATGATTTTCATCATAATGCCTGGAATGGTCAGCCGTGCCCTCTTTCCAGGTAACTCTATTGTTCGCTATCATTCTAACTTCATCAATCTTGCTAAATGGGCATCGCTTTTCAACTCATTACCTATTAGTGAACAGTGGATATAATTTGTCTTATAAGCACAAAATACCATTGAACTTGAATGATTTTATTGCCTTTGCAATTGCTTTTGCTGCCAGAAAATGTGGTGAAGAATGGCCAGCCTGTTCTGTGCTCTATCATTATAAACTCAAGGTAAGTGCCACACGTGTGCCTACATCTCCTCCCTCACCACCATCCAGGGCCCCCTTTCAAGTGAAACAACACTTCATGTGTGCATCCGCTGGAGCCATCTACTGCATCCGGTGCTCCTATTATGGCCTTATCTCTGTCGGAGAGACTGGACGCACACTGGAAGATCGCTTCACTGAGCACCTTTCCTCTGTCTGCATCAGTAACAGGGATTTCCCAGAGGCCAAACAGTTCAGTTCTCTTCCCCACTCCTGTACTGATGTGTCTATCCATGGCCTCATATACTGACCAACTGTAAATTGGAAGAGCAACACAAAATTTTCCATCTTGGTACTCTCCAGAATGATGGCATCAACATCGACTAGTTTTTCGGCTACCCTACTCCCTGCTCTCCCTCCCTCTGTCTTCTTCCTTCCAGCTCGCCACCCATTCCCTCTCCTGCCCTCTGTTCTTGATCAATAAGACCAGTCAGAAAGAATTGGAAGCAACGCCTCCTCCTCACTGATGATCAACACAGGCGCACCTCAAGAATGCATGCTTAGTACAATGCTCTACTAGCACAACAATGATTGTGTGGCTAGACACAGTTCCAAAGCCGTCTACAAATTTGCCAGTGACACCATGGTTGTCGGCAGAATCACAAACACCAATAAAGAAGCGTACAGGAGGGAGATGGATTAGCTGGTTGAATGGTGTCACACCAATATCCTTGGTCTCAGTGTTAGCAAAACGAAGGAGATGATTGTGAACTTCAGGAGGAAGTCAGGAGAACACGACCCAGTCCTCATCAAGGGCTCAGTCGTGGAGAGGGTCAAGTACTTCAAATTTCTAGGTGTCAACATCTCCGAGGATCTGTCCTGGAGCCTCCATGCTGATGCAATTACAAAGAGGGCTTGCCAGTGCTTAAGCTTTGTCAGGAGTTTGAGGAGATTTGGTATGTCACCGAAGACTCTCAAAGTTCTTCAGATGTACTGTGGAGAGCATTCTAGCTGGTTGCATCACTGTCTAGTACGGAGATGCCAACACTCAGGATAACAAAAAACTTCCGAGGGTTGTTAATTCGGTCTGCAAAATCATGGGCGTCAGACTTCACTCCATTGAGGACATCTACATGAGGTTGTGCCTTAAGAAAGCAGCCTCTACCCTCAAAGACCCCCACCACTCAGGCCATGTCCTCTTCACCCTGCTACCGTCGGGGGGGGGGGGGGAAACGTATAGGAGCCTGAAAACGAGCACTCAGTGGTACAAGGACAGCTTCTTCCCCGCTGCCATTAGATTCCTGAACGATCAATGAACCACATACACTGCCTTACTGTGACTTTTTGGTGCACTATTTTTATTTATTTTGTAAGGTGGTTTATATAAATGTTTGCACTGTGACGCTGCCAATTTTGTGACGATAAATTCTGATTCTTCAGCGTTACATCAACCGCAAGTGGAGGTGCTACAATACTTCAAAGACAGGGCTGGGATGTGTCAGATGGTTATCAATTATTTACACAAGCTGACCTCTAAACTGAGACTGAACCCATTTCCATCTGTGCTGAGGATAGATCAGCTTGCAGAAAGGTTTGGCATTGAGCTTGATCAATCAGTGGTTCAGCAACATCTTGATCACCCGAAGATTATTTGGTTTGTTTTTCTCACTTGGGCTTTCATTTCTCATCTCATTCTCATTCTGTCATTCATTTTGCAACCTTGTTTCACCTATCCCTTGTTTATTGTACTGGTGATACCTGTCATGGTCCCATCATTGTGGACTGCCTGTAACAAACCTGTGGTCCACCAGTGGTCAGTGAACCACTGGTTTAAAGTTCTGTTGCATAGAACAGCTGAAAGAGAACTCCCTGAGCCAGAGATCCTGCAGTGATGGTCAGTTCAGGTATAGAGGGAACTACAAGTCTTGGAGAGATGCAGAACGGACCATTCAGCCCACCAAGTTAGCACTAACCATCAAACACCCAGTTACCCTAATCCTGCACTGACCCCATCTTTATTCTCCCCATATTCTCACTAACTATCTCCAGTTTCTAACGCTCACCTGCACTCTAGGGGTGATCTATAGTAGACAATTACCTGTAGGTCTTTGGGATATAGGGAAAAACGGGCAGTCCAGTTGTGTAGCAGTTAGCGCAACATTATTGCAAACCCAGCGATAATGGGTTCAAATCCAGTGCTGTCCATAAGAAGTTTGTACTTTCTCCCCGAGTCTGTGAGGGCTTCCTCTCGGTGTCCCAGTTCACAAAGATAATAGGAGCAGACGGAGGCACTTTGGCCCATTGAGTCTGCTCCACCATTCTAATCATGAGCTGATCCATCCACCCACTCAGCCCCACTCCCCGGCTTTCTCCCCGTAACTCTTGATGCCCTTACCAATCAAATGCCTGTATGTATCTCTGCTTTAAATACACCCAACGACTTCGCTTCCGCAGCTGCCTACAGCAACAAGTTCCACAGACTCACAACCCTCTGACTAAAGACATTTTTTCACATCTCTTTTTTTAAATTGACACCCTTTTATCCTGAAATTATGCCCTCTTGTCCTAGACTTCCTGACCGTGGGAAAGATCTTTGCCACATCTACTCTGTCCAGGCTTTTCAGCATTCGAAATGCCTCGATGAGGTTTCTCCTCATCCTTCTGTATTCCAATGAGCTCAGTCCAAGAACTGGCCATCATTCCTCATTATGCCTGGAATCATTCAAGTAAGTTTTCTCTGAACCTTCTCCAACATCAGCACCTCTTTTCTCAAATACAGTTTCCTCCAACCCTTTGAAATGTAGAGGGGTTGCAGGTGAATTGATGTATTTGGGTGGCATGGGCATGTATGGTGGAAGGGCCTGTTACTATGTGGCATCTAAATATTTAAACAAAAACTTTGCAGTCACAGGGAGAACATGCAAGGCACATGTACACACCACCCAAAGTCAAAATTGAACCCAGGTCTCTGGCTGTGAGGCAGCCGCTTTAACAGCCATCCCACTGCCCTTGAGAGGTTAGGGATCAAATCAAATGAGAGTTTTGCTTCTTGCAGTTGATTTGATAAGGTTAGCTGGGCCAGTCTCTTGCCAATTGGCTGCTGTTTTGAAAACTTACACAGAGAACATTTCCTGAAAGCAATATAGATTATGACCTGCAAATCTAGTCATATGAACCGCACCCTGATCACATCATCTTGCAACTCATTCATGTCTTACTCAATGCGAGAGTCATGAAACTAATTAACACCAGTAATGTCTTTTCTTTGGCTTGGCTTCGCGGACGAAGATTTATGGAGGGGGTAAAAAGTCCACGTCAGCTGCAGGCTCGTTTGTGGCTGACAAGTCCAATGCGGGACAGGCAGACACGGTTGCAGCGGCTGTAGGGGAAAATTGGTTGGTTGGGGTTGGGTGTTGGGTTTTTCCTCCTTTGCCTTTTGTCAGTGAGGTGGGCTCTGCGGTCTTCTTCAAAGGAATCCTCTTCTAGTTCATAAACTTCACTAATTACACTGCAGTCAAATCGAGCACACAACAGTGCAGGTAAGGAACAGGCCCTTTGGCCCACTAAAGCTCTGCTACCTGCACACGATTCCTATCCCTCCATTCCCTGTGATGAACCATTAATAACTCCAAAAGAGTGAAAGTTATGTAAAACTGATAGACTTTTATTCACAATAGAATGGAAGTACGTCCGTGCTGGTTGACTGTCCTGAACTGAGAAGGGGTCTGTGGGACGGTCACCTTTATTCAGGAGTCTGTGGGAGCAGCCACAGTCAGCCAATGGGCATGCCCAGACTGTTAAATATACCACTCCCTGTCTATTCACATGTCTATCTAGAAGCTTCTCCAGCTCTACAGTCGTATTTACTTTCAACACAACCCCTAGCAAATTGTTCCAAGCACTCACCAGTCTCTGAGTGTTTAAAAAAAATGTCCCACGCATCTCATAAGAAATAGGAGCAGGAGTTGGCCACCCGTGTCAAGCTTGCTCTGCCATTCAATGTGATCATGGCTTATCTGATGTTAGGCTCATCTCCACTTGCCTGCCTTTTCTCCCATATCCCTTAATTCCCTTAACCTGTGGAAATATATCCAACCTTGTCTGAAGGGAAGGGAAGTATGTGGGGAGCTGGAGGGGGGTTAATGGGTATTAAAAGATTGGTTGGAGTCCAAAGTCATTTTGAAACCTTGAATATTTTAAAATTCTTTCAAATTCTCAGTGATCCAGAGTGATAAGTAGATGACAACTGTGATCTAGAATTTCCATGCTTAGATAAATGCGTTGGCAGAGATTTGAAATGACTGATGGCTACTTCATACAAATAAGACCATAAAACGTAGAAGCAGAAATAGGCCATTCAGCCCACTGAGTCTGCCCCACCATTCAATCATAAGTCAATCCATTTTCCAACTCAGCCCCACTGCCTGGCCTTCTCCTCATAACCTTTGATGCCCTGGCTAATCACAAATCTTTCAGTCTCTGTCTTAAATAATCCACAACGGCCTGTGGCAATAAATTCCACAGATTTACCACCCTCTGGCTAAAGAAATTCTGTTCTAAGAGAACACCCTTCAATTCTGAAGTTGTGCCTTCTTGTCCTCGACTCTCCCACCAGAGGAAATGCTGAGAAAGTATTGGGGTAAATGGGATTAATGTGGACGGCCAAAAAGGTCAGGATGGTTGTCGTGGGCCAAAGGGCCTGTTTCTGTGCTGCACAACTTATCACTCTCTAACCCTCCGTTACTCTCCATTTCTGCTTTTGCAGCATCAGGATCTACCACCACCTTAGCTCATCTGCTCCTTCAATAGCAGACAGCAATCATATCTTTGTTGTCAAGCACCACGATGCTCCCAACAATTACTTCAAAAGACTAGAAGCTGTTTAGAAACTAATATGCTTTTATTAACAACAGAGTGGAGGCACGTCCATGCTGGTTGACTGTCCTGGATTGAAGAGGGAGCTGTGGCACAGTCACCTTTATTCAGGGGTCTGTGGGAGGAGTCAGACACAGTCAGCAAGGGGTGTGCCCAGACGAACTATAACAAGTACTAACAGAGCCAAAATATAAATACAGTGGTCTACCACACAGCACCAACAAAGCAACTCCTAGACTTGGACATCCAGTGGGTTTTGCTGTCAGAATATTTTTTTCTTTGCCTTAAATACCTTAAAAGAGGAGGAACTACAGAGAACAGGTAATAACAAAGGAATTTAACTGGAAAATCCATTGTTCCCTTTACAGTTGATAATTCCACCCCACCCATGCTCAGTCACCCATTCCTCCCCCAATAGTCTATGCGACCTTAACTTTCATTCTTATTTTGTTCACTGACTTCGAAATTAAGCAACACTTTTAAAAAAATCTTCATTATTTGCAAATCCTGTCACGTCCTCAGCCCTCCTGAACTCAGTGAGCTCCTTTGCCGCTGCAGTCCTTCAAGATATTTGATCTTTTTAATTCCAACTTCTTATTTATTATTGTGTTCAATCGGTCACTGCCAATCACTCTGCTCGTAAGGTTTTAACTTTTATTTAAGACATGCAGCACGGTAACAGGTCATTTCAGCCCACAAGTCTATGCCACCCAATTTGCACCCAATTAACCTACAAAAACCCCAATATGTTTCGAATGGTGGGAGGAAACTGGAGTTCCTGGGGAAAGCCCACACAGACTCGGGGAGAACATACAAACTCCTTACAGGCAGTGCGGGATTTGAACCCTGGTCCCAATTGCTGGTGCTGTAAAGGCGCTGTGCTAACCGCTCCGCCAATCACGCCGCTCTCCTCAAATTCAGCGTCTAAACCTATCAGCTTTTCTCCATCAAGCTGCTGAAAACCCTCGTATAAATATCACTTCAAACTCAAACTTAGTTTCTTTAACACTTTGGTGAAGCATCTGGATGCATTTTGCTATATGTTCAGCTGTTGTCATAATGTTCTGGCATGTCTTAATATGATGTGCATCCCTCCCCATCGTCATTCTGGATCTTGTGAGAAAAGGCTATCACAGAATCTACTGCTATCAATCGAGTTCAAACAGAATTCAACCTTAACGAAGGGCTCAGGCCTGAAACATTGGGTATAATCTTTATCTTTGGTATGTAAAGAATGCTGTGTGACTTACTAAGTTTCTCCAGCATTTTGGTGTAAACCTCAATCACAGCATCTGCAGCCTTATTTATTTAATCTATCTATACATCAATTATTTGTTTTCTACAGTTCTCCACTTGCCTTGAGACTTCCTTGAAAGTTTTGCTGCCACGTGAAATATTCACCCTTCTTTGCTATGTTCTGAGCTTTGGGGATTTATTTGTTCCTCCACATTTCTCATGGGTGAAATCTGCATTAAGAAGGGCCATATTCACTGGGTGCACGTAGGAGACTGCAGATGGTGGAACCCACTGAAAGAACTCAGCTGGTCGAGCAGCATTAGTGGGAGGAAAAGGCTGGACGACGTTTCAGACTTAAATCCTTTATTGAGACTGGGGATGTGGAAAGGGGAAGCTAGTGTAAAGAGGACACGTTTTAATCTGGATATGTATGTTCTGCCCTTGTTCTACACTTGGTTTAACTTCAGATTAATTTTTTTTCATTTATTATCTACTGCACTGTATTACTGACAAAACATTTTTGTACTGTCAATTTTATTTTATTTTCTCTTCCTTATGGATTTATTATCATTTTTCTTCCTTTGTGGCATCTTATGTGCTATTTATACTTGGTGTCAGTGTGTTTTATGTACCTGAGAAGACTTCTATTGCACTACTTGTATAGGGGGGGGGAGGGGGGCACAGTTAGTGCAACACTACTACAGCACCAGCGACCTGGGTTTGAATCCAGCGACCTGGGTTCGAATCCAGCACTGTCTATAAGGAGTTTGTTCATTCTTCCTGTGACCGGAATGGGTTTCCTCTGGGTGCTCCAGTTTCATCCCACCCATCAAAATGTATGGGAGTGTAGGATGATTGAGGCATTTGGGCGGCGGGGGTTTGCGGGCAGGAAGGGCCTTTTACCTAAATTTAAATTAAATTAATAAATAATCATTTATTCTTTCATTCGCATGATATACCTGGATGGAGTCCAGCCGTGTGCCTCTCATTTTCAAAGAACTGTCAGCTATCACATCATTCTGGGATTATTTTCGAGCTTAGTCCTCTCTGAACAATAGGACATTACAGCTCAGAAACAAGCCCTTTGGTCCTTCTAATCTGTGCTGAACTAGGGGAGTAGTGTGTTTTTGGTCTTACAGCCAATGCGAACTACATAGCAAGTGTAGAATAAAACAAAAAATATTTTAAAAATGCATTGACCAAAGAGAGGAATTTTCTTTAATAGTTCGTCTTGCTGCAGGAACTTTTATCGGAGTGAAGGAATATCATGTGAATAGCCAAATCAGCTATTGAGGATTGACCTACTTAATGGCCTTTTTAATCAAATATTTAATTCCAAGGTGATAAGGATAATGAAATGTGTGTCCAGAAGTAGAAATTTGGCAGTTCCTAGCACAAATAAATATTGTACGAGTGTGAAAATGAAGATTCACTGTCAACCAAGAAATTAAATCTTCATGTCAGTCTGCTTCCAAATGCAAGGCTGGATTGTCTGATGCTGCACACTGCCCAATTACTGTGTCAACTTTATTTTTGCTGAGCACTTCCTTGCCCTGCAAAAGAGGGGGAGTGTGCCAGTGAGTCTCCATTAGGACATGACTGGTGTGGTTAAGGAGCCAGTAGAATGTGCAGGCTGTGAGATGTGGCAATAAGACTTGCTCGTCACGTGAGGTATGCACACTGACTGACCGAGGGTATTGAGAAGCAAGCGAAATGCGCAGAGCCAAAGGATAGCACTGCACTTGGCTGGCTATCATGTATGAAGATCCATTCACTGACCTTCGTCACAGATGGTCAATGAACTTCTTGCTACTCTGCACTCGGGTCCTCAGTTTGGTTGCTGCCACTAACCCCAAAGAATTGCTTGACACCACCTAGATCCTTCTCCCATTTACCAATCTATACCATTTATCAGTAATTCCTAGGTCAGTATCAATCCTTAGAATGACTGTCCGCTCTTTATTTGCGTACTTTGCCCTTCCCCTTTGAAAGGTTCAATCTCACTCTAACTGGAACTACACAATCACAGAGCCGAATGTCTTGTGGGTCAAAGCATGAGGAGGGATAAGTGCCAGGGGAGCGATTAGTGAGGAGGGACAAGAGGACCAAGGAGTCGCAGAGAGCATGACCCCTGCAGAAAGTGGAGAGCAGAGGTGAGGGGAGGATGTGTCTGCTGGTAGGATCCTATTGGAGATTACTGAAACTGCAAAGAATGATATGTTGGATGTTGAGGCTAGTGGGGTGGGAGATGAGGAGAAGGAGAACCTTATCCCTGTTATGTCTGGGCTGGGGGGATGGGAATGGAGGAGATGTGGGTGAGGGCTGCTTTGAGAGTAGATGGGGATGTTTACTGAAGAAGGAGGACGTGACAGATGTCCTGGAATAGAAAGCCTCATCATGGGAAAAGATGTGCATAATTTAACCCCCCAACACATTTATTAAGGTGAATTAACACTCCCTGTAACAGAGAACCACTCATCTTAGAAACAGGCCCTTCGGCCATCTGTTCTGTGCCAAACTATTTATTCTACTTACTTTCATCGACCTGCACCCATATGGTCCATCCGTTCCATCCATGGATCTGTCCCCAATGTTCCTTTAAATGTTGAATTGAACCCGCATCCACACTCACACCACCCCCTGAGTGAAGAGGTTAACCGTAGGGTGGTAAGGTTAGCGCAACACTGTTACACTGGTGCTGAATGCAAGTAGTTTGTATGTTCTCCCCGTGTGTGCAAGAGTTTCCTCTGGGTGCTCCGGTTTCCTTTCACCGTTCATAACATATGGGGGGGGGGGGGTTTGTAAGTTAATGGGGTGTAAATTGGGCAACAATGGCTTATCGGCCGAAAGGGCCTGTTACTGCGCTGTACGCCCAATTTACACCCCATTAACTTACAACCCCCGATATATTTAGAACGGTTGGAGAAAACCGGAGCCCCCAGAGAAAACCCATGCAGACATAGGGAGAACATACAAACTCTTTATAGACAGTGTAGGATTTGAACCCTCATTTGGTCCCAATTGCTGGCGCTGTCAAGGCATTGCACTAACTGCTCAGCCAACCGTGCTGCTCTTAACTTTTATTAAAATTGAAGCAGGCAAATATTGGCAAGCCTCCCCCTCTAACAAATGGCAATGCCCTGAGGCACCCCATATACCCTAGGCCGCAAAGGAAACGGTTGGTGCTGAAAACAGTTTTGTGGTGAAACAGAACCACAGGCACAAGTTGCTCAACGACAAAACCTCGGCAGTGGTGGTGGGAGATAGATTGACATTGCTTAGACAGTTTATTTAGATTTTTTAAAAGTGCATGGTCTTTATTACAATTCTAAAACAGATGAACAAACGTGACTTTTAACAAGTTGTTTTCCAAACTGTTCATGGTTAAACTGAGCCAATAATACCTCCTCACATTTTTAAATGTGACATTAAAAATTTAGTTTCCCTTAAACATTCCACCTTTCACCCTGAACCATGTCCTTTAGTTCTTCTCTCACACAACCTCAGTGGAAAAACCCTGTTTGCATTTACTCTTTCTAAATAAAATCTATCATAATTTTGGGTACCTCTATCAAATTTCCCCTCATTCTCCAACACTTCAGGGAGTAAAGTCTGAATCCATTCAACCTTTCCTAATGATTCGACTCGAGTCCCTGCAACATCCTTGTAAATTTTCTCTACAATCTCTTTCAATCTTATTGATACTTTTCCTGTAGGTGACCAAAACTGCGACAAATTTAGCCTCACCATTGTCTTGTACAACTTCCACATCACATCCCAACTCCTGTGCCCAGTATTTTGATTTATGAAGGCTAATGTGCCAAAAGCTTTCTTTATGGTCTTCTTGTTTTGGAAGTTGCTGTATCATTAGGACACCAGCAATTAACACCTTTCTTAAATTATTATGTTTGATGAGCTATTTCTCAAGCTAAAAATACTGTAAAAAGAAGAAAGTGTTACCTGGAATTTATCGTGATAATTTATTTCCAACCTGAGCTGTAGTTTATTAAGTGCTCTCTTCCTCATGTTTTCTTGGTCATTGAAGAAAGCTTCTACTGTTTTAGGCTGTGATTTTTTACATTCCTTTGTGTCCTTCATTGAATGCGGTAGATCCCGAAATTTATTGGCCTTTCCAAAGGAACCTTTGCTGATAAAGTTGTTCTCTTTTCTGATTGCCACCTCGATATTGGCCTGGTTTGTTATTGGGTTGGGCAACAACCTCTTATCAATTGCATTGGTGCAGGCACAGTCATAGAATTCACCTGAATCAGATGAAGCAATGGATTGCTCATGGGGGGAGCTACTGTCTGTATTCCACTCCGGAGTGCAGTTTGTTGAAGGGTTAGATGGACAGTCATCTTCTAAATCCTCCTCTCCAGGAATATTCAAATCAATGTCAGGTTCATTGCCTTTTGCTCCATCTTCGCTTTCACTTGCCTTTTCATCACTTTCCTCTCTGACCGCGATATCCAAGAGACCATTGACTTGCTGCTCACCATCCAGTCGATCAGCTGGTGAATCCGAATACACGTCCACAGCCATAGTGCCATTGTCTCCAGTTTGATTTTCTTCTTCCTCTTTGTGACGAGCTGCCTTGCCACTGGGAGCTTCCATCAGTTTTATGTCCTCATTGTCCACAGCTGCGTTTGGCATCTCCTTAACCTTCAAGGCTTCAATTTCATTTGCTAACATCTGACCCAATCCCAATTCTTCATCTGCCTCCTGGGTATCTCCTCCTACCTGGGAGAGATCGTGAGTTGAATCTTCTTTCCCAATCGAAGTTGCTACCTGGGCCACGTTGAGGTCTGTACAAGTCTTCGCATTTACCCGCCTTACTTGTACAGAGGGATTTTCTCTGGCTTTGTGCACTTTTAGAGAATTGCGGCGACAAGTCTCGCGTTTCCTCTCCTTTGTTTTCAGCTGCTTTTGTTCTTCTTGTGGGACTTCCACGTAGGTTGGCAGATAATTGAACATATTTACCTTGGGCATGTTCACCAGATCTGGATGAACCCGAAACTCATCTTCAGTGATTTCATCTGCTTTTGGTGCTTTGGCTAGAATATCGGACTGCTTTTTGCCCATCCCGTTTGAGTCGACCTTCTTCTCTGAGGACGTCGAGCCAGCATTGGTGACCCGTACCAGGGAGTACTTCGGATTGATGAGTTTTTTGGCTATGGCCGCAGTCTGCTCTGCCGTGAGGGTGGCAACCTGTTGAACAGGCTCTGGGGGTTCTTCAGCCGGTGCCAGGTTCAGTTGGAGCAGGTTGACTGGTTTGGAAAAGTGCAATAATTCTCTGAATTGCTTGTCAAATATTTCCACAGCCTGGCCTGACAACACTGTGATGATATTGCGATCAAGTCTGGAGGCAGTCCAGGTAAAACTGAAAGGGATGAGACAACAGGATGTGTATTAACAAGATATCGCATGCTGCAAGTCTTTACAATTTTGCTCTCCATAATGTATGAGCTTGACATCATGTACATCTGCACATCCTAGCCCTTCCTCCTGCAAACATCTCGTTCACTGAGATCCCTTGATATTTTGCTTAGGCTGGACTTAAAAAGGACACAACGAGTTGACCCTTTTCCCTGTCAAAGCACAACAGAGAGATCACTTGCTGTCACCCATTTTGCACAGCTTTGTCATGTTTCATTCTTTAAGCTGTGACATTTTGGCCTTGGCTCAGAGTTACAGCTGGAGATGTTGGTGGATAGTTATATAACATTGCCTCCATCTGTTCCTCCTGCTGCCTTTAAGTAGTAGTCAACATATAAAAAGACCCATCCTGGCTATACTCTCTTCACTTATCTTCAATACCTCATCTTCTGTCTGGGCACTCTCCAACTGGATGGCATTAACATCGAATTCTCCAGTTTCCGTTAACCACCATCCCCACTCCTTCCCCTGTTGCCTTTCCCCCAGCTCTCTCTCTCCCCTTCCGTTCACTCTCCCCCTTCCCCTCACTCTTCCGCTCGCTCTCCTCCTTCCCCTTCCGCTCGCTCTCCTCCTTCCCCTTCCGCTCGCTCTCCCCTTCCCCTTCTGCTCGCTCACGCTCTCTCTCCCCTTCCCTTTTCGCTCGTGCTCTCTCTCCCCTTTTTGCTCGCGCTCTCTCTCCCCTTCCCTTTTCGCTCGCGCTCTCTCTCCCCTTCCCTATTCGCTCGTGCTCTCTCCCCTTTTCGCTCGTGCTCTCTCTCCCCTTCCCTTTTCGCTTGCACTCTCTCTCCCCTTCCCTTTTCACTCGCACTCTCTCTTCCCCCTTCCCTTTTCACTCGCGCTCTTTTTCCCCCTTCCCTTTTCGCTCGCGCTCTTTTTCCCCCTTCCCTTTTCGCTCGCGCTTTCTCTCCCCTTCCCTTTTCGTTCACGCTCTCTCTCCCCCTTCCCTTTTCGCTCGCGCTCTCTCTCCCCTTCCCTTTTCACTCGCACTCTCTCTTCCCCCTTCCCTTTTCGGTCGTGCTCTCTCTCCTCCTTCCCTTTTCGCTCGCGCTCTCTCTCCCCTTCCCTTTTCACTCGTGCTCTCTCTCCCCTTCCCTTTTCACTCGTGCTCTCTCTCCCCCCTTCCCTTTTTGCTCGCTCTCTAATCATAACCAATTAATGCCTTTTGGTTTGGACTCCTCCCCCTCCCACTCTCTCTCTCCAATCTTTATTGAGATGCCTTCCTGTTATTTGCTTATTCAGATCAAACTTCTTTTACCTGGCAACTTTCGGACCCGGCCATTGCCGGACCACGGAAAATGCTAGAAAATAGAAAATGCATGGAAAATAGCTGTCAACTCTGCACTAGGTGCCTCGATCAGACCGATTTTCTGACCTAAAAGGATCAAATAGATCACAAATCAAATCGCAGTTAGCTCAACGCCATTACAGCACCAGCGACTGGGACAGCGATTTGAATCCTGCGCTGTCTGTAAGAAGTTTGTACCAGACGATGGGAGTTGCTGGACCACAGAGCACCAGATTTAAAAGGTTCAACCTGTACATTGAAGAAGGGCTCAGGCCCAAGACAACAGTAATATATCTTTACGTCCTAGGGACACCGCACCTTTGTGAGCTTTCCCCCAGCATTTTTGTGTGTTTTTACACTCCACTCCCCCTCCCGTTAGGAGGAAGAGTCACAATGTGAGATCAGGCACCACCAGGTTCAAGGACAGTTTCTTTCCATATGGTTATCAGGCTCCTGAATGAACCTCATGTCGATAAAATTATGTTGCCTATGATATGTACCATCTATTCTCTTTCTGTAACTCTACATTTTTGAACTGCGTATTCCTTGCTATATGGTTCACCCTCAAAACAAACTTTATTACTGCATCTAGATACACGTGACATAGACTTGTAACGGAAAGATAGTGAAGTCCAAAACTCAAGGCAGTAAATCTTTAATAATCATTAAGTCACAGAAATTCAGTAGAAATCTTTTTCCAAAGAATGGTTGACCATATGGATTCACACAATCAATCAATGATTGCTGAAAGAAATCACATGGATTAATTTCTGATGATGCCAGATAACCATACAAGCCCGCATGTGAAGCGGCGGCACAAAATCTACTCCAGAAAACCTCTTGGTAAAGTAGCTTACCTATATGATCCAGATGCGGCCCTATCTCCATCGATAAGTAGAAACTTCTGCATCTGTCTTCCCACAACTGTCTTAGCCGAGCGTGTGGTTAACTCCGTGCCATTGATAGTAAAGACCCGTATATTCTGCAAAAGGAACAAAAATATGAATTTTAACATCTTTCAGGGAGAGGCGCAACTTGAATCAGGGCTACGTTATCAGGATCAGAATTTAATTATGAACAAGTCACGAAATTCAGTGCTTTGCAGCAGCGTCATCGGGAAACTTGGAGATAGCAATTGGAATTGTGCCTAGCCACACAGTCGTGGGTGTAGAGTGAGCTAAGCACTCATTAAGAGAAGGAATTGTTTTATTTTTCCTGGAGCGATATACAAATGTGGTGGAGGAACTTGGGAGGTCACACAGTGTCCACAGGAAGTAAAAGATAACCAATGTTATGGACCTAGCCCTTTGCAATGTCTTTTTCCTGCAGTGGTCCACTTGCATGGAAAGGATCCGATTTGGCAGAGGATGCAGTTTGTGTTGGGAAAGGAAGATTTTGCACATTCCTTGTTTATTATTTCCTGGGATCTCAGCAGGGTTCTGAAGGTTTCTTGTTCTGAGTTGCAACTATAGCATGGCTTTGAAGAGAGCTATTGCTACACGTGTGTTCTGGCATTTTAGGAATGTAATCCAGGAACGTTTTGGTGTGTGAGGTGTTGCCCTAAATGTCAAATAAGGTGGCTAACAGATTTCAGATTTATTGTCAGAGTACATGCGTGTCATCACATACAATCCCGAGATTCTTTTTCCTGCGGGTGAGGCAGAATTACCACTTATTGGTAGTGTGTGTCATGCATGGCAACAAATAAAGAAAGGTAAACAAACTGACTGCAATGCAGAGAGGAAAAAAAAACAAAGTGCAAAAGTGTAAGCCCTTAAATGGGCCCCTGATTGAGTTTGTTGTCGAGGAGTCTGATGATGGAGGGGGAGCAGCTGTTCCTGAACCTGGTGGTGCGCATCTTGTGGCACCGACACCTCTTTGTGCCTCCTACACCCAATAATTCTAAATAAGAATTAGCATGCTTAGCTTGTGGCTATTGGGTATTTATTTGTCCTGATAGAGTCCTTGACAAGGGTGAACTGTATAATAACTACAGTTAGTACACAAAAATGCTGAGAAACACAGTGGGTCATGTTTAAAGAACGCTGCATGACCCACTGGGTTTCTCCAGCATTTTTGTTCGTTAGCTACAATCATTGGATCCGCAGACATTCTTGTTTAACGCTCTAGTTCTTCGATGGAGTTTACTTCATCAGTCTCCTGTTAACCAGATACATCACAGCTTCATGCGGAATGGAAAAACTCCATTGTGCAGATTCGGGAGTGTTGAGGTATCATGGGAGTAGTTGATTCACTGGTCCCGGTGGATGGAGGGAAATGTAATTCACCTCATTTGATGTTTTCAGTTTCAGTTACAGCCAACATGAACCTGGGTGAGATTGAAAACGTACAAATCCTCTGTGTACCAGTATTTGGAGAACCCATACATCTACCCGCACCCCCAATGTCACACTCTTCCACTGCATTGTGCAGGTTCAATGGGTCAACCTGCACATCTGTCTGAACTGCAAATAGTCATAACCCTTCAAAGTGGAAATGCCTTCTCATCTCAGTTGTAAATACGTCTCTCTTTATCCTGATATTTCGCTTTTTACTTTTCCACATTCACTCTGTCAGGTCCCCTCACACCAACACCCCAGAGAACCCTATTACCATGCTCGTTTCTATTCTCCATCAGCCCTCCCACCATATCTCCTTTCTCACAATTCCCATCAGGCCACCATCCATCCCTTACACGATTGCACCCATCTCCTTCCTTCAGCATCTGTCTCCACATTAACCCTCCCCTTGCCCCTCCTGGCTCCATCTCCTGTATCTTCCCCCCCCCCCCCCACCCATCCACACCATTTTTTCCTCCTTTCCATCTATCACAGTCTGCAGAGGTCATTTACTGCATCCAGTGCTCCCGCTGTGGTCGTCTCTGGATCGGAGAGACTGGGCGCAGTCTGGGAGATCACCTGGTTGAGCAAGGTGGCTCTGTCTGCCGCAATAGCGTGGACCTCCCTGTGGCCACCCATTTCAATTCCCCATCCTGTTCCCTTGCTGACATGTCTGTCCATGGTCTCATTCACTGGCCGACTGAGGTCACCTGCAAATTAGAGGAACAACAACTCCTCTTCCAATGGGCACCCTCCAACCGGATGGCGTCAACATCGACTTCTCCAATTTCCCCTTCTTCCCCCTGTGCACTTTCCCCAGCTCTTGCTCTCTTCCCTTTTCCCTCTGTCTCCTTTCACAGAGCCAAAATCAACTCTCACCTTTCCTCTTATTATATCCAATTAACACCTTCACCTTCTGTTAGTCTGGACTCCTCCCCAGCCTGTCTTTGGTATCTTTATTCTTATACGCTCCCGTTTTCTGCTTAATCCTTGAAAAAGGGCTCAGGCCCGAAACATTGGTAATATACCTTTACCTTCTATAGATGCTGTGAGGCCGGCTGACTTCCTCCAGTATTTCTGTGTGTTTATCCCAAACCACCCCACCTGTCCATCATCGTTCGTCCCCTCCTCAGTCCACCTAGTGCCCACTGACGCTCCTTAATGCTGCCCTCTCCTCTCTCAGCCCTAAAACAGGGTCTCGACCCAAAACGTCTCCCCCGTGCATGCGAGCAGCCTGATCTACTGCTCAGCCCCAGCGGCCTGCCTTTTGCTCTTGATTCCAGCATCTGTGGTGTCTCCACCTCTCAGTGGTTGTTCGCAAGGATATGAAATGCTCATTAAATAGTAATGAAGGTTTTGAATTAATAATGAGGACTGGCTCCTTAATTGAGCAATTAGCAGGGATCTGCAAGGTATGAATTTTCCACTGACCATTAAGCTGAAGGCCTCGAGAGCAAATGATTTCAACCAGTCCACCTTGCAGTACTTTGTCCGATATAAATTACCATCAGAAATCTTTGCAAAATTGGTTCATTGTTTGCCCGCAAGTAATGATGAATGTAGGTTTCAAGTGATAAAAATTTATTACAACTCGTATGGTCTTTAAGTGAAGAAGTCTCCCCACTGATTCTCTTAGCTCCCTTACCCCCCCCCCCCCCCCAAGCTCACCTATACCAGGTGCATTTTCCATTTATGACCTCTGAACTCCTCCCCTCCCCCCCCCCCCCCCGCCTTTTCTTCTCTTCTGCCCTGCCTTTTAATTCAGATCCCTGCCTGCTTTTTCCTCATCACTTGAAGAATGGCTCAGGCCCGAAACATCAGCTATCCATCTTTACTGACAGACCTGCTGGATTGCTCCAGGACTTGCGCATTCTTATAACAATCATAGACTTTAGTGTTGTCCAGTATCATCTGATTCTTCATCGGTTTGATGTGTGTACAGTGGTGAAAAACAAATGTGCTGATCTTTTAAAATGTACCCTCTCATGAGCATTCCAAAGTACTTGGTGGGCTGCATCATGTAATTTCAGTAGCTGTTACTGGTTAAATACATGGCTAATTACCCCCATTATGTGGCAGGCAAGTGAACCAATTATTAACTGCTCTTTGTTGTTTGACAAGATCTGTTTGAAAATTGTGTTGGGGTCTCCTGATTAAAGCACCAGAACTCATTACATGAATGCACTATTTTCCTCCCCCCCCACCCCCCCCCCACCCCATCCCCATTCTAGGAGCTTCGTATCATATTAACAGACTTTTTTTTGACTACTGTTGAACTTATATTTATGTAAATATGCTTCATGTTCCTGGAGAAATGCTATCTTGTCTTTGTCATGCGAGCCTGGAACGAATGACAAATAAAGGTGACTTGTCTTGTTGGTAACCGTTCAGGCACAATGAACTAGGCCATGCTCACAAAATACAGTGGCGGGCTGACAAAATAAAAATTGTGTGAAACACGGAAGTCTGCAGGCACTGGGATTATAGTCAAGACACAGAAATGCTGGGGGGAACTCAGCCGGTCTCGCATAGGAGGTAAAGATATATAACCTGCATTTCAGGTCTGAGCCCTTCAAGGTATCAGAGATTAATGTTTAACTTGGAGGTCACTGTTATATCTTTCTAATGCTCAGACAGTTCGGCACTAACCTTGAACTCGGAAGGATGGATGGCACAAAGTGGGTGCACTAACATGCCCATAACAGTACATAACAGTACTTCAGCAAATTACTACTGACGAAGAAATATTTTTAAAATCGTGGCTCAGGACGTATCAGGTTTTTAAGATTATGCTTTTGAAATTCGTCCTCTGGTGGTGATGTGAAACTGAAACCAGAGGTGGCTGTGCATTTCACTTTAGATCCTCCGAAATGACGTTCGATACTTGTGTAGTGCGAGAATGATGTATTCTACCTTCATTCTTCTTTGTCAAATGTGACCATATGCTTCATAGACTTTGGAACAAGGAATTGTGAACAGCAAATCATTAGTCATTCAATGATGAGTATCTCTGCAGTTGGTGCGAGAACACAGCCTTGCTTCACGCCATTGTTAATGGAGAAGGGTTCAGAGAGCTCATTGCTGTATCTGACCCGACCTTGTTGGTTTTCGTGCAGTTGGATAATCATGTTGAGGAACTTTGGGGGACATCCGATGCGCTCTAGTATTTGCCAAAGCCCTTTCCTGCTCACGGTGTCGAAGGCTTTGGTGAGGTCAACAAAGGTGATGTAGAGTCCTTTGTTTTGTTCTCTGCACTTTTCTTGGAGCTGTCTGAGGGCAAAGACCATGTCAGTGGTTCCTCTGTTTGCACGAAAGCCGCACTGTGATTCTGGGAGAATATTCTCAGCGACACTAGGTATTATTCTATTTAGTAGAATCCTAGCGAAGATTTTGCCTGCAATGGAGAGCAACGTGATTCCCCTGTAGTTTGAGCAGTCTGATTTCTCGCCTTTGTTTTTGTACAGGGTGATGATGGTGGCATCACGAAGATCCTGAGGCAGTTTACCTTGGTCCCAACAAAGCTTGAAAAACCCTCTTTTCAATCTTCTTCAGCATGATGCTGAACCAAGCCATGAAAGACCCCAACAATGAAGACGCTGTTTACATCCGGTACCGCACGGATGGCAGTCTCTTCAATCTGAGGCGCCTGCAAGCTCACACCAAGACACAAGAGAAACTTGTCCGTGAACTACTCTTTGCAGATGATGCCGCTTTAGTTGCCCATTCAGAGCCAGCTCTTCAGCGCTTGACGTCCTGCTTTGCGGAAACTGCCAAAATGTTTGGCCTGGAAGTCAGCCTGAAGAAAACTGAGGTCCTCCATCAGCCAGCTCCCCACCATGACTACCAGCCCCCCCACATCTCCATCGGGCACACAAAACTCAAAACGGTCAACCAGTTTACCTATCTCGGCTGCACCATTTCATCAGATGCAAGGATCGACAATGAGATAGACAACAGACTCGCCAAGGCAAATAGCGCCTTTGGAAGACTACACAAAAGAGTCTGGAAAAACAACCAACTGAAAAACCTCACAAAGATAAGCGTATACAGAGCCGTTGTCATACCCACACTCCTGTTCGGCTCCGAATCATGGGTCCTCTACCGGCACCACCTACGGCTCCTAGAACGCTTCCACCAGCGTTGTCTCCGCTCCATCCTCAACATCCATTGGAGCGCTCACACCCCTAACGTCGAGGTACTCGAGATGGCAGAGGTCGACAGCATCGAGTCCACGCTGCTGAAGATCCAGCTGCGCTGGATGGGTCACGTCTCCAGAATGGAGGACCATCGCCTTCCCAAGATCGTATTATATGGCGAGCTCTCCACTGGCCACCGTGACAGAGGTGCACCAAAGAAAAGGTACAAGGACTGCCTAAAGAAATCTCTTGGTGCCTGCCACATTGACCACCGCCAGTGGGCTGATAACGCCTCAAACCGTGCATCTTGGCGCCTCACAGTTTGGCGGGCAGCAGCCTCCTTTGAATAAGACCGCAGAGCCCACCTCACTGACAAAAGGCAAAGGAGGAAAAACCCAACACCCAACCCCAACCAACCAATTTTCCCTTGCAACCGCTGCAATCGTGTCTGCCTGTCCCGCATCGGACTGGTCAGCCACAAACTAGCCTGCAGCTGACGTGGACTTTTTACCCCCTCCATAAATCTTCGTCCGCGAAGCCAAGCCAAAGAAAGATCTCTGCAGTGACCTCTAATGTAGTGCATCCATGATATGGACATAATGTGGAATAGTAGTTGCCTTCCAAGCTTTTGGATTAAACCTGGCTCTCAGCCCAGGCTCTGGGAGAAGGCAAGGAGAGTGTTTTACTATGGGGCAAGTGGCAGGAACCTCACTGTTGGTTCTATTAGTTTATAGATGTATTAGAAATTGTTACAAGATTCCTCTGTCTCAAGAAAGTTAATGGAAATCAGAATCTCTGTTGTGAAAACTGGATACTTCAAATGCGAGTTTGATAACTTTTTTAAATGGCCAAGGAAAAAGAGTCATTGAGGTTAATCTTTGTGAAACAAGTCAGTTCTGAACATTCAAGCAGATAGAAAGATCCAAGATTCCTTTATGTGAGAAAGACGGCAATATCCCACAAAATTTACTTTCATCTGCCATAAGGCAGACTGATTTGCCATTGACAGAAACTGCCTGAAGTGCCGCTCACAGTTAGAGAAAGAGAAACAAAAGAAAGTCCCCTCAGAGTTACCAAGTGACCATGGATTTGCCTCCTGCACCCCCCTCCCCCCGCTCCTCCGCAGCCACACGGAGTCCAGAGCAAACCAAACCTTTAACACCATCAGGAAACCTTCAGCGCCCTTGGCACCCTCTCGCATCCCGGTTCCAATAACTGGTGCCCCTTCAGCCAGTCTCCGGCAGTCCGCTTGCCCGCAGTCGCCAGCCGTCTGCGTGGGTTCTTTCCTCGAGTCGCCAACAGCTTGTGAGTTCTTCAGCGTCAGAACCGCTCTTTGGTCCCACAGCTGTGCTCATCAATCTGTGGATTATCTCCTCTGCTTCTACTTCTCAAACAAATGGTGTTCTCCCTGTTTTCTGGTGCCCTGCGCCAGTCCTCTGCTTCCCTGAAGCCTGCAGCCCCTTGGGGCTGCTATTGATCATAGGCACCGCCATCTTGAGCGCAGAATTTTTAAATTTACCACCATCATTAACAGGCCATTTAAAGCCTGTATGGAGCGGATGGCAGTCGAACTTTGTGGTAGAACCCCGCAGAGCAGCGCTCTGTCTCCGCCCCCTGCTCTCCACGAGTCCGCACCAATGGCAGTGCCATTATCATCTTGCAAAAACAAAAAAAACGCCTCCTGTTCTTTTATTCCAATGTTCTTCAGTTACACTCTATGCAAGTTATAATGGGATGTACTTCAATAGAATTTGTTACTGCCTCACGTTGAAATACAAGCAGGAGCCATCTATCTTGACATTTGAGTCTGCTCCGCCATTCAACAAGATGATGGTTGATCTGGCTGTGGATTCCGTTGTACTCTCCTGCCGGCTTACCATAACCCTTAATTCCCTGATTATTCAAAAATCATTCTGTCAGTGTCTTAAAAACATTTAACGAGATAACTGAAAGGGACGAGATTCATTTGTTTGAGAAAGGCACTAAAATAATCTCAATTTCCCTCATGGTTAAAAATTCCACAGTCAGTTCAGTTGGACAAAAAAAGAAGTCTGCAGATGCTGAAGTCGTGTGCATTACACCAAACGTACTGGAGAAACTGAGCAGGTCATGCAGTATCCATAGGAAGAACTGAGGAAGGAGGCAAGGAACCTGAAGGGTGAAGGCCCGAAACACTGGTCACCCTTTACTTCCTATGGATGCTGCATGACCTGCTGAGATGCACCGGCACGTTTGTGTGTTGCACATTCTGTGCAGATCCAGTTCCCAGAGTCTCAATAAGAAGAGAATACCTAAATGCCTGGGCATTGATTGCAAGAGGTCTGGCTATGAGGTTGTATTTATTTTTCAATTATTGAAATAAAACAATTAATTAGTTCAAAGCAGTTTGAACCAGATCTGCAATGGGATGAGTTACAGCCCGCAAGCCCTGGGGACAGGGTGGAGGGGTGGAGGAGAAGATATTATCCACCCACGTGTTGTCTTTCTGTGCAAAGAATTTCCTTGTCACAGGGCCAAGCGATGGTGAGAGACAAGAACCAACGGTGTTCATCTTCTCTCTCTGAAGTTGATTCAAAGATAAAAGTTGTGACACTCTCACGAGGGGAATTCATATCATAGTTCTGTGTGCTCAGAAAATGGGACTTCATTGAACAATTCCATGACACTAGATTAATGGTATCATTTTAAACTGGTTACTTAGATAGGATGCAACATCTTGGCAAGCAATTCAAGATTCGTATCAGAAACTGTGACAGTCTCCTGAAACATAATTCTGATATTTTTTCTTTTTAAAAAAAAACTGCTAACCTTAACAATTCCACAACACGGACCAATCATCTCACCATGTCTGTATGAATGCTTTAAAAGAGTCATCCAACTTGATGATCATTCAGGCACAGAAGGCTACAGGGGAGATGGGATTAATATAGATAGGTGCCCACAGGCCAGCATGGATGTGATGGGCTGAATGGCCCATTTCTCTGTTCTAGCCCCATGGCTTTGCAAAGTGAACTTTTCCAAGCATTTATCGGATTCCCTTTTAACTAATGACGTGTGCAGGATCTATTTTAGATAGGCATGTTTACAGGTTGAAATAATTCTAATTTTGGCAGGGCTTTGGATCACCTGAAGACAAACCATGCAGGGAAAGCACATGGAGATGAACATGTGCTCAATTCCAAGTGACTTGGTAAAGTTCAAGCAATGCAGATGATGGAAATCCAAAATAAAACAGAAATGACTGGAAAAACTCAGCGGGTCAGACAGCAACTGTGGAGAGAGAGAAAGCACAGTTGGTACTTCAGGCCAAAGTCACTCTGCCAGTTTGAATGCAGGGTCCTCGTCTTGAAATGTGTTCCCTGTTTTTCTTCCCCAGATGCTGCCTGCACGCTGTGTGTTTCCAGCATCTTCTGTTATTATTTGAGTCGTCTAAGACCTTCCCTAGAGAAAAGGGAAGTATTTTGGATAGATTTTAACATAGTAGGGGAATTAAGGGATCTGGGGAAAAGGCAGGTCGGCGGAAATGAGCCTATCATCAGATCAACCATGATCTCATTAAATGGCGGAGCAAACTCTACAGCCGGTGGCCTACTCCTGCTCCTGTTTCTTACATTAAAAAATGTGGGAAATACTCAGAAGGTTAGGGCACAACTGTGGGATTAAAGTTTCCGATGAGGGGTCTTCGGGCTGAAGCATTAAGCTGGCAGATGTGGACTGACCTGCTGAGTATTTCCAGCATTTAGAGTAAAAGTCTGCAGACCCTATGATTGAAGTAAAAACATAACGCTGGAGAAACTCAGCAGGTCAAACGGTGCACTTGATATATCAAAGCTAAAGATACATCACCAACATTCCCTTCCATCAGTTTCTGGTGGTCTGTAAGATTTCCTGCAACATTAGTTCAGTTGATTTTAAAGTATTTATGTAATGTAGAAATCTGATAAATTACGGAGACCATTAGCAGCAATGGCGGAAAAACATTTTTACAAATTTAACCCAACTGATTTATTGCATTATATAAATAATCCTTTTCCAACAGTTTTTTTTTCCTGAAAATTCAGTATTAATCTTATTGATTAAATGCAACAATGCTGAGCTATTTTCATCCATTACATATGGGCAGGGACTCACCGGCACACTTACTTCACACGAACAAACAGCTGTTATACCTGAGCAGGCCTCAACAGGCACTGATCCTTGCCAGAGATCTCAATGTCTGAAGAAAACACTGTTTCATCAAAATAGAATCTTACAAAATACAACCAGAAATAGCGGGGTACCGCCTAACCAGATCGCATCTGGATTCATCCAATTGGAGGAATTAAGTTAAAACAGCAATGCTGGAGTAACCCGGCAGGTTTTGATGCCTCCAAAGGAGGTAAAGATATAGAATCAACATTTTGGGTCTGAGTCCTTCAAGGTATGAGTAAAAATCATCTAGACACCTGGCAACATTTTACTCATACTTCTAAGAAGGCTTAACATAGTATGTGGATGGGAAGAAAAAGTTTGTAAACCCCTGTGTTAATCGTCCCTGTTCGACTCATTATGTGCACGGTTGCAGAACTCCAAAGGAAATGGGCCGATGATAATTTTACTCAAGCAAAATATTTCAGTAACAATTGGGTCCAGATCAGTGATTCTCAACCTTCTCTTCCCACTCACATCCCACCTTAAGCCATCCCTTACTAATAACAGAGCACCGATGGCAAAGGGATGACTTAAAGTGGGCTGTGAATGGAAAGGAAAGGTTGAGAACCACTACCTTAAACAAGATACAAGCAGTAGTATTCTTGCATAATATTTTTCATACGTACAAATGACCTGAGATTTGTAGAAAGGTTCTGTTTCTATCAAGCTACGGAACCTCAGCATTGATATTTATATCTTTAATTAAAACTGAATATAGAAAACAGGCAGTCGAAAAACAGATTAAATAGCAATGAAATATGTAATTGACTGCCACTGCAAACAACACCATAAAAATTAACTTCCTCCATCTTAGTGGCTGCAGTTTGTACTATCCATAAATCACTCTATGGTTACTTGCCTCCAAAGGTGTACATTTCTAAATTAAAACAGGTAAGTAAAGGTTAACTCCAAACTACATCTTCCTGTGGGCCTGAGTTTAGTTATGACCTTGAGTGCAATCTCCATGAAGCCTGCATCTTCTCCCTGTGGCCACCCGGTTCTCCCAAATTCATGTGGGCTGGTGGACTGCCCTCAGTGAAGGCAAGTGGATGGACCTGGAGTGAGCCGATGAGAATGTGAGGAGAACTCCCGACTCTGAGCATCTGGTGTTTACTAGCTGACATCTGTTTTAATTCACATTATGTGTCCTAATCCCTGGTGATCCCAGATTTTTGTTTAGCGACTGTATCCATTTCATTGGGAAGTGGTTTGATGTTTTAGTCTGGTATCTGCAAGGACTATAACAGGGAAAAACAATATAATACATCTCTTGAGGGGCGGGGTGCAGGATCCATTGTATTTAGAGTAAATGCATGCTTCATAATCATAGACTAGACAGGTTGCTTTATACAATGCACTAAACTGGAGAACGCAGTCGTTCAAGTAACATCTGTAGGAAGCAACGTTTTGCATTGGTTACCCTTTGCTTCCTATAGATGCTGTATGATTTGCTGTGTTTCTCCAGCATATTAATGTATTGCTCCACAATCACGGTGCTTGCAGACTTTCCTGTTTAACTCTCAAGTTGCTTCATGATGTTGACATACCTGTTACACTGGAAAACACATTTTTTCAAAAGGTTTACTTCCTGAAAATAAAATTGGGGATATTGATAGACAACTTCAAGATGAACACAAAGATAATTTCAGATCAGCTGTATCACGTGGGAAGTTGGAGAAAGATTAAATTGACTTTTATTTTCGTGAATTCAGCTTAGTGAATTGTTGCGCTAGTTCAACTGGCCTAAAAATGTTTTGCCGCTGATTTTGATTTGCGCTCAAAAATGATGCCTCTTGTGTCAGTGTCCAACAATAGCCAGTCACCAATAATGGATTCTAGTTGCCCTGATGTTGGTTTTCTGGTGAAACCTTTCACCGTGTTCGTCACCAAGATCAGCAGGGAAGAAGTCCAAGTGCCAAGGCTTAAAATGAAATTTCAATGACATGTTGTTCTTCATGGTTTTGTATGTTTTAAGCATAGGTTGTATCTAAAACAGGGTATGTGATAGGAAAACAAATAAGGTGTTTTTCATGATCAACAGCCCAAAAATCCATAAAATACACCCAAATGTTTTAAGGAAGAAAAATCTTCATTATCCAGTGTAATCTTCTATGAATGACCACCCTTCCAATAATCATGCATTCTGGCTTGCAAATATAATTATTGTCTCTTCACTGTCAGTGGGTTCTTTATCCTTTAGATCCCTCCCTCACAGTATTCTGGGATTAAGTACAGTGATGCATTTTAGGAAGTTAAACCAGAGCAGTGGCTGACTGGGCTCTGGGGAGTGTTGTAGAACAGAGAGACCTGGGGATACAAATTTAGAAAGTTGCAGGTTAAATACAGGCACATGGAAGACACCTGGGTGGGGATTAATGAAAGACCTGTTTTCATGCTGTGACTCTATCAGTTCAAGAAGGCAACACCCCACCACCCATTTAGGGATTAGGAATTATTGTTGGCCTTTCGGCTTCCATGTAATAAGGTCAGGTAGAGTCTTAATCGTTAAATGTGTCAGGTGCTTCACAAGAGACTTGGGAAGTTTGTCAGCAAGTTGCTTTGTGAGATATTAGGAGAGGTGACAAAAAAGGTGAAGCGGAGGCGCTTATTTTTAAAACCAGGGTTTTATACCTTATTGAGAGTAAATATTCACTGAAATGTATACAAAGAATGCAGTGGTTTAAAATAAAAGAATAAATATGTGGGATTCTGTGCTCCCTCCCGATTTATATTGCTTTGCCCATCTTTAATCTATATCGCCCACAAACTAAAATATCAAACCATTTCCAGATCCAAGAGATACAGCAGCAAAAGAAAAATGGGATCACATGGAATTGGGGCATATAATGTGAATGGGCACCAGTTTGTGCTTATCTGATGCTCAGCTGTTAAAAGGAATAATCTGGTTAATAATTCTCCAATGTGTGATACATCCATAAGAGTGATTTTGATTATCCCATTGTCAGGTGCGTACAGTAAAACATATGGAGACTCGATAATACCACAGTGTTAAAATCTTTGCAGAGGTCCACCAGCCAGTCAGTAGCGGTTATAACCCTATATTGCCAACGAGGTACCTATCTGCTCTAAATAAGGCTGCCAGATTTTTAGGAAGGTGCTGTATCCCTTCCTGAGATTGTGTGTGACATTTTCAAGTGGGATGCAGCCATTCGTCTCCAAAGTCCACCTATCCGTGAATAGATGGGAGTCAGACTTCCATGTTACTGTTATGTAC
Source organism: Narcine bancroftii (assembly GCF_036971445.1). Classification (NCBI taxonomy): domain Eukaryota; kingdom Metazoa; phylum Chordata; class Chondrichthyes; order Torpediniformes; family Narcinidae; genus Narcine; species Narcine bancroftii. Next base: position 10,413,818 of record NC_091480.1, read on the forward strand.
TTTGTGGCCTCACATAAGGCAATTTGTGTGAATTTAATTTGAGAATTAGTTAGTGACCTACCAACCGTGGTAAAGTTACCCAGAAGGCAAAGAAAGCTCTGGGTCTACTGGGAAAGTGACTCCTGTGATCTTGGTTAGGGTGTCACAGAGGTCATACCAGAAGGGCCTCACCTTCATGCAAAGCAAGGTAAAATGTAAAAAGGAACCAACCTCCACGGCACACATAAAACACATCTCTGATAACTTAGGTTTACATTGGTGAAATTTCTGTGGGGTGAGGTACAGTTGATGAAGAGAATTATAATGACCAATCTATACCAACAAACTTTGCCTCTCAGAATCTTGTAGACATCTATCAAGCCTCTCATCCTTCTACTCTCCAAAGAGAAAAATCCTATTCTACTAACCTTGCCTCATAAGACTTATTTTCCAATCCAGGCAACATCCTGGTGAATCTCCTCTGCACCCTCTCCATAGCTTCCACATCTTTCCTCTAATGAGGTGACCAGAACTGAACATATTACTCCAAGTGTGGCCTCACCAGAGATTTGTCAGTATTTATGGTTAAGGTCGACACTTCATCCTGTGAGGGAATGAGTTTAAAACTAAAGGGGGCTGATCATTAAAGACATAGAGGATGAAAAATGTTCACCCTCAAATGGCTTTTGGAAGTTTTTCCCCCAAATGGCAGAGAAAGCAGAGTTTTTGAATATTAAATCTGAGGTGGGTAGATTTGTGGTAATTAAGGGGGTGAAAGGTCACAGAGATGGGCAGGAATGTGGAGCTGAAGCCAAAGTCAGACCATCCGTTATCTTCTTGTATAGCAGAACAAGCTTGAAGGCCTGAATGCCCTACTCTCATTCCTAATTCAGGTGAACGCCTGAATCTGGTGTGTTCCTGTGACTGCACATATTTAATTTCCTGTATGGTGGAGGAGGAATCGCCACTCATTATCTTAAAACTAGAGGAAAAGACAAATAGACTTTGAAATAATTCATACTAACCCGTCATGAGGCTCAACTATAAAATGGTTTCATTTCTACAAAATATCCCCAGTACAAAAGCATTCCAGCCTTTACATTAAAAATCGTGAATGGATCTTTATCTTCAAAAGATGGTCACACTTGCTATCAGGGCTGATCTGTTTGTCTATTCACCCACTTTCTCATGAAGACTTACTTTCAGCATTCCCAAATGCATTCCAGAATTCTGGCACATCTTCATGAAATATTTGATGTTAACCTCGTCGTGAATGATGTAGACAGGAACTTTCCTCTTGAAGCTAGCATCCAGCAAGTCTTTGAAGATATCAATGTCTGTAAATATGTCCATTACAACAGCAATGACCTGGGAAGGATATGAAAACAGTGAAGAGATATTTGCTCAGCTATCACATGATGGACATTTAATCAACTAATCAAATGCTGGTCATTATCTTCTGCCTGTGGTTAAAACTCTGTTCATTGTTATTAATGAATGAAATTCCAATGAGATTGGATTGACCCGAGAAAGGATTTCCACAGGGAAATTGAAAACTAAACCAGCAAATACAAGATAGTGGCTAAGATCCAATCAGGAATTAAGGGGCAAGTTTTTGCTCGGTGCTTTAAATGAGTACCTGAGAATGGACGAAGCCAATGGTAATTATTGGTGTTCATTGGAGGAGAAAGTAGAAGTAAAATAGATTTTTAAAAATATTTAGACATACAGCACGGTAACCGGTCTGTGCCGCCCAATGTATACCCCATTAACTTATATCCCTGGTACATTTGGAATGGTGGGAGGAAACCAGAGTCCCCAGAGAAAACCCACGCAGACACAGGGAGTATGTACAAACTTCTAACAGACAGCGCAGGATTAGAACCATAGTCCGGTCCTGATTTCTGGCTCTGTAGAAGCATTGCACTAACCGCTGCACCAACTGTGGTTCCCAATGAGACGTGGCTTGAGCAGGGCATGAGAATTAGAACTGAGCAATGGGGTTAAGTGGCCTGTTTTGGTGCTGTTAATTCTTTACAATTCCATGTTCCAGGACAACCTACTCTATCTTACGACCATTTGTTTTCAAGCTTATGGCAATGCAGGAAATACGTCCCTCAGTCCATGTGCGTAAAGAACAAGGTGATATTTTAAATTTAGACATACAGCATGGTAACAAGCCCTTACGGCCCACGAGCCCATGCTGCCCAATGACACGCAATTGACCTACAACCCTAGTATGTTTTTGAAGGGTGGCAGGAAACCAGAGCACCCGTGAAAATCCACACAGACACAGAGAGAACGTAGTGTACAAACTCCTTACAGACAGCCGTGTCATCTGTTTTAACGATTAATGACAGAGGTGTAAATATTGTTCAGTCACTCCAGAGTGCTTGAAAAATTTTAAAAAGCACAGCAAATGCTGTAAATCTGAAACAATGGCAGGAAATGGCAACTGTCAGAAGACATTATTTTTCCATTCATTTGCAGTATCTGGACAGTATGTATTGCCCATCCCTAATTGCACGAGAAGGTGGTGTAAGCTCCCTTCTTGGGGCCCTACAATTCTTACAGTGTAGACATGATACTCTTCAACTTTGTTTTGATTTAGCATTACCTGTTGTACTTAAGTATAGGTTGTCTTTCTTGGATAACACACAAAACAAAACTTTTCACTGTCTTTTGGTACACACGATAATAAATAATTCAGTTCAATACTTAGTATTGATGGGGAGAGAGTTGCAGGATCTAAACTCTCATGTATTTTTTAGACATACAGCAAGTAACAGGTTTTTCCGGCCCTTGGGTTCCTGCTGCCCAAATACCCCAATCAACCTACAACTTCTGTATATTTTGAATGGGGGGGGGGGGGTGAGACACCGGAGCGCTCGGAGGAAACCCATGCAGATAGAGGGAGAATGTACAAACTCCTTACAGACAGCGCTGGATCCGAATCCAGGTTGCTGGCGCTGTAACAGCGTTGCATTAACCATTATGTAAACCATGCCGCTTATGTTGAAGGACTTCCAAGTCAGGGTCTGGAGGAGAACTTGCAGGTTTTGGTGCTCTGATGTACCTTGTTCTGCTCGGTCATGAAGATCATGGATCTGGGAGGGGTCGGAGTAGCCAAACTCCAGTGCAGTTTGTTTATGGTACATGCTGCAGCCACTATGTACCATCACTGTTTATGGTAATTGATAGGGTGGCCATCAAGCCTGGATGGTACTGGGTTTCTTAAAAGGTGTTGGCACTGTACTCATCTAGACAAGTAAAGAGTATCCCATCGCATTTCTGACTTGTGGAATGTCCTTGGGTGGTAGTTAAGAAGGGACTCACCCAAACCTTGACTTGCTTGTACTGAGATGTAGTGAAAAAACTTTGTTTTGCATGTTCCAGGCATATCAACCTGCTCTCAAGTCTAATAATTAATTTGCATTCTTGTCACAAGATCAAGGAACAGAAGGCAGCCACTCGGCCCATCAAGTCTGTTCCGTAAACCTACACACTAAGCTATTCTACACGAGTTCCAATTTCTGGCCTTTTCCCCATATCCCTTCATGCCCTCACTAATGGGATACTTGTCTGTTTCTTATGTTACTTGCCACTTATTAGCTTATGCTTGAGACTTGTGCAAGTCTGTAGATAATGGGCCACTCAGTTTGCTGAGGTGTTGCAAACACTATTGATCACTGTGCAAGCAATGCTCAGATGATTGATACAAGGTCCTAATCAGAAATGTTGCATGACCCTTCTACCCATGGACCCCTCCTAACCTGATGAGTTCCTCCTGCTTCTTATTGTTTGGCTCAAGATTCTTACATCTGCAGTTTGCATTTCTCATGAGTGTTTCTCTGTCAATGAAGTGATTTGAGCCAAAAGGCCACTCATACATATTCTACAATACATTCTACATGGTTCATCAAATCCATTAGCCTATCTGTACTTTATAATTCCATAAGCATTATTACCTAGAAACTCATTCCTGGTTAGTACAGTCACAGAGTTAAGTTAGATCTCTGTCACTGATATTCACTGGAATTAATTTCAGAAAGTTCACACATTGCTATGGCAAAACTTGCTCCACAGGGAGGCCAGTTACTTATCTCATTTGGTGGAGGATGCTGGGTCAGGAGTAATAAAAGAATCAAGATGACATGGAATTGTAACACCTTCACTCAAAATAATACCTAATTTTAATACCTTGCATTAACAGTGCATTCACTGGCTCAGGATTGTCTGTTTCCACCTCTGTTCCCCACCTGGTCTAGTTCCAGCCAGCACTTCGTCCAGCAAGACACCTTTTGTCTGGTAGTCTGGATTCCTCTCCCTCCCATTCTTCGCCCCTTTCTCTTCCCAGTCTTTAGTTCAGACTTCTCCCTGCTTTTTGCTTATACCTTGAAGTAGGGCTCAGGCCCAAAATGTTAGTAATATATTTCTGCCTCCTATGGACACTGTGAGACCAGCTGAGTTTCTCCAGCATTTCTGTGTTTTTACTTAACATTACCTGACAGCTCTTTGAACCAACACAGCAGGGGCAGGTTTAATACAGATGTGGTGACTCTAACTGCAAACAATACTGTGAATATTTAATACCACTCGATGGACTTATGCAGTAGAAACGTAAACTTTGTTTTATGAATATGTTAATTTAAACTTGACAGACTAACAATGCTGTGTAAAACTTAAGCGATTTCACAGTTTAAGATTTTAGACATTGACAATCAAGATGGTAAAACCACAAATCAGACAAGCAAACTAACTACTATTTCATCAAACTATTAACAGCCTGCCACAATCTCTCTCTAATCCGGAATCCCTCTCTAATCTGGAATCCCTCTCTAATCCGGAATCCCTCTCTAATCCGGAATCACTCTCTAAACCGGAATCCCTCTCTAATCTGGAATCCCTCTCTAATCCGGAATCCCTCTCCCTTCCTTCAAGAGCCTCTTCCAATATCTCTCTAGGCATTCTTCAAACAGGTGGTGTGTAGAAATGTTTATATTTCTAACCAATTTAAGGTAACATTCTAAGTTTTATGATGATACTTTATTTATCTATCAAGTCGTTTGAAATCCTTTTCCAGTGGTACCACCTTAAGTAATCCTGAACTAACCACAGAGCACCTATGGCACAGGATGCTTTCCAGCAAGTAACACACATGCCCAATCATTCCAACGTTTTCTCATGTTTGTCCCACTCCAAGATCACAGCCCAGAATCTAAGGTGGTGCTAAGGCAGTGCTCCTTCAGTGTTCAACTCAATGGACCCCATGTCCAGTCATTGAGAAGGATGGGGCTATTTTAAAGAAAGGCGAGCTTGTTTTTCTTGGATCTGGAGATCGTCCTACGGGGCTCCAGGCTTCACCATCGTCCCCAACCCCTCCCACCCTAGATCTCCCTCTCCTCTGCACCCTCAGACTGGATGAAGGAGATGCCCCCTAGCATGTCCACTTGCTGACTTCTTCCAGCAGATGTGAATGGCAGGTTGATGGGCAAGGTGTGCCGGAAGTCGGCTGGTTCTTTCCTGAGTTAAAACCACAACGCTGGAGAAACTCAACAGGGCAGTGTACTTTATTGAGCAAAACTAAAGATACATCACCGAGGTTTCGGGCTTGAGCCCTTCATCAAGGTCTTTCCTGGGCAGCTTGGTGCGGACAGGTCGGGGACGCGCCCGGACGTCACGCCAACGCAGCTCTCACCTTCTGCGCCTGGCCGATTAACCTGCGGATCATCTCCTTGATGTGGATGGAGCCGTCCACGGGAGGCTGCGTGTACACGTTGGCCCGGGTCACGCCGCGGTAGGCAGCGCAGTCCGGCCAGCCCAGCTCCAAGCTGGGGCGCGACACGTCCGAGAGCTCGGGCCAGTAATGCAGCGACACGGGCTTCTGCTCCCCGGGGCGCTCAGCCTCCCGGCTGCAAGGCGGCCCGTCGTCCAGGAAGTCCCTGACCGAGCCCAGGAGGTGCTGGATGTCCAACTCGGACAGGAACTCCCGCAGATTTTCTTCGGCCACCGCTTGGTTGAAGGCACGGATCCCTCCTGTCACCAGCGCTTCCACCGCCAGCCTCTGCCCCTCGCTGTAGAAGAACTCGGGCTTGGACTCGTTGGTCCGAAAGTTAATGTGCCCCTCGTCCAAGCACTGCAACTGCGAGAGAGCCATTCCTCCGCAGCCCTGTAATCGGCTCCAACCGAGCAAGGACTCGCCGAATGCAACGGGACTGACACGTCGATAGATACTTTCCACCTCCCGCTTCCCAGCCCCTCCCAGGTATGAGGCCGGTCCACACCCTGCATTTCCTCCTCTCACACCCACGGGGACTTTTTTTCTCTCTCACGTTGAATCGTGTGCACTCTCAAAGCAGGAAGCTGACTCAGACCTCATTGCTGGGATGGGTCGCTTCAAGCCACAAGCGACCAAGGGGAGAAGTGAGGTCGGGCAGTGTCTGTGGAAGAAGGACACCTGAGCTCTGTGTCCACTGGAATAACAGGGACCTCCCAGTGGCCAACCCTTTCAATTCCGCACCCCATTCCCACACCGGACGTGGCCTCATGCTCTGGCAGAGGTTACCCGCAAATTGGAGGAACAACTTCCTTCTGAGTATTAAGTGGTCTTCTCAGTTAAACCCCTTTTCTTTCTCTATCCCTCCAGCTCTCCTCTCCTTCCTCTGCATTCAGAGATCTATGCCCTTCCCTATCCCTCCAGCTCTCCTCTCCTTCCTCTGCATTCAGAGATCTATGCCCTTCCCTATCCCTCCAGCTCTCCACTCTTCCCTCTCCATTCTGAGATCTATGCCCTTCCCTATCCCTCCAGCTCTCCTCTCCTTCCTCTGCATTCAGAGATCTATGCCCTTCCCTATCCCTCCAGCTCTCCTCTCCTCCCTCTGCATTCAGAGATCTATGCCCTTCCCTATCCCTCCAGCTCTCCTCTCCTTCCTCTGCATTCAGAGATCTATGCCCTTCCCTATCCCTCCAGCTCTCCTCTCCTTCCTCTGCATTCAGAGATCTATGCCCTTCCCTATCCCTCCAACTCTCCTCTCTTCCCTCTCCATTCAGAGATCTATGCCCTTCCCTATCCCTCCAGCTCTCCTCTCCTTCCTCTGCATTCAGAGATCTATGCCCTTCCCTATCCCTCCAGCTCTCCTCTCTTCCCTCTCCATTCAGAGATCTATGCCCTTCCCTATCCCTCCAGCTCTCCTCTCTTCCCTCTGCATTCAGAGATCTATGCCCTTCCCTATCCCTCTAGCTCTCCTCTCCTCCCTCTGCATTCAGAGATCTATGCCCTTCCCTATCCCTCCAGCTCTCCTCTCCTCCCTCTCCATTCAGAGATCTATGCCCTTCCCTATCCCTCCTGCTCTCCTCTCCTTCCTCTGCATTCAGAGATCTATGCCCTTCCCTATCCCTCCAGCTCTCCTCTCCTTCCTCTGCATTCAGAGATCTATGCCCTTCCCTATCCCTCCAGCTCTCCTCTCTTCCCTCTGCATTCAGAGATCTATGCCCTTCCCTATCCCTCCAGCTCTCCTCTCCTCCCTCTGCATTCAGAGATCTATGCCCTTCCCTATCCCTCCAGCTCTCCTCTCCTCCCTCTCCATTCAGAGATCTATGCCCTTCCCTATCCCTCCAGCTCTCCTCTCCTTCCTCTGCATTCAGAGATCTATGCCCTTCCCTATCCCTCCAGCTCTCCTCTCCTCCCTCTGCATTCAGAGATCTATGCCCTTCCCTATCCCTCCAGCTCTCCTCTCCTCCCTCTCCATTCAGAGATCTATGCCCTTCTCTATCCCTCCAGCTCTCCTCTCCTCCCTCTCCATTCAGAGATCTATTCCCTTCCCTATCCCTCCAACTCTCCTCTCCTCCCTCTCCATTCAGAGATCTATGCCCTTACCTATCCCTCCAGCTCTCCTCCCTCTCCATTCAGAGATCTATTCCCTTCCCTATCCCTCCAACTCTCCTCTCCTCCCTCTCCATTCAGAGATCTATGTCCTTCCCTATCCCTCCAGCTCTCCTCTCCTCCCTCTCCATTCAGAGATCTATGCCCTTCCCGAACACCTCAGCCTTTTTCTCTTCTAACCTATGACCAGTTGGCCTGAGCTCCTCCCTCTGTCCCTTCCTCCCTCCTCTCTTCTTATTGTCCCCACCCCCCTTCCTCTCCTCCCTGCCTGTTTATTCAGGCACCTTCCTGTTTTTGTGCACCCCTGAAGGACTCTCTTTCTCTCATACTGTAAGAGGTGCCAGGTGAGACTAATTGCGACACGTTGTCTGCCTTATAGTGTAATACTACATTTTATTTTAAACATACAGGCCCCCAAACCCATGCTGCCCAAATATCCCAATTAACCTACAACCCCCATATGTTATTGAAGAGTGGTAGAAAACCGTAGTGCCCGGGCGAAACCCACGCAGACTCGACAATAAAGGAATCTTAAATCTTGGTTACCCTTCTTATAGATACTTCATGATCAGCATGTTTGTATATTCCACAATTAAGGTCCAATTCTCTCTGAGAGATGGGTTTATTGTCATATACACAAGTATTCGCAGATGCACCAAAAGTCTTATTTGCCGTAGTCACACAGGTGCATGAGGTACACCAACAATTAATTTATCTTAATGTGCCATGAAACAAAAGGATAATAATATATACAAAAGGATAGATAAATATAGTTGATGTAAAAAATGTGATGTGACAATAGTACGCATAGATCTTTGGTGGTCCGGGGGAGTGTGTGTTTAGGACAGTATGGGATTACACTAATCTTGTATTAATTCCCTGGTCTCGGAGACGCAAGGTGACGAGGGGTCTCCAGTCTGTCACATTGACTCATGGTTCTCTTTCAACAGATGATGCCTGACCTCTTGAATGTTTCCTGCATTTTCTGTTTTTATTTCAGATTTCTGGCATCTGCAGCAATTTTTTAAAACCTATCATTATCCATAATGAGGCTTGGCTTCAGATTACAAAGTGTCTGCTCACATCCCACAAGTTGCATGGTCACCAGGTGTTACCCCAACCCTGGCATTTATATAACTGCCTAATTCGTCCATCAATAAAAAAAAGTCTCCCAGCATCTTGAAGAAGTCATGCGGATACCAGTTAAAGGTTTTCAAAACTGGCCACAGAGTAATTGTTGGCAAAGATGATCTCCTTAAGGGCTTAAGGAGCAGTTTAGGGATCATGTAAAGTCATGGGTGATAACATCATCACAAAATCCAAGTGCTTTTATTCCCTGAAGCCATTCAGCCCATCGAATCTCTGATGGCTCTAGAATCAGAGCCATACAGCATGGAACAGGATCTTTTTCTCAACTTAACCACGCCATCAGTTGGTGTTCTGGGCTTGTCCTGTTTGCCAGCATTTGTTTCATATCCTTCTAAACCCTTCCTTTCCACATAACTGTTCAAATGTCTGAATCATCACAATCTTACTTTTATAGCTTCCTCTGGGAGCTCATTCCAGATTCAGACCTCTCTCCAGGTGAAAAGGTTGCTCCTCAGGTCTCCTTAAATCTCTCCCCTCTCACATTAGTCCTATACTCTCTTGTCCTAGAATCGTCTACACTGGGAAAAAGACAATGAGCATCCTCTTTGTTTATACCCAATTTCTCTTAATAGGGGTTGCAGTTAAATTTCTGGTTAGATCATTCTCCTGTGAAGTGGGAGGGTTAAAAGTGCAAACTAAATGGAAGATTTGCCAAATGATCTTCCAAACAATTTTCAGATTGATTTCACACGTATGAGAACTTTTGTCAAAATGTTTTTATATATTTAATTTTTAATGGTTATCTCCTTTCAAATAAAGGATAGTTTATAATGTAAACATGAAATTATTTTGCACAAAATTACATAGCTCTTGCAATCTAGAAACAGGCTCTTTGACCCAACAGGTTTATACTCCACAAAACCTCCTCCCATCGTATAACATCTGACACCACCAGCGCACCACTTCATCTTCATGTCTTTCCCTTAAGTCAGTGGTTTTCAACCTTTTCTTTCCGCTCACATACCACTTCAGGTAATCCCTGTGCCATCAGTGCTCTGTGATTAGTAAGGGATTGCTTAAGGTGGGATGTGGGTGGGAAGGGAAGGTTGAGAATCACTGCTCTAGACCCAATTGTTACTGAAATATTTTGCTTGAGATAGTCGTTGGCCCATTTCCTTTGGAATTATGAAACTGTGCACATAACGTGTCAATGAGGGACGATTAAAGCAGTGGTTTTCAACCTTTTTCTTTCCACTCACATCCCACCTTAAGCAATCCCTTACTAATCACAGAGCACCTATGGCATAAGGATTACCTGAAGTGGTATGTGAGTGGAAAGAAAAAGGTTGAGGACCACTGGCTCAAGGTAAGAAGTACCTCATGGGTTTCACCAATGCAGGATGTGCATTTTGCATTTTTTCCACACTAGCACCAGTTTGATGTATATCCAGATGAATTCTCAAGTGAGGATGTCATTAATAATTCATGAGTATTCTAAAAATCTTAGCCTACCACTACCAGAAACTACCAGGGCACGTTGAGTTAAATGTCAGTTACAAGGACAGAAACAGGCCATTTAACTCAACTGGTTTGTGATTCAAAGTGCAAAGTAGTAGTGATAATTTGCCCTCTAATAAGGAAATCGGCCCCAAAAACTGCCAGGATTACATTCACAAAATGTCCATCAGAAGCAGGTTACATGGTTTGGTGAAGATTAAGATTTGGTAAAGATTGAAATTGCATGACGTGTTGCAAAATAACAATTCATTTCATGCATAAAAATGCCTCAGGGATTAAAATCCTGTCAGGGAAGTTATTAGTTAATTTATAGAAAATAAAGCCTGAAATTTCCCAACTGAATCAGGAAAGTCCAAAACATTTATGAGAAAAATATAGCTGCCATCTAAATATATCCAGATAGAGGAAAGATTTGATAGGCTACTTTTTTTCAATACATTTTTTTCTACTTTTACGTGAGTTTCTTATCAGTTTTTGAAGTCGTAAAGAAGACTTGATATGAAGAATGTGGTCATGAGCCCTTATATCAGTCAAATGTACAAAAGGTCAAAACATCCTTTCTTGGGCATCAGAATAACATACTATTACAGGAATCTTTACTGTGGCTATTTTTTTGTTTGCTATTTATGGATTATTTTAGATGGATCTACACACAAAGGATTGTGTAGAAAAAGAAGGTTGTACTATTTAAGTGTGCGAAAATGTAACATTCAAATGCTAAGAAGAAAAGCAATTTTCCTCTGACCATGTATAAAATGTTAATTTATATGGTATGTACTGTATTTTAGTGATGCAAAAGGTTCAGTGGCATAATTGAACCAGATATATATTAAATGATGCCTAATGGTTTATGTATCTACATAGAACAAAACATAAGGTCAATTGGGCAGAGTTGGATATCACAGGCTCATAGCCTGGAAGGGCCTGTAACTATGTCTAAATTTTAAAATAGAACAAGTTTTTTTTTCCCACACTGAAAGTCCTTTTGGACAAATTATCTGTTTTGATTCTGTCTGACTCCTGCAATGTTAACCATAAAATGATTAAAACTAAATGAGGGATTATTGGATTAATACCCAGAGTTCTGGACCATTAATCCAGAGAGAGAATAGTTCAAATCAAACAGTGAAACACAAGCCATAGAATGAGTTTGGAATTAATCTAGTCTCTTTTGATGGCAATGACAAAATTACTTGCCTGTTGTAAAATCCATCTGGTTCACTGATGTCCTTCAGGGATGGAAGCTGCTATCCTTACCCTTCGCACATGAAATGTGACTCCAGGTTAAGTCCCTCCTCAATTCAGGGGCAGTGAAGGATAATGCCACTGACGTTCACTTCCTGAGCATTATTTGGGAGCCTGCTCCTAACCACCCCCAATCTGTCTTGAGCAATGTCTCATTGATGGAAATAGTTCTTGGAAGCGCTAGACCTCAGGCGTTTGTGTCTGTTCTGATTGTGATTGATTTGAGTCATCTGGGAGTGAAGGTATTTGTAATTCAAAGGCTGATGTACTCATGCTGGTTACTGGCAGGTATAAAGTAGGGATGAGAAACAGTCTGAACTTGCCATTTTCATGACAAACTGCTTTTTAGCAAATAATTTTGCAGGGTACATAATTATTTTGGTATTTTTCTAGTGAATGTTTTTGTAAATGATTTGTTATTAGATAGCTCACTTTGAAGGAAGCTCCCATTCTTTCTTCACTAAATATTAATCTCCATTAAATGATAACCTGGTCATGATAAACGTTGACTGCTAATCTTCAAATTTGTTAAGGAAATTGGAGATGCGCTCATTATAACTTTCCATTGGTCTCCAGATTTTAAAAAAAATTGACATTCAGCACAGTAACTGGCCCTTTCAGCCCATGAGCCCAGTTTCGCCCAATTAACCTACAATCCCCGTTCGTTTTGAAGGATGGGACAAAACTGTAGCACCTGGAGGAAACCCATGCACATACGGGGGGAGCATCCAAATTCTTTACAGACAGTGCTGGCACTGTAAAAGCATTGTGCTAAACAGTACGCTAACTGCGCTGCCCTGCTACATTAACCGTGCCTCCCCCTCTTAGATTTGAAGTAGAGATTTAAAGAGCACATTAGGACAAACTTACCTATTTATAAGTAAGTTATTGGAATCTGAGACATTTATTGAGAGATTGATGTTGGCTTTAGAGTGCATGCAGATACCTGAGAGACACCTGAGAAGCCAAGCATTCATCTGAAAACCATCTCAGCACAGGTGTGAACTGCTCTGCTCAAGAACGCAAGATATTGCAGTTGTGAACGCAGTTCGGACCATCTCACAAACCAGACTCCCTTCATCTACACTCCATCCCACTGTATCAGAAAAGCAGCCAACATACTAAAACACATCCCACCCAAGTCACACTCTCTTCACCCCCTTCCAAAAGACAGGAGTTACGAGAGTTTCAAGTTCCAGTTTTTATTGTCATCCGATTGTACCAGTACAACTGGACGAAACAGTGTTCTCTGTCCACAATGCAGAACAGTGCAAACACACATATGGGCATAATACATATACAGACAAACAATGCATATATCCACTACACACCGTATATGAAAATAAATATTATTAATAAATAGTAGAGTCACAGAGAGTTGTTTTAGTAATCGTTCAGCAGTCTCGCTGCCCATGCGAAGAAGCTACTCCTCAGCCCGGTGATTCTGGCTCTAATATCTCTGCATCTTTTTTTCCCAATGGGAGTGGCAGGAAGTGTTAGTGGTTTGAAAACATGAACCTCCTGATTGAAGGACACTTTCTTCCCTGCTGTTATCAGACTCATGAATGGGCCTCCCATTGGTAAAAGTTAATAGCCCTGCACAGTTTAATTGTGCTTTTCTCTATACTTTGTTCAGCACTTTATCCTAGTTGCGCTGTACCCTACACATTTTGGCCTGCTGCAACACTTGTTTTCTTACTGCCCTAACTGCTGCACTTAAGTGTGGGAGAGAGAGCAACACATTGATACTGAAAACTCACACCCTCTAATCCAGACAGCATCCTGACAAATCTTTCCACTTTCCAGGGCACATAACCTAACCAAAGCATTTTATAGCTGCAACATGATTTCCTCACTTACACTTATACTCAATGCCCCAACCAGCATACCATGTGCCTTATTTACCACCCTATCTACTTGTGTGGCCACTTTTAGTGAGCTATGAACTTGGGCTCTCAGATCCATTTGCACGTCACTGCTGTTAAGATTGTGATATTATTTCCATTCCTCATCCACAGATTCAGTCGCTTGCGTTGTCCCAGAAGAATGTTTTAAAGTATGCGGGGCCAAAGTGGGCTGTTCTAATATCGCTTTCCCAAAGCTCGTGATTGAACTCATGCCGGACGGTAACTTCTCATTATTTCTTTTATACAGAACTGGTTTCCTTCAGGAAGTCAATGATCACAGAAAGTTAGCACAAGTAGAAAGAAGTCAAAGTGTGAACGTGTAGAAAGTTGCTAACGCACTTGCATGATTTTCCCTTTCCTGATTATTTGAAAATTGTGAAACAACAGAAGGAAATGAAGGAATGCTTTCCAGTTTTCAAGTTCCGTTTGTTAAAATGAAAGTGGGATCAATCCCATATAATTTATAAGAAAGAAACATATAATTTAAGCATTTCATTGAATTATGCTTCACAATATAAACAAGTTATTTTTATACAGCACCTGTTCCAATTGCAAAACACTATAATTAATGTAATATTTCTGAATTATAATAACTGCTGTAACATGCAGACTGGAACCATATAACAGTTACAGTACAGAAACAGGCAATCTCGGCCCCTCGAATTCGTACCGATCTAAGTGATCTCCTCTAGTCCCACCTACCTGCACTTTGCCCATAACCTTCCAATTCCCTTTCATCCATATACCTATCCAACTTTTCCTTAAATGACAAAATTGACTTTGCTGTGACCAAGTCTTCTAGAAGGTCATTCCACTGAGCCACTACTCTCTGAGTGAAGTTCCCTCTCATGTTACTTCTAAACTTTTGCCCTCTAACTCTTAATTCGTGACCTCTTGTTTGAATCTCACCTACCCTCAAGGGAAAGAGCCTATTGACATCTACTCTATCCCTCTCATAATTTTAAACGCTTCTATCAAATCTCCCTCAATCTTCGATGCTCCAATGAATAAAGACCTAATCTACTCAATCTTTCTTTGAAATCTAGATTCTGAAATCCAGGCCACATTTTAGTAAATCTTCTCTGCACCCTCTCTACCTTATTGATATCCTTCCTAATATTTGGTGACCAGAACTGTACACAATATTCCAAATGTGGCCTCACCAATGCCTTGAATAGTCTCAACATCACTTCCCAACTCCTATATTCTATGCTTTGATTTATAAAGGCCAGCATGCCAAAAGCTTTCTTCACCACCCTATCCTCATGAGATTCCACCTTCAAAGAACCAGGAACTGTTATTCCTAGATCTTTCTGTTCTTCTGCATTCCTCAATGCCCTCCCGTTTACTGCATATGTCCTGTTTTGATGTTTTTTTCCAAAATGAATCTCTTCACACTTTTCAGAATTAAACTCCATCTGCCATCTTTCAGCCCACTCTTCTAAGCAGTCCAAATCCTTCGCAATCTCCGAAAACCTTCACTATCCACAACTTCACCTATCTTTGTATCATCTGCATATTTACTAATCCAGTTTACCACTCCATCATCCAAATCATTAATGTAAATGACAAATAACAAAGGACCGAATACCGATCCCTGAGGCACACCGCTTGTTACCGGCCTCCATCCTGACAGACACTTATCCTTCTACCTTCTAGCCACTGTTGAACCCATATAACTATTTCAAAATTAATACCTAGCGCTTGATCCTTCCGAATCAACCTTTCATGCAGAACCTTATCGAAGGCCTTACTGGAATCCATATAGACAACATCTACTGCTCTACCCTCATCAGCATTCCTAGTTACCTCCTCAAAAAATTCAACAAGATTTGTCAAATATAATCTTCCATGCACAAACGCATGTTGAGTGTTTCTAATCAGACCTGTCTCTCTAGATACTTATATATATTATTTCTAAGAATATTTTCCATTAGCTTACTGACCACAGATGTCAAACTAATTGCTAGGCTTACTAAACATTGTCTCTCTGCACCTCTCCTTACTCTTCAAGCTGAAGTTTATTGGCGCATGTGAGAAATTAGAAACTTGTGTTTCGTGTGCACTCCAGTTAGACCAGCCTTTCTCAATCTTTTTTTGACTCTTAGGATTCTGCTCAAAGTTTATGGGGACCCTGGCTTCTCTGTGAAGCAGTCAAGTTTTTGTTTCTTCTTTACTTCTCTCCTACTGACTGCATTAAAAAAAAACAAAATAAATGTTATGATTTCAGTCCATGCCCCCCGACCTTAAATGTGCTGCAGCCTCCCCCACCGTTGAGAATGGCTGATCTAGACAATTGAAGAGTAGTAAAACTGCAGGACAGAGTCTGTAAAATGTAATAGAGATCAGTTAGTTAGAATCTTTTCAGATGTGGATAGACATCTGCAACCCTATCTGAGCTTTTGGTCACCTGCCCCACTACCCTTGTGGGTAGATGGGTTTCAATTTTTGTTTGGCAACGCTCACGTTAAAAGGATGGGCTTTACTGGTTGTTGCTCTTTGAACTGATTCTAGGATTACGGGGACTAATGATTGCTGTCATCATGGCTGCTCTCATGTCATCCCTGACGTCAATATTTAACAGCAGCAGCACATTGTTTACCATGGACATCTGGAGAAAGGTCAGGAAAGATGCCAGTGAACAAGAATTACTCCTTGTTGGAAGGTAAGGCTTCAGGGCATTGCCCATAACCCTCCAAAAAAATCATAGTCATAGCTCAACTTTCCATCACTTTTGTCAGTCTCTTTTACTTTGTGTGCGTGCGATGTCACTATGTTCTCCCCTATCCTAGGAGCTGAAAATGCAGGTCTTTGTTGTTGCATCTTCCATCTTATCGATGAACTGATTAATCCCATTATTTTACAGTGGAACTTTCCTGTTTTCAAATGGCAGCATGAGAACTGCATTACTGTAGAATCACATCGTACAATTGGGGACCATTTAGTTTATTTATGATACATCGGCCTTTTCAGAACAGTCCATTTAATCACAATTCCCCGTGCTTGCCTCTTTGTTCTGCAAATTGGTTTCTTGCAAGTACCTGTACTGAGATTCAATTTGAATCAGGGTCCCATGACGCTGGGAACAGGGAGGTTTTGAAATCAGCCTGGATTGTTCTAATGGGAAATTGGCCGAGATCTCGACAGCTTCCTGCTCTGTTGTCAATCAATTCTACCTCTTTTTATCTGATGTTAACTTACTGCTCTACGCCTACAGGTTTTCTGATGTCATATCGTTGAGATACACTTCCTGGCCAAGCCCAATCCCAATGAGAGTTTCTTCTCTGAATCCTCCTTCCTTCCTTCTCCTGTTAGCTGCTTATTTGTTCTCCTCTCCTTCACCACTTCTTTCCTTGCATGGAAGGTGCCCCTTCTCCTGTCGAGAAATGGAGCCAGCTATTTTAAGTTCACGTATGGGCATTAACTATTCTTGAAACTAGAAGTGGCGGATTTAAGGATTGTGCTCCTTCTGTCTGAAGATAGCAACACTAATTAGGCCCTGGAGTTGACCCCCCCCCCCCCCCCCCAACTGCCCATTTTACACTAATCTTGTATTAATTCCCTGGTCTCTGAGACGCAAGATGGTGAGGGGTCTCCAGTCTGTTACATTGACTCGTGTTTCTCTTTCAACAGATGATGCCTGACCTCCTGAATGTTTCCAGCATTTTGTGTTTTTATTTCAGATTTCTGCTATCTGCAGCAATTTTTTAAAACCTATCATTATCCATAATGAGGCTTGGCTTCAGATTACAAAGTGTCTATCTCTGATAACCCTGAGATCCTCTTTCCAGTCCAGGCAGAATTTCTATTTATTGGTAGCTGGAAACTGTACTCAAGAAAAAAAGAGTAAATCACAAAAGTCTGTAGACACTGTGGTTGAAGTAAAAACACAATGCTGGAGAAACTCTACAGGTCAAGCAGTGTACTTGAAGTAGCAAAGATAGAGATACATAACAAACATTTTGGGCTTGAGTCTGCCATCCAGGTATAAGCAAAACAAAAAAAAAGATACGCATTCAAAAGAGAGAAATGTAAACAAAGAAAGAAATGCAAACAAACTGACTGTGCCAGACAGAAAAAAATAAATAATCAGTAATAAATAATGTGCAAAGTAAGGATGCGTAAATGAGCCTCTGATTGAGTTTGTTGTTGAGGACTCTGATGTTATTGAGGTTCCTAAACCTGGTGGTGTGAGTCTTGTGGCACCGATACCTCTTTCCTGATGGTAGTAGCAAGAACAGAGGGATCCTTGATGATCGCTACTGCTCTCCGACGGCAGTGTGATGTGCTGGAGTGCGCCCACTACCTTTTGCAGAGCTTTCCGCTCAGATTTGTGGCCCCGTACCAGGTTGCAATGCAGCCAGTCAGCACACTTTCAACTTCACGACCGTGGAAGTTTGCCAAGGTTTCCGATGTCAAACTGAATCTCCTGAGGAAGTTGAGGCTGTCTTCATGATGCTATTAGTATGTTGGGTCCAGCAGATTCTCTTTTTTGTTCCAGATACTGTCACCTCCAGTCTCTCTTGTGTCTGAAAGGAAACCAGTGATCGTTTCACGCTGGTACCCTTTCCTTAGAGCTGGGGACAAAGTGGAGGGGTTATAGAGCTGGAAAGGGGGGTGAGGCAGAGGACACTGGGGAGTTAGAGAGGTCAGGTGATAAGAAGCATTGTCTACTGACACAAGACTCCATTCCAAAGGGAAAGAATGATAATGTTGAACCTGCCCTGAACTATTTTGATAATATTTAACCTGTGCTTTGTTCTTTCCCTTGAGGATTGTGACTGTGATTCTAATTGCAGTTAGCCTGATCTGGATCCCCATCTTACAGAGTGCCAACAGCGGCCAACTCTTTGTTTACATTCAGTCAGTCACCAGCTACTTAGCTCCTCCAGTTACTGCTGTCTTTCTCCTTGCTGTTTTTTGGAAAAGAGCCAATGAACCGGTAAGTAATTTGAGCCCATGCTACCGATTGCCAATACCTTCAGTCTAAAATTCCCACCCCATTGGTGCTAACAGAAATACCATGTGGAGTCAGAGTTCGAAACAATGTGTTTTATTATGTGCATCAGAAGCTGATCTCCTGAACATGATTTTGGCACAGATTTTATATTCGCAATGAACATAATTACCAAAACTTGATTGACTTAGTTTTACTGTTGTAATTGCAGAGTGGAAGGTAGAATGATCTAGTTAGTGGCAAATTAACCCTTTGGACTCCATTTCCATGTTTTCAGGGACAACCAACAAGTGCGTATCCTCTATGACCCCATTTTCTGGGACTGGTTTTATACCCGGTCACCAGCTGGTTTGTACGAGTGTTTGTACTGTAGTTCACCCATGGACCCAATCCAATGTGCCCTGTATATATTACAAAAGGTTAAAAATAGCCAGAGTCCAAAGGGTTAAATAATGCTTAATTATCCATAAGTTTAACTTAGTTAACAATCCATTGGCATTTCTGTTTCAACTGTGTGTGGATGTTATAATTGTAACTTAAAAATATATCCAGCAAAATGTGCATGTTCCAGAAACCTGGCTGTATGCCACGGCTTCACTCTTGGGCCTGTCTTCGGTTTCCGGTTACCACATTAGCATAGCCCGCATCCCTCTTTACTCATTATAACCTTCACTATTCTTTCCCCTATAACCAAAATGTAGGCCTGAACAAAATAGTGGGGGGGGGGGGTGTGGGGGGAAGGAGCACAGTCCCCCAGGCAGGAAATAATAGATGGATAAGGGAGGGAGGGAGGGTGGATGGCTCTGCGATTGGAGAGAGAAGGGGTTGGAGAGCTGGAGAAAAGAAGGCAGAGGGATGGGGAAGAGAGGGAGAATGGGGAGAAGGATACTGGAAGATAGAGGGATAGGGAAGAGAGGGAAAATGAAGAGAAGGATACTGGAGGATAGAGGGATGAGGAGAATGGGGAGAAGGATACTGGAGGATAGAGGGATGGGGAGAATGAGGAGAAGGATACTGGAGGATAGAGGGATGGGGAAGAGAGGGATAATGGGGAGAAGGATACTGGAGGATAGAGGGATGGGGAAGAGAGGAAAAATGGAGAGGATACTGGAGGATAGAGGGATGGGGAGAATGATACTGGAGGATAGAGGGATAGGGAAGAGAGGAAGAATGGGGAGAAGGATACTGGAGGACAGAAGACAGAGGGTCAAAGAATAGTCAAATAATTCTGGTTAATGTGTATCCAACATAATTTTTAAATGTGTTATCTGGCCTTTATCTCATTGGAGCCTTTGCATCTGGATTATGTCCTCAGATCCACAGAGTGGTGGCTTGAATCTTGCATGCTGGATTCTGAAGGTCGAGTGAGCACTGAGCCTCAGCTGATGTTCCCTTCTGGCTTGAGTCCAAATGATTGAATCTATCCCTTGTCCAAACAAGAGAGCAGGGCATTGCCCACCACAAAGCCGATGTTTTGGTTTTCCATCCAGAACTTTGGTTAGATCTTACTTGGAGTAACTGTGTGTAATTCTGGTCGGCCCATTACAGGAAGGGTGTGAAGGCTTTGGACAGGGTACAGATTTACAGGAATACTTGGATTAGAGGGTATGAACTATAAGGAGGTATCGAACAAACTTGGTTGTTTTCTCTAGAGCAGCCATTCTCAACGGGGAGGGCATGGACTGAAATCATCAAATGTTTTTTATATTTATGATGCAGTTGGTGGGAGAGAAGTAGGGAAGAAACCAACTAAACTTTATTTTTAAAAAAATGCGACATACAGTGTGTAGCAGGCAATTTGGCCCTACGAGTCCATGCTGCCCAATTGACACCCCATTAACCTACACCCCAGTACATTTTTGAAGGGTGGGAGGAAACCCATGGGAAGAACGTACAACCTCCTTACAGACAGCGCAGGATTCGAACCCAGGTCCGGTCCTGATCCCTGGCGCTGTGAAGGCGTTGCAGTAACCGCTGTGCCAACTGAAACTTGACTGCTTCACAGGGAAGGGGGCCCATAAGCTTTGAGCAGAATCCTCAGGGGGCTGTGCTAGAGAGTTGGAAGCCGAGGAGAGACCTGACAGGAATTTATAAAGTTATGAGAGGCATAGATAGGACAGACAGAATCTTTCTCCCTGGTAAAAATGTCAAACACTAGTAGACATATTTTTAAGGAGAAAGTTAAAGGAGATGCAAGGGGTACATTTTTATTGTCCAGAGAGCGGCAGGGGGCTGGAATAAGATGCTGGGGTGGTGGTGAGAACAGATATGATAGTGGTGGTTAAGCCGCTTCTAGATAGAGACATGTGTAAGCAGGGAATGGAGCACTGGTAATATGGAACATGTGCATTTAGAAGTGATTTAGTTTAATGTGGCTTCGTGATCGGCAAAGGTCTCGGTCTGTTCCTGGGATGTACTGGTCCACATTTTACGGCTGAGTCAGTCAGGTTTTCTTGCTTACAGGGTGCATTCTGGGGCCTGATTTTTGGATTGGCGGTCGGACTGGTGAGAATGATTATGGAATTTTCATACCCTCCCCCGCAATGTGGCGTGTTCGATCCCAGACCGGCAATCCTGAAGAAAGTTCACTACCTCCACTTTGCAATCATACTGTGTGCCTTGACAGCTCTCGTTGTCATGGCAACCAGCCTGCTGACAGAGGCTCCCAACGAAAGCCAGGTATGTTCCAACCACTGCTTTTTCCTCAGTTTCTGCCCAAGCAACTCTCCCCTGTGGTGGCGTTGGTGGGTTGGGAAGGTGGCAGGACTATGGACTGGGGTCTTTGTATTTTCACAAGTCATCTTTTAACCTCCCCATTCCCCTCTTCACCTCTTCCCTACACCAGCACCTATCTCCCCAACCTCCAGCCCACTCTCTGACACCCTGGGGAAGATTTTCAGCTGGGTTTAAAACTCCTGCAGAAGAAACCTGGTGGTATTGCAGGGAAAAGAAATGAAGAGTTTTCCACAAAGGACAGCCCATCCACAAACTCTCATTTTTAGTGGTCAGTGAGTGCAAAAATCTTATGTGGTGCAATTTTTTCTTTTCCTGTGACAAAAGTACGTGCACACTGAATGCTTGTGCAATGTAAACTTGAAATTGTTTCAAGGTAATTTTAGCACAGCCTCTCTCTCATGGCTAATAAAACTATATTGGCATGTTTTAATATAATACAAGTAGGATTGCATTCTCCGAACTAACGTATTTCGTTTGAACTACATTATTTAAGATTACTAACCTTTTGTGCGCACATTCATTTCCTTTGTGGGCTGGTTGCAAAACATGTGTGCGTGGACACATGCGGGAACAGTGCTGGTGACAGAATCTTTGGGTGCATTTTGCAGTGTTAATTTATGTACTTCATACTTTTTCTCTAGCAATTAATGTGCTTGCTTTAAGCTTAATACAGGCTAAATAATATCCAGTTTGGTCCAAAACGATCCAAGCTATTAGAGATGTTCTTTTCAAAATCAGAATTTATTGTCATCAACACGCCCACAAAATTCATTGATAGAATCACAGTGCAAACTTCTATATAAACCACATTACAAAATAAATAAAAATAATGCAGAAAGAAAAAGTCAAAAAAAGTGAGGCAGAGTCTGTGGTTCACTGTTTATTCAGGAATCTCATGACAGAGGGAAGAAGCTGTCCTTGTGCCGCTGGGTGCTCGTCTTCAGGCTCCTGTACCTTTTCCCCATTGGTAACAGAGTGAAGAGGATATGGCCTGGGTGGTGGAGGTCCTTGAGGATAGATGCTGCTTTCTTAAGACACCATCTCTTGTAGATGTGCTCGATGAAGTGAAGACTGGTGGCCGTGATGCCACAGGCCACGTTAACAACCCTCTGGCATTTTTTCCTGTCCTGACTGTTGGCCCCTCTGTACCAGACAGTGATGCAACCAGCCAGAATGCTCTCCATGGTACACCTGTTTCCGAGAGTCCTTGCTGACCTACCGAATTTCCTCAAATTCCTCACAAAGTATCGCCGCTGCCCATTCTTCCTTTTCCCCTAATTTCATTCTTTTCCTCTAATTATCTGTCCTCATTCACCTATGAACTAGGTGGCTCTGTTAAAAAATTGCATTATCTGGATACATTTGTCTGTGTTCATCACAGATATTCCCTCCGACCTCCCTGGTCCTTTTGTATCGTCTTCTCAACTTTCTAATCACTGAGTTAAATTGTTCCATTGTCAGGTGAATATAAAAAATACAGTGAGAAGCTACATTTTGCATGCTATCCAGGCAAGTCAACTCATGCAACAAGTAGTACCATAATAGCAAATAAATAAAACAGCGTAGGGATAACGTAGAAAACAATGCAAGGGTAACCTTGGATTTCTCTCCACAGATGCTGCTTGACCTACTGAGCATTTCCAGCACTATGTTCACGGACCTGATGTGGGTCTTGGCCTGAAACATTCTTCTCTCTCTGCAGGTGCTGCCTGACCCACTGAGTTCCTCCATTAGTTTGGTCTTTTTTTTTGCTTTGTGTTTTTCATTGGACCCTTATTACTTGTATCAACAATTATTTCATTTGAAGGATGAATTATTCTAAATCTAAAATAAGTGTCATTACTAA